>NC_063452.1:13700719-14300719 GCF_020379485.1 Brassica napus
TAATTTATAATCAGAACGATCTTTTTTCTTTTAAAATTTTTGAAAAGATTTTTGAAAATGATGAATTTGTGAACAAAATAATATTTTTGTGATTGATTCTGATTTTATAACATCTTTATAACCTCTTATAACATAATTTATACATTTACAATAATTTATAAAAACCTTTAAAAATTATATTTTAGTAATAATTTCACAGAAGTTTTAAAATCCTCTTAAATAGTTTCATAAGTCCTAATTAATGGTTTTAATATTCAAAATAATTTATTATATATTATAAATAATTTCACAGAAGTTTTAAAATCCTCTTAAATATTTTCATAAATCCTAATTAATGGTTTTATAATTCAAAATGATTTATTATATATTATAAATAATTTATAACTTTAAAAATGATTTAATAATTTTATACAAGATTTTATTAATAATTATTAATGTTTTTTAATTATAAATAATTTACTAACCTGTTAATCTTCATAGATACTCTCATAAACTCCTATAAACTCCTTATAAATTGTTTAATAAATCTTTATAAATTTATTTGTAATATAAACTATTATATATAAATATAATCTATTATATATGTTTTATAGACCATTAGAAATGAATTAATATAAATGAATTTTTTAATGTCTTATGATGCACTAATAGTTATTATAATGTTTTATATATTTATATTATAACTTATATAGGAAAATAAAGCTATTTTAAAAACTAACTTATAATAAGAACATAACGCTAGTACATTAGTTTTATTAATTACCTTTCTGAAAATATACTTTATATAAGGTTTGAATAAATTATTATTGAATAAAAATAAATGATGAGCTATTATATAGAATTTCCATATTTGGTACCAATATATACTATAAATGATTATGTATAAGATTATATGGATTATTCGACAACTAATATTAATAGTTTATGAGATTGCCTTTATTAAATTTGATTAAAATAAATGAAAGTTAAAAATCATCAACCAATCAAATTTTAACTTTTTTCTCAACTTTCACTAATGATTGACACATAAGCGACATCGCTTAAGTGACTTTTAATTTAATATATAGAAAAGTAGTATTTGATATACTCCCTCATGTAATCCCTTTTTTTTACATGACGTTTTGGAATTTTTTGTTTCGTTATCCTTGACGTTTTGATAAAAACAATGCAAAATATGTGACAAATGATCATATTCACCCTAATTTATTATATAAGTGATTTACGACATGATAGTCAATTGATAAAGAAGGATATAAAAAGTATTATAATGGATGTGTTAATTTGTGTGAAACATCCTCAAACGTCAAATAAATAAAAAAACTGAGGAAGTATTATTTAGCGTCCCCGATATATTTTAGACTTTAGACCATGATTAATCCGGGGTTCTTAAAGTAGGGTTTTTAGCGGAAGTTAAAAAACTGTTTCTTAACTTTTAACTAAAAAGGCTAAGAACCAGTTCTTAAAATCCTTATTTAAGAACTGGTTGTTAAGAAACAGTTTCTTAACTTCCGTTAAGAACCTCATCATAAGAACCCCGGGTTAATCATGCTCTTAGAGCATCTGCATCGCGGTCTCTGCGCATCTCAAAGGAGGGGGGGCACGATTTTGGAATAAACCGTATACAAAGTATGCACAATAAAAAACGTATGCTGTGTGTTTTTTGCACTGTTTATGGGTTCCACTGACACGTGGCGGTCCGCGATTGGTGCGCTTTTCATTATTATTTTTTTTAAATCAGAAAAAAAAATAAAAAAAAATAAGAGATTTTAGCGATGATGATGTTAGACCATCATTAACGCAGGTATTTAAGGGGTCTCTAAGGCTAATTATGCATTTAAAATAAATCAAAAACACTAATAATCTCAAAAACCGTCTTTAATTTGGGGACGATGGAGACCGTCTTTTGGGGACACGTGTATGCGAGATGAGAGGAGAGAGGAGGAGAGTGGTTCGGTTTGTTTGGTTTCTCTCAAAACCTCTCTCCAAAACGCTCCGTCTTCGTCTCCGAGAAGGGCGATCGTCTCTCTCTCCATGGTTCGTCGACGAAAGGTGATGCTCCCTCTCCGTGGCTCCGCGAGGAAACGGCGATACTCCCTCTCCGTGGTTCTTCTCTCTCCGTATCTCACTAAGACGATACGACAATTCTCTCTCTTCGTGGCTCATCGAGGAAACGAAGAAGGTCCTCTCTCTCTCTCTCGGTTGCTGTCGTCGGGGAAGGAAATCTCTGATTATCTCTGTCACCGTGGGTATCCTCGACGGCGAAGAACCGCTCTCTCTCTCTCTCTCTCTCTCTCTCTCTCTCTCTCTCTCTCTCTCTCTCTGGATCAACTGGAATTGGAAGGTGAATCGTTTGTTCTGTTCTTCAGTCATGCATGTATTAGATTAGACTTATTCTTGTTCTAATTGCAAGATTTTTTTATGTCTGTAGGTTCGATTACGAATTCTCTCTCTGGTGGTTCTAAACGTATCGACGGCGAAGAACCGCTCTCTCTCTCTCTCTCTCTCTCTCTCTCTCTCTCTCTCTCTCTCTCTCTCTCTCTCTCTCTCTCTCTCTCTGTGGTGGCTCTCGTTGACGGCGATATATGGCTCACCGTCGGTGGCTCTTCTCAACGGCGACGGTGCTCTTTGTCGATGGCTCTCCGCGATTCGCTCAGGTAAAGCTTCGGTTTCATGTTCTTCAATGATGGATGTCTCGGATTGTGCTTTAATTAGTTGTGATTTGTTGGTTGAAAGTTTTATAATTTTGATAATGTTTATGTCCGTTGATGGTTGAAAGTTTATCAATGTTGATTAGTTGTGATGTCTCGTTATGTTTGTTGCAAATTTATCAATTTTGATCTCGGTTCTTTCTGATAATTAATTTGTTTTTTGTTCATGTCTTTGTGTGGTGAGATGAAGGGATAAACAAGCGTTTGATATGTTCGGTGGAAAGAGAGCTCAGAAAGGTTCATCAATAAAAGGTTAGTGTTACTCTTGCATATGAATTAGTACGGATGTGGTTACGGTTCTGTGATGAATTGAAAGGAGTGTAATAAAGATGTATTTAAGATTATGGTTGTGTAATAAATAGAACCGATGGTTAGCTATAAATCCAAACGTGAAGTGCTTTGAATAAGTTAGATAACTGTCAAGTCTTTCTGATTATAGTTTTATGAAGATGAAAAACCTTTGTACTTTGTTTGTTGTTAGATATATGTCAACTCTTTAAAGCATTCAAGTCTGGTTCTAGTTTTTGAATGCAACTTCTCGTTTTAGTTATTTATAAGTAGTGTGTTGCTCTTCAAACTCCATCATCTTAATGCGCTTGCTTGTTCTTTCTCCTCTTTCTCCTCTTTCTCCTCTTTCTCCTCTATCTCCTCTTTCTCCTCTTTCTCCACTGTCTCCTCTTTCTCCTCTTCCATTGTCTTCGGAAATGGATTTCAATCCATTTCAAGACAATGCCTGCTTTGTTGATCTACTTAATAGTCAACAACATGTAGTCTTTGGCAGTCAAGAAGAACCAATCCATTGTGATGAGCCTCCGGCAGAGCGTAGGGAACAAAGGTCCTGGTCTCCAATAGAGTGCTTATCAGCTCGTGGTTGAACACGAGCAAGGATCCCGTAGTTGGGAATGAGCAGAAGTCAGAGGCGTTCTGGAAGAGAATTGCATCATACTACTCGGCGTCGCCTAAGCTCTCTGGTTGTGAAAAAAGGTCAGGAACTCAGTGCAAGCAACGTTGGCACAAGCTTAATGATTTGGTTTGTAAGTTTTGTGGGGCGTTTAAAGCAGCAACCAGAGAGAGAAGCAGTGGTATGAATGATACTGATGTGCTCAAATTGGCCGACGGAATCTTCTTCAACAACCATCAAAAGAAATTCACTTTAGAGCATGCGTGGAAGGAGCTTCGCGCAGATGAGAAGTGGTGTGAACTCTCCACAGCAAAAACAGTAAGCAGCTCCAAAAGGAGGAAGCTCGAGGGTGGTTCACATACTGGAAGCTCTCAAGTAAAGGGAAACAATGCTGGTGTTGACGATGACGTAACATGTCGTCCTGCGGGTGTGAAGGCTGCAAAAGCCCGTGGGAAGAAGCCGTTGGTTGAGGATAAAGAGATCTATGACTTCAAGACTATTTGGTAGATGAAGAAGGAGGATTTGGCAAGGAAGGAAAAGCTCACCAAGATGAAGCTACTTGAGAGTCTTGTTGCAAAACAAGGTCCACTACCTGATTATGAAGAAGATCTCAAGAAAAAGTTAATTAAAGAGTTGATGTAACTCATGTTCTTGTTGGTTGCTCTGTTTAAGTTTCATCTTATGTCGTCTTAGTTTAAGAATCATGTTCTCTGTTGCTGATTCTCTAAGTTTAAGGGTCATGTTCTCTTGTTGGTTGTTGATGTTATCTCGTTTTAGTTTAAGTTTCATGTTATGTAACTCATGTTCATGTTCTTGTTGGTTCCAATTAATGATATTTGTTTCATGTTATGATTCTTGGTCATGTTCTTCTTAATCTTATCTGTTGCTGATATTTGTTTCTGTCTTGTTCTTGATACTTACAGGAGCATTGTGGACTTGTCGTGTTCTGTCAAGACTTCCTATAGCATTACGAGAGAGGATGACAGACTTGTTGTGTCAAGACTTGTCGTGTTGTGTCAACTAGTTGATCACGGACTTGTTGTGTCAGATAGATTGATCACGGACTTGTACTCTTGTGTCTATCACGGACTTGTGTCTTTGTAACAAACACATTTTGCTTATGTCAACTTTGTAAACTCTTTATATATATTCATCTCTCGACTTGTGTCTTTGTACCAAACACATTTTGCTTCTATCGTCTCTTTTCTTTCATCAAGTTTCATATCCGTAATCTCAAGTCTATTTTTTAAAAAATTGTGGTGATTACAAGTACCATCTCTCGACTTGTGAAACAAAATCTCAAGTCTCATAAACAAGTCGCAAGAATCTTTTTTCTCTCATAAACAAGTCGCAACAAAATCTCAATTCTCTCATAAACTTGTAATCTTTTTTTTCTCTCAACAAAATCTTTGATCACAACTTCTCAAAATATTTTCTCTCTTTGATCCTAAGTTTTTAAAACTCTTTAATCACCATCTATGGCTTCCTCTTCTCAAAACAATCTAGACGAAGCATTTGATGATGCATTTGATGAGCTCTTTGATCAACACTTTGATCAAGCCGTTGTGAATTTTACCATTCGAGTTGATCCAGAAGAACGAAGGAAAAAAAGAAAAAAACGAGCTTATATCGAAAGACATCGTGAGGAAGGGCATACTCGTTTATGGAATGATTATTTCAATGATACTCCAACGTATCCTAAAAATTTCTTCCGACGACGTTTTAGAATTAACAAACCATTGTTCATGAAAATTGTTCATCGACTCTCCACCGAAGTTGAATTCTTTCGACAAAACCAAGATGCTCTAGGAAGAAGTAGTCTCTCTCCACTTCAGAAGTGTACATCAGCCATTCGTGTCTTGGCATATGGTAGTGCGGCTGATGCTGTTGACGAATACCTCAGACTCGGTGAAACGACAGCTCGGTCATGTGTGGAACATTTTGTGGAAGGAATAATATATTTATTCGGCGATGAGTATCTAAGAAGACCAACACTGGCTGATCTTCAACGTCTACTTTATATTGGAGAATATCGTGGATTTCCAGGGATGATAGGAGGCATCGATTGTATGCATTGGGAGTGGAAGAATTGTCCCACCGCTTGGAAAGGGTAATATTCTCGTGGTTCGAGTAAACCAACAATCGTTTTAGAGGCGGTTGCTTCATATGATCTGTGGATATGGCATGCATTTTTTGGACCTCCAGGTACGTTAAATGACATTAATGTTCTTGACCGTTCACCTGTTTTTGATGACATAATAAACCGTCAAGCTCCGCAAGTCACGTACTCTGTCAATGGAAGAGAGTATCGTATGGCTTACTATCTCACCGATGGTATTTACCCGAAATGGGTAACTTTTATCCAATCTATTTCACTACCACAAGACCCGAAAGCAGTTTTATTTGCTCAACGTCTAGAAGCTGTCCGAAAAGATGTCGAGCGTGCTTTCGGAGTCTTACAAGCTCGTTTTGCAATTGTTAAAAGTCCTGCACTGTTTCGGGATAAAGCCAAGATAGGAAAGATTATGAGAGCATGTATCATACTCCATAATATGATCGTCGAAGACGAACGAGATGGATACAATCTGTATAATGTTTCAGAGTTCCAACAAGGAGAAGATAGCGGAAGTTCACATGTCAATCTCACGTATTCTACAGATACCCCTTCAAATATCCAAAATATGATGAGTGTTCGAACAACAATTCGTGATCGACAAAAGCATGAACGACTGAAAGCTGATTTGGTTGAACATTTGTGGCAAAAATTTGGAGGCGATGAAAACAACAACTGAACTCGGATGTATGTTTCAAATTATTTTTGTTTATTTTAATAAACTTTGTTTTTTATGTTTTACGTTTTTTTCTAAATCTATGTTTCAATTTTAATGTTTTACTATGTTTTAAGTTTAATAAGAAAAATTAACAAAAAAAATATATGTTTAATTAAAAAAAAATTAAGAAACCTTAATTAAGAGACTTGCATTGGACCACGAAAATTGACGGATCTCTTCATCCGATCTCTTAGTGTACTTTTACAATTAAAACTATTAAATAAAAATTTAGATACCCATTTTGAGTTTTTGGGTTAATGATTGTCTTAGGTCTTCCAAGACGAGTTCTCCTTCCACGAGTTCTACATGAGATGATCACAATATATACAATAATACAATATATGTATTTTGTCGTTTCCCAATGAGACTATGTATGTATAGATAGGGAAAATGGTCAAACCTGTTTCACCTGACCCGCTTTACCGCGACTTAAAACTATTTTGATCCATAAAATTTAATTGCATAAGCCGTGTAGAAAACATTTTTTTTTGTTAAAAGGTTTTCATTAATAAAGAAAATAGCACTTACAAAAGGGAAACAAGCACCATTTTACATAATATAAGTGTTAAAGGTATATGGATTTCTAACCTAAAACCAATTGGTGATAAGTGTAATGGTCCGATGGCTCTTTGAGCGTTAATCTCAGAATGTTTGGGCAAGGATCGATGGCCAACTTTGGGTCAGATCGATGTGGATCGGGTTGGACTGCATGGATCGGGCTCTGATACCATGTGAGCTAGATGAGTTTGCAACCTAAAATCAATTGGTGATAAGTGGAGTGAGAAATAATCATATTCACCCTAATTTATTATATAAGTGCTTTACAACATGATAGTCAATTAATAAAGAAGGATATAAAAAGTATTAAAAAATTTACAAGCTATAGAAAACATAAAAATTTGCCGTATAGAAAACATAATATACACACATTCATTCTACTTAAATTTACAAGGTATCCATAAAAATTGCAAATATATAAATATATTAAAAATAATTTTATATGTTTTATTAATAATAAATGAAACCTAAAATTTCCTTTTGACTTTGGATCAACAGCTTCAATGAGTTTCACTCTTCGTAATAGTTCTATACTATGCTTAAAATAAATATATAACTAGGTGTCTTGCCCGCATATGCGGGCTTAATCGTTTAACAAATATTTATTAGTTTATTTTTTATTAATTCAAAAACTATCATAATAACTTATTATTTATGTTTTCAAAAAAATTAAATCAAACATATATATATATATATATATATATATGACAAAAATCTAATTAAATATATATGTTTAATTAAAATTTATTAAAGATAACATTGACTTTAACCACTGAATTTATTATAATTGTTTTATAGTTTATTTTTAAATTTTATAATTGAAAAATATGTTTTAAGATAACAACACAATATATAAGAATTATCTTATTTTCCAAAAAGTTAATATTATTAATTAAAATTCGTTTTTGGTTATATAATTAATTATATATAAAATTCATTAAGGGTATTATAGATATTAACCGCTCTAACTTTTAACGTGAGAGCTCGACTCCAAAAATTTACTTCGCAAATAATAGTATAGATTGCTGAAAAGTAAAAATAAATATCTATTTATTGAAATATGTATTATATACTATTTTAAGTATTTATTTAATTTATAATTTAATAACTAAAAGCAAGTTTAAAATTTTGGATAATTGCTAACCTGCAACGTTAAATATATTTGATCTACACCCACCTTACATTTTAACATAATAATGTATTACTCAGAATTTTAATAATTCTGCATGTTTCACTTACGTTAAAATATTTAATAATTCTGCATGTTTCACTACAGGTTTGTTTACTTCGTAAGATCCCGCGAATCATGATTCAGAATTCAACTCTATATATGTAATACTTATTGTTAAGTAGTCTATGTATACCCACGTGTGCTAAAAAAAGAAGTCTCTGTATACCCACATGTCACATGTCACATGTCACATGTCACATGTCACATGTCACATGTCCTGCTCCTGCCTAATATATTTAGTCAGTATATTTTAGTATTGTTTTATTAATTAGTGTCGGTTCAGAGTATTATCCGTATATATTTTAGTCTTCCATGAGTTATACCTGAGAATCTTGAGATATGATTATGAGTAATTTTATTATTTTTCAAATGAGACTGAACCGAGATTAATCATTTTCTTTCCAGTGCTTATTGTTAAGTAGTGTTTTGATAGCCACATGCCACATACCACATTGCATGCCTGGTATATTTACAGTCAACAGATTATATCATTTCTTGGGACCAAATAAAGTCCAAATCAGATTTTTTTTTTTTTGTCGCAGGAATTTATTAAATGGGTCAAGCCCAAATGGAACAAGGTCCGAACATAACATTACAAAGAAAAGCCAACAAAACGGGCCAAACTGAATAGTACGACTATGGACCATAAGCCCATAGAGGAAAACAAAACAGGTCCAAAGGAAGACGTGATCGATTCACAGCAGCTTCCACACATGTTGAGCGCATAACAAAGATGAGATACGTGTCCGGAAGTGGAATCATCACCTTACTTCAACAACCGGTAACCTGTCGCCGGAATCTCTAATCGAACTTCCACAGAAACCAACCGGAACAAGAAGGAGGAAGATGAAGAGTAGCCGGCAACAACGATAGTAAAGGATCAGCTCAAAGGATGACCAAACATGGCTCACCACAACGCCTCAGATATATCTACGCCGGAGATCCGTTGCGAAAATAACCCAAGCCGACTGAAAAGAAAGAACCACCGCTTCACTATTGAAACATTCGATTGTCTACAATCGATCTGGAGGGATCAGATTCACCTGCTGGCAAAGCCCAGACATCTTTATAGATTGGAATAAGCTTGAAGATGAGACAACTCTAAACGAGAAAAGGAAGAAACAATCCAATCCATAGATCGAGAGTCAATCGAAACCCAATAAACCACAGAGAAACAGAGGTCGGGGGGAGAAGAAGATAATAAAAACAAAGGAATCAGAAAGATTCTGGAACCCAGCTCGCCTACAACGCCGTAGAAGAACGAGAAAGGGCGAGAAAGGAGCTGGCGAAGACGGCGTTATAGGAACCGCCGCAACCCAGAGTCAAAGGCCCGAGCATCGGGAGTCAAAATCCGGACAAGATCCGGCTATAAACAAAAGAAAGTCTCAAGCTTCAACTCATCCTCTCTGTGAAAGATGCATAGAGAGAGAATAGAGAGATGGGCTTTTTTTTTTTTTTTTTTTTTTTTTTTTTTTTTTAAAGAGAATGAGATTAATCTAAATGGATAATTTAATATAAAGATAACGCCCAACACTTTCTTTGAAATATATCATTTAACTTTCTTTGAAATATATAACTTTGCAAAAATGATATTTACATGCCAAATTATTCCTCGTTGAAAACATCATTTCAACGTTTCTTGATCTTTTAGATCTTTCCAAACAGGTTCTGAATAAAAAAAATGCACAAATTTCGATGTGTACAAATTTCCACATCGAACTGTAGTTTTCATAGTCATAGACTGTTCCAGTTGTAGCAATAAATTGCATTAGAAATATTTTACTTTGACCCAAAAGTTTTCAGTATTTTTAAGAAATGCCCTGTTCGTTTACCTATCGCGCGACCTACGACATGCGATCTGCGAGTCGCAGGTTGCAGGTTGTTGTTCGTTTTGCTGTCGCGTAACATGCGACCTGTGATTGGTCGCATGTCGCAAGTTGCTATTCGTTTTGATGTCGCGCGAGTGATCGCACGACCAGTCGCGGGATTCCATTCAAGTCGCCCGAAAATACGGCGACTAAAACTTAAGAAAATTTTGATCAAGCGACTGGTCGCAGGTCGCAGATCGCAGGTCACGCGACACGTAAACGAACATAATTTTAGTCGCTGGTCGCATGTTTAGTCGCAGGTCGCAAATCGCAAGTCGCGCGACACGTAAACGAACGTAATCTTAGTCGCATGTCGCAGGTCGCGCGACACGTAAAAGAACATAGCCAAAATTTCAGAATTATTGAGACGGGCCTTTTCCACATAAAAAGGGAATCTTTTGTTACAATAGAAGCAGAAGTGATGTGGATTATTCAAGAATCGAAGTCGATTTGCGTTAGAAAAACAAGATATCAATGAACTTCTCTGAAATGGTTTCACGGGATTCAACCAATTGTCTTGATCGTGGGATACGATTGAGAAATAGGAATCCGTGTTATCAAAAGATTTCCTGTGATTCTTTCTAGTATGGAATGAGTCAATCATCCACTTTGGTATCTTATTGAACAAAAATGGTGATATTGTTCCTCCATTGATCAAGAATTTCGATTTTTAAGAAGTATTATGATCATCCAATAAAAAGGGTTTCAATTTTTTAAAATGAACGATTTGAAGACCTATTGATTCTAACAGACTACTTTACTAGCTTGAATTCATTCAAAGTACAGGAACTGCTTTAGAACGCAAGGCTAACATAAGCTAGAGTTGAACTTTCTTTTGATAAAAAAAATGGATTCCGAACAAAAGAAGACAAGACGTCTTCCTGTATTGCGGATTAGGAATGCGAAGGCCTTTACTTCGAAAAGAGACGTTGAATGGCATGCTGAAAAGATAATTTGGAATCTCCTCGGTAGTAGGAAAGATGCCCACTCTTTTGACCTGCCTTACCCTTCAAGGCAGTTCATCCTAGAGTTGGATGGTTATGGCGACCTATGCCAATTGAAACAAATCACCTCATGAGCATTAGGCTTAAGCTATATATTCTGAGAAAACATCTAGACGAGAACATGACGAGTGACTATGCGCACATAAAACATCCAACTAAACTGTGGCAAAATTTGAAAGAAAAGTTTGACTACCAAAAGAAAATAAATCTCCCTAATGCTCTAGAAGAGTGGAAAAACTTAGGTTTCATGATTTTCTAAAGGTTGAGGATTACAATTTTGCTATCATGAGGATAGTTTTACAATTAAAATTGTGCTAATTGATAGACCATGGATTTGACCCACTTTTACCCATGGTTTATAGGTATTTTTACTACTAATTATTATATTATAGAGTCTATTTATTATATTTATAAGATCAGGAGTGATTTGGAGATAAGTGATGATTTTGGAGCATTTTGGAGATATTTGAAGCAAGCACCCGAGATGATCATCGAGCTCGACCATCGGTCGATATTGAGGAACAAATATCGATCGATGTTCACATCAGAACATCAATCTACAGCGAAGCGCGCAGAAAGCCCGTTTGGTCACAGCCGACTTGAAGCCCAAGTCTTCACCAATTTACAAGATTACCCCTGACGAGTTTTAACTTAATTATATAAGCTTTGCCACCATGTTAGAGACAAAATGTGCTTTCTTGTGTTTCTAGTTTTACTATTATCAGCAAAAGGTTTTTAGGATTTTGATTGATTGGAGAGAAGATCCAAAGTTATATTTGTGATTGGAACTTCTTTAATATCTATATACTATTCTAATGAAGTTTTCTTACCTAATTGCTGTTATGAATTAGTTGGCTATGTCTGAGTAGTTCCATTTTTTAAATTTTAGGGTTTAAATAGGTTATGAGGGATTAGCCCCAACTATAGATTGCTGAGTTGTGATAATAATAATTATGATTGTCATCAATGCCTGATTCTAGATTAGCTTTCTAGAACTTGCCCTAGGATTGTTAGATAAAAACAATAGCTTCATTCTCATCCTAAAACAATTTTAATTGAGCTAAGTTTCTTGCTAAGAGTAAGGCGAGAGCTGATCTAGTGATCTTAGTGAGCATAATTCAACCCGCTGATATATTGTGTTTTTGGCACATTATATGTATGTCTTACTAATAGATTTCAAGGTTTTATCGAGTCTTTTTAGTCCATTTGAGTCATTACAGGTCTGGAGTTTCATTGGATGAGAGATAGACCAGATGGAGGGGAAGAAGAGAAAAAGAGTGTGAATTGGAGTCTTTCGCGCATAACAGTCGACCAGAGCAGCCCGAGTGCCTGCTCCAGCGGCAGAGGTAAAAAAGGAAGTTTCCAAATATTTCGGGATTTGCCCTAGATTTCCTATTTTTCCCTATAGCCGCTTGTGGCTCCTATATATATAGTCTCCTATTTATTGATTTAGACCTAACCTTAGTTTTTTATGCAAAAATGACCTGAGAAAGCTTTGATTTTTGGGCGATTGCTACTTGTAAAGGAGAAGACCTCATCTATCTCCTAGAGAAGATTATCCTGAACCCTCTGATTTCTATTATCTATTATATGCAGTATTATTCAGAAATCATGCTTCTCTGTTCTTGTGTTATGTCTGAGTAGTCACCGAGTTAGTTTAGGGTTCTAGGGTTTTGGATTCGTAAACTGAAGCATAAATAAGTCATCTTAAGATTGTCTACATTCATATCTGTTCTAATTGCTTGCATTGAACCGATCACTTAGTGCATGAATTAGGGTTAATCAATTTAGCTAGCCGTTAATTGATAGATATGATTTGAATGAGCTTTGCATCTCTAGTCAGCGAGAGTAGATATTAAGGTGTACTGTGAACATATCAGACTTGATCTCTAAAGCTTGCTAGCTCGTCTTGATCCAAACAAGAGTTTAGGCATCAAGACCGACTTGCAAAGGAATCAATACCACGAGAGTGGGTTGATTCAACCTGAGTGATCTGAGTTAAGATTTGTTATAAACTGAACTTGAATAATTGCTTGGTTTGCGATTTCCATACCTGAAGAAGAAACCCTAGACTAGCGCTTTTAAATCAATTCAAAACAACCTCATCTTGTTACTTGTTATTTACGTTATTAACTTCTTTAAAAAACCCCACTTTGTTTTAGCTTAATTCTGATCCCATAAAGATAAAGTGTGAACTGGTCCTCTGGAATTGAATCTAAAAATATTACAACTACACTGTTAACTTGACAGTAGACAAAGATCCAAATTTAGTGTTTCAAGTTTTGCCGCCGTTACGACGGGGACCAGCTTTTTACCTTTATTTTTCGGTTATTTATTTAGTCTAAAACCTCTAACTTGTTTAACTTTTTTTTGCAGCGAATGACCCAAGTGCATGACCAGTAGACATACTCGGAGCAATTCACAAGGAGACTTAATTTCGCTTACAAATCAGGAACTTGCAAGCTTAGAAAGAACCAACCGTCAACAAAAATCAATTACTGCCACAATGGCCGCTTCTATGCAACAGATGCAGCAGCAGATGCAACAGATGCAAGAGTTACAGCTAACAATCGCAGCGCAGCAACTGGCTCCACAGCGGGAACCACCTGTCCCAATTTGTGAGAGGAACCTATCGCGTAACATCTCTGCTACGTGCTCTGCTATCGCTCCACCACCATGTTAAAGGGCAGACTTTGAGATACAACCCAGCATGATGCATCTTGTCCAGAGAAAGATGTTCCATGGACTGTCAGCTGAGATACCAATGGAACACATTGAAGCTTTTGAAGAGATATGCAGTTTCACTCGTGCAAACGGCGTCCCACCCGACTACATCAAATGCATGATGTTTCCATTCTCTCTAGCGGACAAGGCTTTACGATGGCTTAAGTCATTACCTACAGGTTCCCTAACTTCTTGGGAACAGGTTAGAGTAGCTTTCTTGGGCCACTTCTACACGAAAGACAAAACAGCTGCCCTAAGGAACAAGATCTCCTCCTTCAAGCAACTCGCTAATGAACCTTTCAATGAAGCGCCGGAACGGTTCAATGATACCCTCAGAGGGTGTCCTCATCACGGGTTTGACGATGACCATGTCTTAGAATATTCTACAATTGTGTGAATGGGAGTTCCGCAATGCTCTAAACATAGCGAGCAATGGATATTTCGTGACTCAAACCACAGAAGAAGCTCACGCGCTAATAGAGAACATGGCAGTTAGTTCTTTCAGAAAAAACGAGTATACTGATCATTCCAAGAAGGTGAACAGCATGGACACTAGGAAGATTGATGACCTCGCCACTAAAGTTGATCTGCTGCTCAAGAACAATCAGAATCAGATCTATGTCATGGAAGAAGCCAATCTGGAACCAGGTACTACAGATGCTGCAGCAGAAACCGAGACATCGGAAGAAGATCAGCAAAATGTTAGTTACGTCAATGGGCAGGGTTGGCAGTTAAAAAACTACCATCCAAACCCTAATGTGAGGAACAACCCGCTTCTGTTCTCATACAAGACCAATCCGGACAACCACAACGACAGATCTCAAGGAAATCAGTTCCAAAACCCTAGATATCAGAAGCCATACTCTCAGAACCAGAATGGAAAGATGTTCATCCTCAGCCAAGCTCAGAACCAGTTTCAGAACATGCAGAATAATCCGCAAACTGCTCCTGCAACCGCGAGCGGACAGCCAGATGAACTGAAAGGAATGATGCAACAACTATTACAAGGACAACAGATTCAAGGGAAAGCACTGAACCAGGTTACCAACGAGATCAACACTCGGATGGACAACATGTTCACGTAATTAAATTCCAAATATGATGCTATAGCAAGCCACATAAGATAGTTGGATGTTCAGATTGCTCAAACTGCTGAAACAATCAAGAGGCAACATGGAACACTCCCTCGGAAAACAAACAAGAATCCCAAGGTCTGTAACGCAGTGGAGTTAAGAAGTGGAAGACATCTCCCAGATCCTGTTCCCAAAAAGCTCACTGCTAAAGAGCAGGGAAAACAGAAAGAGGGAGAACAACCTGAGGATGTCTTGGACCATGAACAAGACGCAGAACAGCCAGCTGTGATAGAACCAGTAGCTCTTACGATGCCAGATCGGCATGTTCCTGCTCGCGTCTACACTCCAAAAGTTCCCTACCCAGTCCCTGCTAAGAAGTCACGTAGAAGAGATGAAGTGCAAGAAGATGCTAGAGGAGTTGAATAACAAGCTATCTCTCATGAACGCAATTCAGATGATTCCCTCAATGCGCAGTCTTGTGAAAGGGCTGATCTCTGGGAAGACCTCTGCAGACAGCGATATCATGATGGTCTCAAAAGAAAGCAGCGCAGTCCTTCAATACAGAACAGTCAAGAAACTGGAAGATCCTGAAAAATTTGTCCTCCCAGTTCAGATTGGAAAAGCAGTTTTTGCCTGTTCCTTATGTGATTTAGGTTCCAATGTGAATCTCATGCCCTATTCAGTTGCAAAACGTATGGGACTAACCAACTTCAAGCCTACTAGGATTTTGTTGGTGTTCGCGGACAGATCAGTCAAGCTGCCAGTAGGTGTTCTCGAAGACCTGCAAGTGCAAATTGGCAACACCACTGTTCCGGTGGACTTCGTGGTCCTGGAACTCGAATATGAACTGAAAGACCCTCTCATTCTGGGCCGCCCCTTCTTGTGCACAGCTGGTGCAATCATCGATGTGCGCAATGGGAGAATCGATCTCCAACCAGGGGATATTGTGATGAAGTTTGAGATGGACGAGCTGCTCAAACGGCCTATGCTAGATGGTCAGAACTTCACAATTGACAACGAGAACGCGCCTTGACCCCTCAACAAGTGATGATCGAAGAAATCCTCGCAGATGATCCTTTGGAAGTGGCTCTGATACGAGCCGAGTCCGAGCAGAACATGTGCAACATTGATGCTGATGGGTACGAAAAGATGCTAGATTCGAGCCAAAGCATTGAGAAGATGGTAGCTTTCCTAAGTCTGGAGGAAGCGAGCAATCAGGCTCCACTAGAAGGAGCAACTGCTCATAAACGAGGGAACAAACCGACCAGCCTGCTCGATGATTCCTAGAGCGAACTCAAAGCTACAAATATCAAATTAAAGTCCCTCACAGCGGGACTCAGGTATGCGTTTCTTGGACCTAATTCCACATATCCTGTTATTGTGAACTCTGAGCTTAATAATGTGGAAACTGCTAAACTCTTGTGTGAATTGAGAAAATACCGAAAGAGATACATCTGATTTATGCATGCATAGAATACATCTAGAAGATGAATCGATGACTTCTGTAGAACATCAGAGGCGGTTAAACCCAAATCTTAAAGATGTTGCCAAGAAAGAGATAATAAAACTTCAAGAAGCTGGTGTAATCTATGCGATCTCTGATTGTAAGTGGGTTAGTCCTGTTCATGTAGTTCCTAAGAAAGGTGGCATTACTGTGGTCGCTAATGAAAAGAATGAATTAATACCTAGTAGGACAGTAACTGGTCACCGTATGTGTATTGAATTTCGGAAATTAAACACAGCCACACGAAAGGCTCACTTCCATTCATTGATCAAATGCTTGAAAGATTGGCTAACCACCCATATTACTGCTTTTTAGATGATTATTCAGGTTTCTTTCAGATTCCCATTCACTCAGACGATCAAGAGAAGACAACTTTCACATGTCCCTACAGAACTTTCGCCTACAGGAGAATGCCGTTTGGACTGTGCAGTACCCCTACGACATTCCAGCGTTGTATGATGTCTATTTTCACTGACCTAATTGAGGACATAATGGAAGTTTTCATGGATGACTTTTGCATCTATGGGAACTCCTTTTCTGTCTGTTTGTCAAACTTGTGCACGGTCCTTTAGCAGTGTGAAGAAAAGCATCTCGTGTTGAATAGGGAGAAGTGTCACTTCATGGTGCGTGATGGAATTGTTCTCGGTCACAAAATCTCAGAAAAGGGGATCGAAGAGGACAAGGCAAAGATAGAAGTGATGATGAGTTTACAACCTCCAAACTCTGTTAAAGGAATCTGGAGTTTACTCGGACATGCTGGTTTCTACAGAAGGTTCATCAAAGACTTCTCCAAAATCGCAAGACCACTCACTAGAATTCTCTGCAAGGAGACAGAATTTGAGTTCGATAGCGATTGTTTGGGCGCCTTCCACACGATTAAAGGAGCTCTAGTCAGCGCACCCATTGTGCAACCACCAGACTGGGAACTTCCTTTCGAGATCATGACTAACGAAAGCGACTTTGCGGTTGGAGCAGTACTCGGCCAACGAAAAGATAAGAAGCTTCACGTGATCTATTATGCGAGCATAACACTAGACGAAGCTCAATGTCGCTATGTAACTACAGAGAAATAACTTTTGGCAATTGTCTTTGCCTTCGAAAAATTCAGATCCTACCTAGTTGGCTCTAAGGTGATAGTGCACACGGATCATGCAGCATTAAGGTATTTGCTGACGAAGAAGGATGTGAAACCAAGGCTACTCCGATGGATCTTATTGCTCCAGGAATTTGACCTAGAAATCAAAGACAAAAAGGGCATTGAGAATGGCGTTGCAGATCACCTCTCCAAAATGAAGATTGATGAAGACACAACACTTGATGACAGCCTTCCGATCGAGCACGTCTACTCGATCAGTCTGGGAAGCGTTACAGAACAATCGCTCCGTCCAGTTTGCTCCAGCGTTCTGGAACACCTTGTCTGTTCGATCAAAACGAAATATCCCAATCTTCCATAGTTTACTGAGATCGCCAAATATTTGGCTGCTGAGAAAGAACCTGTCAAATTCACTGGCAATGATAAACGGAAATTTCTAAGAGGAGCAAGACACTACTATTGGGATGAACCCTATCTATACCGAAGTTGCAAAGATGGAGTATTCCGACGATGTGTATCTGAGTTCGAGATTCCAGGAATCCTCTATCACTGTCATGGTTCAGTTTATGCAGGGCACTTTGCGGCATTTAAAACCGTGTCTAAGATTCTTCAAGCCGGTTTTTGGTGGCCAACAATGTTCCAAGATGCCCATTCTTACATCTTTAGATGCGACTCATGCCAGCCCCAAGGGAATATCAGTAAACGGGATGAGATGCCTCAGAACTTCATCTTGGAGGTTGAAGTATTCGATTGTTGGGGAATCGACTTCATGGGACCATTCCCACCATCTTTCAAGAACGAGTACATATTGGTAGCAGTTGACTACGTTTCTAAGTGGGTGGAAGCAATAGCCAGTCCCACAAACGACGCAAAGGTGGTGACTAAGATGTTCAAAACCATAATATTTCCAAGATTTGGGGTACCACGAGTAGTCATCAGTGATGGGGGTAGTCACTTCATCAACAAGATCTTCGCAGGCCTATTGAAGAAGAACGGCATGCAACACAAGGTAGCCACACTGTGGGAACCGAAATTCGCACTGTCGATTTCCGTTTAAATAAGAAAACTAGAAAAACCCTAATTTGCCAGAGGTCCCGGATATATGCTAATACCACACGCCAAGCAATCAGAACACAAGAATAACAATGATACAATATAAGAAATCGAAAAGAGAACAAAGTAGATCTTATTCTGAATTTGCGTTTGAGCGTTACAACAAGGAAAGAGCCTGGGCTATGAGAGCTGTCGGCGAGATTTCTAGTTCTAAAACCCTAAGACGGCAATAACCTAGTTGAGTCGCAGCTCGAATAACAAAACGGAAATATGCCTAATTGCTCTAAGTGCTAAGTTTGCTCTGAGAAAAGTCTTCCTTTCATGCCTCTCGCCTAGGACTCCTTATATACTGGCTCCTAGGTCGGTTTACGCTTTTCCTCTTCTGCCCTTAAGCCGCCATAGCATAAAAATGGAGATATTCCATTTTTTCCGATCATCGTAATTATCTTCAAAATTTCGTATTTATCCGCAGAAACTTGACTTTTATCTTTCTTTGCGAACCAAGCGTAAACCGTCATGCGGCTTACGGGCTGTTGGTTAAGAAATCGTAAGTTGGGCCTCGAGTCATGTCTTAGGTCCCTTTGGGCCATCTTCTGACTCGAAGCGTTTATTACGGTTTCTTTCGATAAAGAACGAACTTTCCGCAGTTTTACGGTAAAGTTTGATCGATAACTTAGAATGGCGGGGAACATGAAATAGGTTTGCTACGGTCTTCGGGAGATAGCATCGAAGGGTAGACGAGAATGCATGGACTAATGTCGTATCAACGTTTCGGAAGAGCTCGGTCGCTGTGTAGCGACCGAGCAGAACGAACGCTCGTAGCGACCAAGAGGAACGGACGCTCGGTCGCTACGTAGCGACCGGGCTTTGGCTCGAGCTCGGTCGCTACGTAGCGATCGAGCGGAACACGCGTTTGGTCGCTGCGTAGCGACCCTTTTCGATCTCTTGTCCGATGTCTCGTGTTTCCTCCGCCAAGCTTTTCGTAAGGAAGAATCTATTCCGAAAAAGTATTTGTCGAAGAAGGTTTTTTCGTTTTCTTCTTCGGACGTTCTTGAATGTTAACTTCGTCGTAACCGTTTTTGACCCCAACAATACTTGTATTATGCGGGGATTTGGACGTTAACTTCGTCACAACCGTTTTTGACCCCAACAGGTAGCCCCCCAGCTCGTTAGGATCGTGGCTTTCTAGTGAGATCCAAACGTGCGGCATGGCGAGTTCGGACGAGATTGGTGTATTTGGGCAATGTTCGTATCCAAAAATCCGCAAGTAAATAGTAATTTCTCATGCCTATAAGAAGGGAGGTAATTTCTTCACAATCTTTACACTTACTCATTCTCATAGAGAGGTTTCTTGAAAAATTCTTTCTTCTTTCTCTTTCTCTCTAACATTTCCTTCTAGAAAAACACGAGATGTCGAGTAAGAAGAGGAGTTCGAAGAAAGGGTCCTTGCCCGCGAATGTTTCTGAAGAGCTTCGTGTGCCAAAGATGGAATTCGTTCCTCATTCGGTAGACCCGGCCGAGAACGAGGCATGGTGGGTGGTGTGTTATGGTTCGATCACGCCTCCCAAAGAGAAATCGTTTCCGGTCATGAACTGTCACCTAGTGGAGGAAGGTGCACCAAGTAGGAGTACTAGCGAATTCCTCGAGGTCATGCGGTCGTTCTACCATATTTCGGATGCGGTGGAGTTCAGGGTTCCTCGTCAAAGAGAGCGCGCTGGTAGTCCCCCGGAGGGTTACTTTAATTGTTACGAAGCATTCGTAGTGCGCTGTCGTTTGTGGTTCCCGATTCCCAAAATTATCGTCCGTGTGTTGGATCGTTTAAGGGTGGCGATAAACCGACTGAATCCTCTTGGCATCCAGCACCTCCTTGGAGTCCTGGTCCTGACCTACGAGTATGGTCTCTCCCTTACCGTCGATCACTTCGAAGCGCTTCTTCGGTTACAGATCATCAAGGATACGGACATGTACGGGCTGGTTCCTCGGAACTTCATGTCAGTGGTTAAGGGATTTACTTCTAACCTCAACTCGGGGAAGAAGTTTTTCTTCTTCGTTCGTGTAGACGCCGCGTCCGTTGAGGAGAGTTGTATCCCATTGTTCCGGAGGTTGCAGAACGATCGTCCCTTCATCAATCCTCTTGGTCCGTTTCCTGAGGACATTATTGCGGTGAGGGATCTGCTCAGGAACGGTCTTTTTTTCTGGACTTCCTTTACGCCGAAGAGAGTTCGAAAGGCGCTGAGGTTTGTGCACCCTAGTCCTGCTTTGGGCGGAGAAACAAGGAGTGATTCCAAGCTTGATGACCAAGGTCCGGACGCTGCTCCCACGATTGCGACGGGGCTGAATTCTTCGAAGGGAAAGATATTGACCTCGGTGACCTGGAGTTTTCGGTGGACGATTGCATGCTTCCAGGATGGGATCCGGACCTTGCTTTCGGCGATGGAAGCGGTACGAGCAAGGTCCCTATTCCGGAATTCGATGATTTCTTCGCTGGTCTTCCGTCGGACTTCGATGCTCCTCCGGCCATGAACGAGTCGGGGAGGCCGAAAGTCGTCGCGGAAGGATCTCGTATCATCAACGGGGTATAAGCTTTAAGAATTTTGACGATCATTATTTTTTTTGCCTATAACGTGTCAATCGGTTTTACAGGGCTTGAACTTGCTCGGATCGGCCATTGAGGCGAGCCATAGAGAGGCCATGATCTGTCGCTTTAAAGCGGAGAAGGCGGAAAAGGATCTTGCTCGCATGCGAGACGAGATGTTGGCGCGGGATGCTCAATTTGCTTGTGATCATGCCAGGGCTGTTCGTAGGGCGGAACGGAAGGGCAAGAGGGAAATTGTCGAGGTGATGAAGACTCGCGCCTCTCAGTTCCAGGTTGAGTACGGGAACCTCAAGGATGCTTTCAACTCGCTGGGCGACTTCCGTGAGTGTCGCGGCTCAGTCGGGAGCCTTTGGAAGACGCGGGCGGATGACTATGTTTTCGAGAGGGAGATGGAGTTAATGAAGGGTGGCATGAAGGATCATGCTCACGCTGAGATGCTCATTTCTCCGATCGATGGGAAGATTCAGGGATTCTGGGATCCCATCCCGGCTTCTCCTTATACCGTAGAAACCACGACTGATTTTGCCGGTGACGATGAGGAAGTGAACTATCCCGCGGATGCATTCGTAGCTTCCTTGTCCGGGAATTTTAACTTTGATCTGTGAGTGTTTGACGGGAAGAAGTTTTTCCCTTATCTAGTATTTTGCGGCCAAGTTTGGCCTTTGTTCATATATGTCCGGCCGAGTGTGGCCTTCGAACTTTGTATTAGCCTGTTTTGGCCATTTTTATTTTTATCGGGACTGGCCGTTGGTGGCTTTGAACCCCTACCGCTATGCGGTTTATATAATGGATGTTTGTTTGAGTTACTTTGTTTCGAGTGGGTTTGAAGTAAACATGAGTTGTCTTCTCATATTTAACTTCGTTGAGGCGTTCAATCTGTTAGTTTGTTCTTAATTTTTTCGTAAAAATTATTTATTCTTACGGACTTTCGGAAACGTCGAGATATTAACGGAGAGACATGTTTTAGGATCTTGTATCGTTTAGATATCATGTCTTGAGATGTCTGAGACCAATGCGATGGGTTTAGGGCAAGACCTAGGTTTACTCTCGGTTTTAAGGTTTGTGCGGTGACTAGCCGGCTATCGGTTTTCCTGTTGCGATTTCTACCTGATTCGTACCGATTTAAAGTCTGCGATAGGTTCTCGGCTTATATGACTTGTATGGCATGAATCAAGCATCTTTCCAGAGACAATTTTTAAGACAACTAGAAGTGCTAGACCAAAATTTCGGATTTTTTTTGTAGCGCGCTCTCGTCCTTGTGTTGGACGTTCGAAAATCAAAAGAGTGATCAAGTTGCGTTTGTTTAAGACGGCTGATGTGTTCGTCGGGGCCAATCGACGAACGGAGTGTAAGGTTTTTGCGGTCGCGTTCGGACAATTTGTTCGTATCGTCTCGACTTTTAACTTGGCGACGTCTCGCAGTTATTTCGAAGACTTTACGTATATTTTCAGTGCTGAAGAGAGATTGTTTTGCGATTTTGGTCCGTACGAGGCTGCTGACAAGAGTATTGACGTTTGTAGATTTTCTAAGCGTGTTCTGAGACTTTTGCGTTAATTGACGCGCAGGTGTCTTAAAAAGGAGCGACACATATAGTAGTAAAAAATTTCGAAATCTCTAGAAAACTCGATTACAATAAAGTATCTTTTTCTATGTGGGAGTATACGAGTATACGCACCCACTCCCCCCCCCCCTTTTTAGAGAGGGGGATAGCTGAACTCGTTTTTCAACGAGCTGCCTACGTACCTCTTTTTTTGGAGGATCAAGCCATCTTGTAGTTCTATTTTATGCCGCGAGCGTTTTCACTCGGCGATTGTCGCCGTGCTGACCGCCTTGATCGTGATGACCGTGGCTGAGTCAGCGTTCTCTTCCGGATGTTCTGATTTAGTCGTAGTGTCGACTTCGGACTCGTGCTGAGTTCCGACACCCGAAGCGTTTGCGTCAGCAGACGATTAAATCGTCTTTTCTTGAAACGTTTTTGGTCGAATATTTATCTATCTTCGTGCCTTTGCGATTTGCCGTTGCAGAGGTCGTCATCTGCCTTAATTTGTGCTCCACGAGGAAGCACAGTCGCGACTGTTTCTGACATCCCCAGATAGCTGCGACTCCGTTTGGGGTCGGGAATTTGACACCCAGGTGGTACGTCGATGGAACGGCTTGCATGGCATTGAGCCATGGGGTTCCCATGATCAAGTTGTAGATGGCAGGATGATCGACTACCGCAAATTCGACAATTTTTGTGATCTCCTTGGCCATGACTGGTAGCTGAATCGACCCCAGGGTGGTCATCGATACTTCGCCTGAAAAGCGTTGGAGTTACTTCTCTGAGTTCGATGCTCATCCGATTGAGAGTGTCGCAGAAGATTACATTGACCGTGCTTCCCGTGTCAATGAGTACTCTTCCGATTTCCAGATCTCGTATGACGAGCGGATCGCGGTGAGGTTGATCGATCCCGCCGACTTCCTCCTTCGTGACGGTGATTGAGCAATTCTGATCATTTCGGGTAGGAGACCATGTAGGCCAGTTTGCGCTCGACTCCGCCTTCCGCTGGTAAGCCTTGATGGCCGAAACCGTATCGTTGCAGAATTACGATCCTCCAATGATCATGTTGACTCTGCGACGATTGTTATCGTTCCCCTTGTCGTCTGGCCTCCTGCCGCGTTTATCCCCAGATTGGTTTCTTTGAGGAGATCTCTCCGCGGGAGGATTTCTGTCTGGATTCGAGGGGCGATCGGTTTCCAGGATGAGATCTTTCACGCTGGTCACTTCTGAGAGCTCTCCAGCTAGTAGCTTCGCGGCCAGCCTTGCTCCCAACACTTTGCAGTTAGTCGTGGAGTGTCCTCGGGACTGGTGGAACTCGCAGAAGGTGTTTTCATCATATCCTTGATTGCGAGTCCACGTATTACCCGTGGTTCCGCCCTGGTCCGAACCGATCGCGTAATTGTGCGCTCCTTGTAGATCTTCCCCCTAGTGATGGACATACTTGTCGTTACGAGGGTTCTTCTTCTTCGTTTTTGGATCTACATCCTTCGAGGATGGTCTCGCCGACTTATGTTTTTGCGATAAGACTTTCGTTTCTTCCTCGATCATGATGTAGTCCGTCTCCTTGTGGAGGGCGTCCTGGATCGTCTGCGGTTTGCGGAGGGATATCCATTTTCTGAATTTCGACTTGTACCAGAGCGCCTTTCTGAGCGCATCAATGGCCACCTTGTCGCTTATCCCGCTGACCCTGGACATTACCTACTTGAATCAGCTGATGAACTCGCGGTGGGGTTCGTCTTCCCTCTGGGACAGACTCCAGAGATCGACATCGGAAGTTTCTCTATCTATGAACATAGAGTATTGCTTGAGAAATTTTGATGCGAGCTGTCGGAAACTTCCGATAGAGTTTCGCTTAAGGCGTGCGAACCATTCGAGGGCTGCTCCTTCTAGATTCTCGACGAACAGGCGGCAGTAGCCGACGTCTTTTTTGCCGTCCTTCAGCCTCGCTCTTTCCATCTTGATGTGGAAAGCCTGAAGGTGCGCTCTCGGATCGGTCGTACCATCATACTTTGGTACTTTGATTTTTCCTGGATCGGATACCCTCATATCTGAGATGCGAGTGGTGAAGGGGGTCTTCCGAGCCCCTTCCAGCAGCCTGTCGATCTCGGTTGCCGCGCTGGTAGCGTGATGGATTTGGGATTTCACAGCTCTTACTTCTGCCGCAGTCTTGGTGATATAGTCGCGAAGATCGCGGATATCCGACGTCTCGCCAGCAGATTTCCATGCTTGTCGGCGTTTACTGCGAGTGAGCTCGGTTTGCTTTTCAGCCAGCTCTTCTTGTTCGTTCCAATAGAGGATTTCCTCCTCTTCTGTCATTGGTTTCCCGAAAGGAGAGCTTTCCCGAGCTTTTCAGCCAGCTCTTCTTGTTCGGTGGCGAACATTTTTTTAAACTCCTCGAGCGCCGCGTTGTTGGCTGGTGCGTTGGCCGCGGATACGTCCGCTGTGGGAGTGTGGAGATCAGTGCCACTGCTTCCGTTACAAGGAGTCTGCACGTTATCTGCGTCGTCAGTTGACATGTCTGGTTGAGTGTGATGTGGTTGAGAGTTAGATTGATCCATACCCCCCCCCCCTCCCTCCTTCTAGCGCCAAACTATGGGAACCGAAATTCGCACTGTCGATTTCCGTTTAAACAAGGAAACTAGGAAAACCCTAATTTCCCAGAGGTCCCGGATATCTGCTAATACCACACGCCAAGCAATCAAAACACAAGAATAACAATGGTAAAGTATAAGAAATCGAAAAGAGAGCAAAGTAGATCTTATTCCGAATTCGTGTTTGAGCGTTACAACAAGGTAAGAGCCTGGGCTACGAGAGCTGTCGGCGAGATCCCTAGTTCTAAAACCCTAAGACGACAATAACCTAGTTGAGTCGCAGCTCGAATAACAAAAACGGAAATATACCTAATTGCTCTAAGTGCTAAGTTTTCTCCGAGAAAAGTCCTCCCTTCATGCCTCTCGCCTAGGACTCCTTATATACTGGCTCCTAGGTCGTTTTACGCTTTTCCTCTTCTGCCCTTAAGCCGCCATAGCATAAAAATGGAGATATTCCATTTTTCCGATCTTCGTAATTATCTTAAAAATTTCGTATTTATCCGCGGAAACTTGAATTTTATCTTTCCTTGCGAACCAAACGTAAACCGTCATGCGGCTTACGGGCTGTTGGTTAAGAAATCGTAAGTTGGGCCTCGAGTCATGTCTTAGGTCCCTTTGGGCCGTCTTCTGACTCGAAGCGTTTATTACGGCTTCTTTCAATAAAGAACAAACTTTCTGCGGTTTTTACAGTAAAGTTTGATCGATAACTTAGAATGGCGGGTAACGTGAAATGGATTCGCTACGGTCTTCGGGAGATAGCATCGAAGGGTAGACAAGAATGCATGGACTAATGTCGTATCGACGTTTCGGAAGAGCTTGGTCGCTGCATAGCGATCGAGTGAAACGAACGCTCTGTCGCTACGTAGCGACCGAGTGGAACAGACGCTCGATCGCTACGTAGCGACTGGGCTTTGGCTCGAGCTCAGTCGCTACATAGCGATCGATCGGAACACGCGTTTGGTTGCTGCGTAGCGACCCTTTTCGAGCTCTTGTCCGATGTCTCGTGTTTCCTCCGCAAAGCTTTTCGTAAGGAAGAATCTATTCCGAAAAAGTATTTGTCGAAGAAGGTTTTTTTCGTTTTCTTCTTCGGACGTTCTTGAATGTTAACTTCGTCGTAACCGTTTTTGACCCCAAATACTTGTATTTTGCGGGGATTTGGACGTTAACTTCGTCGCAACCGTTTTCGACCCCCACACGCCATATCACCCTCAAACTAGTGGACAAGTAGAAGTTTCAAACAGAGAGATCACGAGCATCCTGCAGAAAACAGTTAACACCAGTCGCAAGGATTGGTCGCTCAAGCTAGACAATGCTCTCTGGCCTTACAAAACAGCCTACAAAACACCAATCAGAACGACTCCCTACAACCTGGTGTACGGTAAAGCATGTCACCTGCCGGTTGAGTTGGAGTACAAGGCAGCATGGGCTGTGAAGCTACTCAACTTCGACATCAAACCAGCAGCAGAGAGACGATCTATGCAGATACACGAGCTGGAAGAAATTAGACACCTAGCCTATGAAAGCTCAAAGATCTACAAGGAGCGAACTAAGGCCTATCATGACAAGATGATCATCAGCCACAACTTTCAACATAAGGATCAGTGCTCCTTTTAAACTCAAGGTTACGATTGTTCCCTAGAAAGCTGCGATCTAGATGGTCCGGACCATTCACCATTAAAGAGGTCTGCCCCCACGGAGCTGTTGTGTTGTTGAACAAAAAAGGGGAAGAATTTGTTGTCAATGGTCAACGCATAAAGCCATACCTTACTGAGACAACAATCACAGAGGGTGAAGAAATTCCCTCTAAGCGATCCTTCTTCAGCCTAATAGGCCAACCAAGTCAAACTAGTGACTTAAACCAAGCGCTTGGTGGGAGGCAACCCACTGGTGAGTGTAAATATTTCTTTTAGATTTAGTTTTGTGTTTCGTTTTACTTATTTGCAGGATAAAAAAAAACGAGTTATTCAACAAGAACAGTCTCCGGCTGTTCCTGATTCGGAGCAGCTGCTTCGCGAAGGTAAGTCTCTCGGGACCAAAAAAAAAAATTTAGCTTTAATTTAATTTTGTAAAATAGAGGGAAACCCTAGCAAGTGGGAAGTGGGGCACGAAGTGGGCCTATAGAAAGGAAAATTTTCCCATCTCTTTCCCACTTCCACCAAAACCGCCTCCCCCATCTTCTCTCTCCTTTAAAAACCTAAAAGTCTTCACACTTGCTTTGAGTTTTGCGGTTTCTATTTGTTTGGATTTCAAACTGTTTGGCTAATTTGCAGGACTCTTCCATAAACAATCGAACGGTAAGAGGCGAAATCACACTGTGATTCTCGGCCTAAGATCTCTTTCTCTTCTTTTCTTTTGCACTTGAATATATCGATTTTAGGGTTTATCTAAATCAAAATCGAACTCTCCTTTTGCTGCTAGGATGGTTAATAAAAGTTGGGATGAGAATGGTTAAATCGATTAGGTTAGATGGAAAGTCATAAACTTTCGGCCAATCTTCTTAAACTACACATGCATCGATTGCTTAGATATGGATTTTGGGATCTATTAAATCGATTTCTGTTGTTGTCGAGATGATCTAAGTACCTAGTCTTCTAAAGTGATTGTATCTGGTTCACCATTATCAATCGCTTGTTCTCTCTACATTGGGTTATGGAATTGTTTGGAAAGAGCAACTAAAATCACAAGAAGCTTCCAACTTTCTCTGCTAAACCCAATCGAATAGTACTAACTCTCTCCTTTGGTTTTGTTTTGCAGATGGCTCCTAGACGTACCAAGATGGCTTCCAGGATTAAACCACCGTACGCTCGTGGAGAACCGGAGGATGACACCGTCTCCCCGACCCACCCATGGCCACGAGAAGACGGAACGGAGATCTCCCTCACTGACCCAAACATCCCTACCAAATCCGAGGAATGATGGGATACGGAAGCCTCGCATCGCTACAACTCCTTTCTCAACATCAACATCCTCCCAACACGATTTGTTGACGCTGGGGTTTTAAATAGCTGATCTCTGCCACATCACTTACCCGCTGTACCCAGATTTGGTGAGACAGGTCTTAGCCACCGCGGAGCTCACCTTCAAGAGACCCGACTTCCCAATATTTGAGGAAGCCTCCTTCAGTTTCTTTGTGAGTGGTGTTAAGCATTCCATCAGTTTGGAGAAGCTGAGCGAGATCTATGAGTTATCTGAAGAGTACACCGCGACTTCCTTCCCAAGGAATTTTCCTCCCGAGCAAGCATTCTGGAAGTTCATCGCTTCGGGGGATTTCAAATCGCGATCAGCCAGTCAATCTCGCATCCACAACCCTGTTCTGTGGATTGCTGCAAAGGTCATGAGCAATTTTCTCTTCTCAAAGGACCAGACATCCAAGGTGCAACGCGGGGAGCTTCAGATGTTATTTGCGGGAGTTGAGGACGAGATCAGATCCGCAAACATTGGGATTCCGACCGCTCAAATGACAACTAGTCCAGGCTGTGTGTTTGTTTAGATGTTTGTGGACAAGAAAGCGAGGGTGACTAAGGGTTCTCTGAAAAAGGACCGATCTGGGAGTTTGCTTACTCCTCTATTCCGTCACTTGGAGCTTGATCTCAGCCTCTACCAGTGTAACGAGACCCCGACATTCATTGATATCCCTTACCTGATCAATTGCCAGATTCTTCGCGACGAGAGCACCTATAGCTTCCTCGGTAATGACGGGAACGACCTCTACTGTAAGCTGCCTCAACCGGACATCACCTCACTTGGAGATGTGGTCAACATTTGTTTCGTCCCCGAGCCTCAGTATCTCTGCACCGACCCAAAATCATCTTACTAGGATGATACGATGGATGAGCCAGAGTTTGTAGGCACTGTTGGAAGCGACACTGCGTATGACCAAGGCCCGCTTGATGACGACGCAGATGACGCCGCCTACCGTCGCTGGATGGTAGATTCTCAGCGGAAAAACAACAGCCTCATGAAGAGGATACTGAAGGCGATCACTGGAGGATGCATGGGAGCTCCGAGCACAGCTGAACCTTGTCAAGACCCGCTTACACCGAGCAATCGTCTTCCAGGGAAGGAGCAAGCAGGAACTGTAAGGGGTGACGAAGAGACTCCATGGGCCACTCCGCGCAAAAGGAACAGACGTTCCGCTGGCCAGTCCGAGAGCGATGATACTGACTAGGCAGTCTCCTAGTTCTATCTCTATTGTTATATCCATTTGAACTATTTCTGTTTCCTGCACTTGTTTATTAATTTGGCCTTTCCTTGAATTATTTTCTCACCAGGGATGGTGAGAAGTAAGTCTGGGGGAGGCGCTTATCTGCTACTAATCGTTTACCTTTGGTTTTATGTTTAGAGTCAGTCCGCTTTGAGTCGTTTTGATGTCTTTATCGAGTCAGTTTGTTAAGATCGACTCAGTCCAACCTTGTGGGAATCAGGACCTTATTCTATGATGTGCATTAACCACCCTCGTGCTTTAATTCATCTTATTCAGTGACCTTAGCAGAGGCGACAGACGCACATGTGGATCCAGAACACCCTGACATTACATCATCTTGTTCTCCAAAAGCTTTCAGCTTGTCGAGGTTACTCTGGAAAGACTTAACTCCATCTAACTTGAACCTAATCTTGACTGCAATTCTTCTTATTATGGGCGTTAGAATAGGGGTTAACTTGATCAACACTCAGGACTTCTTATTATTTTTACCCATCTTGCTGATCCTGAGTGGCTAGCTCATCTTTAGCTAGTACCCACCTTAAACCCTAAAGCCATTGTTCTGCCCTCATGCATTTGGTATTCAGTATCTTATGTGCAGATATGTACAAAAGGGCCGGAGAGGAAAGGATCGACACAGTCTCTCACTCGTTGATGCAACAGAATTTTCTGCTGAAGAATAGGCGGAAGCACACGGAGCAACCGCTCTGCCGCCGATGATCTAACTAAGAGAAAATGAGATACAAGAATGAATGTGAAGTCAAGAACTCCAGTGGCATGTCACCATCACAATTGTTACCTCCTGCTTCGTCACCATCACCTGTGTATTATTCAAAAAAAAAAAAATCCTAGCTTTATGTACTTCAGAATAAGGTGATGAAGAAGGAGAAGATTCCTAAGAAAGATAGACGCCACTGATAAATTAGAAGGAGTATAAAGTGAAGGGAGGATAACCATGCAGATCAGAGCGACTGTTCCTAAAGAAGAACACGCAAAAACGAGTAGAGGCTGTGGACATCAATGGATCTATCCTCTCTTGCAAATTTGCTCGATATCCTGCATCCTCTACAAAATCTGGTAACCCCTAAACATTGATTAGCTCCACTTAAACACAAAAAGGCCTGTTTCATGCCTATGATGAGAAGCTCACGCTACTCTTAATTGAATATAAGGAGTTTTGTCTGGATGGTTTTAACTTTGGCAGGTCTGAGATACAAAGTATGGAGCCGTTTTGAACAGCAGTCAGTGGGGTTCTTGGTAAGGATGTGTTGTTTTAGCTAAACTGCTTATATGGTTCAGAGATTCGTGGTTATTGTATTGTTGCTGAGAATAGGCGAGTTCCCACACTTTCAAATCTTTCTCTTGGTTCTTGGTACTTGATTTTGTTTGAGGACAAACAAGGATCTAAGTATGGGGGAATTGATATATTGTGTTTTTGGCACATTATATGTATGTCTTACTAATAGTTTTCAAGGTTTTATCGAGTCTTTTTAGTCCATTTGAGTCATTACAGGTCTTGAGTTGCATTGGATGAGAGATACACCATATGGAGGGAAAGAAGAGAAAAAGAGTGTGAATTGGAGTCTTTCGCGCAGAACAGTCGACCGGACCAGCCCGAGTGCCTGCTCCAGCGGCAGAGATTAAAAAAGGAAGTTTCCAAATATTTCGGGATTTGCCCTAGATTTCTTATTTTTCCCTATAGCCGCCTGTGGCTCCTATATATATAGTCTCCTATTTATTGATTTAGACCTACCTTAGTTTTTTACGCAAAAAAGACCTGAGAGAGCTTTGATTTTTGGGCGATTGCTACTTGTAAGGGAGAAGGCCTCATCTATCTCCTAGAGAAGATTATCCTGAACCTTCTGATTTATATTATCTATTATATGCAATATTATTCAGAAATCATGCTTCTCTGTTATTGTGTTATGTCTGAGTAGTCACCGAGTTAGTTTAGGGTTCTAGGGTTTTAGATTTGTAAACTGAAGAATAAATAAGTCATCTTAAGATTGTCTACATTCATATATGTTCTTATTGCTTGCATTGAACCGATCACTTAGTGCATGAATTAGGGTTAATCAATTTAGCTAGCCGTTAATTGATAACTCGATATGATTTGAATGAGCTTTGCATCTCTAGTCAGCGAGAGTAGATATTAGGGTGTACTTTGAACATATCAGACTTGATCTCTAAAGCTTGCTAGCGCGTCTTGATCCAAACGAGAGTTTAGGTATCAAGACCGACTTGCAAAGGAATCAATACCACGAGAGTGGGTTGATTCAACATGAGTGATCCGAGTTTAGATTTATTATAAACTGATCTTTAATAATTGCTTGGTTTGTAATTTCCATACCTAAAGAAGAAACCCTAGACTAGCGCCTTTAAATCAATTCAAAACAACCTCATCTTGTTACTTGTTATTTACGTTATTGACTTCTTTAAAAACTCGCACTTGGTTTTAGCTTAATTCTGATCCCATAAAGATAAAGTGTTAACTGGTCCTCTGGAATTGAATCTAAAAATATTACAACTACACTGTTAACTTGACAGTAGAAAAAGATCCAATTTTAGTGTATTACCCGCGCATAAAGCTTAACTAGAAGCGCGTCGATCGATATACATATTGGATAATCGATCGACGGAGTAAAAGGTGTATCGATCGATATCCCTATAGGATAATCGATCAACACTTGTTACTGATCGAACACATTTGTTTGGGTCATTAGATCTAGTTAATAGACAAGTCCAGAAACGCGAGAGCTGATTGACTTGTTGCTTAGTAGTTGAGCTATACATTATCATGCATGCAAGTCATTAGGCATCTGTAGGATTATAATTCCAAGTTTCCTGAATAAAAACCCTAAGTCTAGTTATTTCTTTTTAAGCACCAAAACCTCAACCAATCAATCGAGCAATTACTTGCTCAACAAAACTGCAAATTTACATTTTAATCATTAAACCATCCAACATAACAAATCCCATTAGATTTATTAGGTTCCCTAGCTCCTTGTGGATTCGATCCCTAAGTACTGCAATTGAACCTCTTACTTGAGAGAGTAAATTCACTCTTTAGGGTAATTTGAGTGATATCACTAATCATGTCTCCTAAGCCTAAATACTCAAAAACACATACCTCTTTTCCCACAAGGAGCATCTTGTCCTACCTCAAATATTAAAAAATTGCGGGTACAAAATATTTTATTAATTTATGGTTACGCTCATGTTAGCTGAGAAGAACAATGAGCTCCTAATCAAAAATCATAAGTCTCGACATACGGGAGCCAAGATATTCCCTAAAGTGAATTATGCACGAAAAGTTAAACGAATCGGCATTGTGGTCGTCGATTCAATAATAAATTTGGAAAAACTTACAACCCCGAATGGAGAAGATCTAACAAATAGGTTAGATCTGAACAACATACCAAGGGTAAAGAGACCCAAGTGGATAAAACCCAGAAGCGTGTGACTGTATGTTACATATGTGGATCTAAAGAACATGTGTCTTGAAAATGTTGTATTCCTCCACATCTGCGTAAGTCAAATGAAGAGCCCACAAAATATAAAGCGAAAGAAATGAACCTCACAGAAAAATTTGAAGAGAAATTGTGCATTGAATCTCCTGACTTCGCAAATGAGCTGGACTAAACCACTTTTGAGGAGAACTGAAATGCTTGTAGTGTGACTACTGAATAGTCTTCAATATTGTCATGTATAATTATTACGTTTTCGGTTTTTAAAAAATAAAGTGGTTTTCAAGAGCACTTTCATGTATAATTATTGTATGATTTTTTTGTGAATGAATTTCATGTTTGTCTTTGATGATGTTTATTGTTATTACAGAAATAGATCATAATGCTAATGAAAAAAATCGAGGAACATACTCAAAAAATTTGTATAGCAGATAGTAGAACAACGCATACTATTCTGAGAAAAATATATTTTACTAATATAAAAATAAAAAATAAATTGTTGTCAATACATATCATGTCCTCCAGATGTGATTGAAGGAATTGGTAAAGCCAACTTTACATTGTAAAATGAGATAAAAGATTCCATAAAACGATTCTCTATATTCTCTAAATTCTAAAAGGATTTTGTTTAGTTTCAAAGGCATATATCTTCACGGATACAATACTCAGTTTGCAAACCGAGGATGTAAAAAGTTTATGTATGTAATTCTGATTAATATGGAAACAGGAAAATATTGGAAAAGTTTCCAGATGTAGACAAATCGAACCTTGCAGTAAAACTAAATTCAGAAAATTTCATATTATGGCATGATCGCCTAGGTCACCGGGCACCACAATGATTTGCAAGATCACAGAGAGCTCACGTGGTTATTCACTGAAATTCGAGGTATTTATCAACGGAATAAAATTACATGTGTTGCATGTTCTCTTGGCAATCAATTATAAGGCCATAAGCAACCAAAATTGATAAAGAAACTCTAAAGTTCCTTTAAAAAAATTAGAGGGATACACTACAAGAAAACATGACCTTAACGACTACAGTATTAGTAGCTAGTTGGACGTAATATGGGCATTACGACCAATTAACTTCGAAAATCGATTGGTCATTAGAATCTGGTCGTAATTAATTATTAGAGGCACATTGGTCGTAATATTACGACTAGACATACACTGGTCGTAACCTTACGACCAGTTTACCTCTAATGTCGATGTTTATTAGTCGTAAGGTAACGACAACTTTACATCGACTTTAGATGTTCATTGGTCGTAAATTTGACCAACTTTATTTATTTATTTTCGAATTTTGTATTTATTTATGAATTTTATATATTAATTAAAATAAAAGAAAATATCTAACATCCGTAAACACAATAATATTCATAATATAAAACATTCAAAATACAAATTAATTAAAAGAGAAAAAAACTAAGCATTAAGGTTTATTTCGTCGAAGAAGTCAGATGATGTGCCGGAGGTAGAAGCTGATGGATCCAGCTGTTCGAGAAAGCTACTCCCGTAAGAGTTTCTAGGCGCAAGGTTCCTAAGTCTCTTTCTACCGCCAGCCATAGCAATATCGTCAATCTGAAAAAAAACAAAAAAAATAGATAGTTATAAACAATTCAATTTTTTTATATAAAAATAATCTAAACCTATTCTAATTCCATCATAATCTCACTCCATCCTAATCTACTTCCATCGTAAACTAATTCCAAACCTAATCTAATCACCTAACTAACCGCCTAAAACTAAAAAAAAAAATTTTTTAGGGCTAGTCTCTCTCCCTTTGATGCGGAGATGGAAGCGCTACTCTGGGCAATGGAATGTATGAGGAATTTACATCAATTTCAGGTTATGTTTGCAATGGATTGTTCTCAATTGGTGAAGATGGTTTCAGAACTGGAAAAATGACCAGCTTTTGCAAATTATTTGGAAGATGTCAAGATCTTGAAAGAGAGTTTCACCCGATCAGAGATTATCTATGTACCAAGGACGCAAAATTCAGAGGCGGATATACTAGAATGCAGTGTTAGGAAGCAACCGTCTTTTGTCGTTCACATGGATGCAGATCACCCGGTTTGGCTTACAGAGTCAGTATGAGTCTGTATACGTTGATGACAAAAAAAAACTTACCTAGAGAGAGAAGGAAAATCGTTGTTAGAGAGATGGGAATGAGCAACCAAATGGCTTCGCGAGGTCCGAGTATGTATGGAGTTTTGGTGTTAGTCGTAAATGGGTTGTAATATTACGACCAATGAGAGACTAGCGGTTGTAAAGGAGATGTAAATTTACGACCAATGGGGGACCAAATAATATTATGACCAATTAGGGACTAAATAATTTTTTTTATTTACGACCAATTAAGGACTAATAGTCGTAAAGAAGAATTAAAATTTCGACCAATGTGGGACGAAGTCCTTTATGACCAATTAGGGACCAATGTGGGAAGAATTAAGATTAGTCGTAACTGAGTCGTACTTTACGACTAATTAGCTTCGTTTTGTGTTTATACCCTAAAACCGAAACCCCAAACCCGAAACCCCAAACATCATAAGTTTTATACACTTTTAATCCCCAAAGTACAAAGATTTTTTTTTAAAACTAAGTTCATATATAATTGAGCAAACATGATAATAAGTTATATATTATTTGTAGTGCAATACAAAGAGTTTAATAATATAATAAAACACAAACACTGTAACAGAATCAAACTCGATCACTCGCCATCAGAAACATCATCCACTTCATCATTTTCTTCAAATTCATCTTCGTTGGCTTCGTCTGTTGTATCGTTTGGAAGTTCTTCATATCCCTGGTTGTGTGGATCAACAAGTAGGATATCATTTGTAGCTTGCTCAGGTACTTCTACTTCATTTACGGCATCTTCTTGTAAAGGCGGTTGTTCATCAGTCAAGACTCGGCCCCAAGGTGTAACTTTTATAGCGGCTAACCAAGATATTCCAGATTGTCTGATCCTCGGGTATGGAATAAAACAAACATGGTCTGCTTGAGATGCCAATATGTAGGGTTTAAATTTGTTGTACCTCCGTGTAGAATTTATATCAACAACTCCAAACTTGCTATACCGAACACCTCTATTGACGGTGGGTCAGACCAGTCACATTTGAAGAGAACGCATTTCAGCTTCACCAGGCCGGGAAACTCCACGTCGATGATCTCTTGTAAGATTCCATAGATATCAGTTTCACCTTTCACACATACTCCATAGTTCATTGTTGCTCGCCGACTTCCATATTCGTAAGTGTGAAAAGTGTAGCCTCATGTGAAATACATAGTTGCTGTGGTGACCTTAGCGACCGGACCTTGTATCAATTCATGAAACCACTGAGGATAGAATGGATCATCATAATCAACCTGGATCATCAACATATATATATAAATATATAACTTCATTAATTATATAATAAATAACATATTTACGTTTGATAATAACTTAACCACGAATATGCATCTACGTTTCTCGTAAATTGGTCGTAATCTGATGGTAGCTTGTCGATGTAATTTTGTCGTACATTTACGACCACATTACGACTACCTGAAAGTGTGGTCGTAAATGTGAAGTTAGTTTACGACCAATTTACGACTAAACCTTTTAGTAGCAAAATTACGTTTAAGTTACGACGGACTTTAACATAGTCGTAAGTTAACCGTAACGTCGAAGTTAATTTACGACTACACATTTGTAGTCGTAAATGGTAGTCGTTACTCTCACGTTTTCTTGTAGTGATATATGTAGATCAATACATTCACCATGTGAACCATTCCACTGTTTTACGGTATTAATTGACAGATCTAATAGATGGTCACATGTTTTTTTATTATCATCTCGAAATTTGGCATTTGCACAATTTTTAACTCAGATAATCAAATTTCAAGTACAATTCCCCGATTATACTATTAAAAGAGTTAGATTGGACAATTATGGTATATTCACATACCAAGCATTCAATTAGTATTAGTATGATAACGAGAATTGAAGGTGTACATTAAGTGGCTAAATTCTACGCAAAATGGTTTTGCTGAATTATTAATTAAGTATATGCAATTGATTGCAATATCATTGATCATGAGATCTAAACTTCAAAAGGCCAGAAATTGATTATGAGAAAACATATTATCCGATCATGGATGAAATCACCTTTAGATTCATGATGAGTCTAACAGCTGATAAAAATAAAAAATACCAAGATCTCATGGATGTCGTTAAAGCTTATTTATATGGATCATTAGATACTGATATCTACATGAGAATTCCTGATGGATTTTAAATGACATAAGCATTAATTTTCAAACCTAAAGAGTTATGTGCTATAAACTTGCAAATGTCATTATATGGGCTAAAAAAATCTTACACATATGTGGTATAATCATCTCGGTAAACATTTAACAAAAGATGAGTATGTGAATGATCCTAATGCCCATGTTTTTCACTAAAAAAACAACATCCTGATTTGTGAATAACCGTGGTATATGTTGATGATATTTATATTTTTGGAATTCAAAATGAAATACAAAAGATATCTGACAATCTGAAAGGAGTTTGAGATGAATTATCTCAGATCGACAAAGTATTGTCTTAGACTACAAGTTGAGAATTCTAAAATAATGCATATTTGTGCACCAATCCATATATACTAAAAGAGTGTTGTAACGCTTTAACATGGATAAATTAACTTCTCTTAGCACTTGATGGTCGTTAGATGACTTAATGTTAAAATTTTTTAATTTCGAGCATATGTAGAAAAGGAAGAGATACTTGGTCCCGAATACCTCATTTAAGTGCAATTGGAGAGTTTATGTACCTTGGAAATTGTACACGGTCTGCTATATCATTCATTGTAGATATTTTGGAAAGATTCAGTTCCTCTCCAATGCAAAGACATTGAAATGAAATTAAACATGTCTTTCGTTACCTTCTAGGGACCATTGATTTATGCTTGTTTTATCCTAAAAATTAAAAAAGACAAATGGTTGCTTTTGCAGATGCATTATAACTATCAGATCCACCCAAAGAATGATCACTTCCTACCTCAATATTTTAAAAACATGTCCATACCGTTGGAATGCGTCATTCAAGGGGAAGCTTGCATGTTTGTACTCTTTTTATCTTACTATGATTTTTTCGGTAGTTTTTTCTACAAAGATTTTTAGCGAGGTAATAAACACGTTAAGTAAAAAATGATAGTGGCACTGGTCTCCAATGGAGAGTATTGTAAAATGTGAAACAAATGAACGTCAAAGAAAGCAGAATTAACATCTTTACGTTTTCGTGTGAAAGAAAGTTATGTGGAGTCCACCGCCACTATGCACGCACAATAAATTTTACTCTTTATCTCTATATAAACGAACAATTGTGTTCGATGTGAAATACACTATTCTCTTTTTTCTCATAAATAATTCTCTCTTGCGTTTCTTTCTTATGATAGTATTATCTCCCTTCTGCGGGTATTTTTGTTCTTTGTTCCTATTTCCAGTATGTTAAATTATAAGTATTATTATAACATATCACTTTTTATTTCAAAATTTAATCTCAAAAGAGAAAAAAAACAACAACTTAAGGGTGAGAAAAGAAAAAAAGGCATTTTTGGATAAAACTATTTTTATAGGATATTTGCATTTTGATATGAGTTAAAAGTACTGTAAAAACACTATAGTTAATAATGAATTAATCTGCAATAAATCACTAATTATTGGTTTATTTGGGCATGTATAAGAAGACTACCTTTGACGATTAGACGCTATTTAGAGACAATGTTTATGTTCTTAAGTATTACTTGTACAACAAAATGATATGCTTAATGCTTGTCCTGCTCTCAGAGTATTTAGCCACTAAGGAAGCTAGTAGATAAGTGGACTTTATTATATCACAGGATCAGTGAGCGGGTGCACTTTAGATTAAATTACGTGTATGTTACACGATGGATGATAGTGTTTGGACGAGAATGAAGACGAGGGTGGATTGGCCAACGTTCTGAAAGTACTCGAGGAAGCTAATTGTGGATTTTTAAAAGGTGTAAAGGTGTGAGAAGAGGACAACTGGAACCAGATGCTTGACGATGGAAGATATATGATGCAACACGCATAGAGAATGGGAAAGAAGAGCCTCCTAGGAAAGACAAAAAAAATGCATAGAAGAGCTTATGAAGAAAATAAAACTACTCAACCTCCAACCGCGTGAGAAGATTGAAGAGCTTGCTTTTGTTTTCTTTATTTCTTGTTTTTGTTTCTTTGGTTTGATGTTGTCTATATGTCTTTGTTGTATCAATAATCCAGTTCAATGTTAACTATGTTTATGGAGTTTAAAGTCTGAGAGTGCTAAGCTTTTAACTACGTATAGAGATAGTTCATTCTTCTCTACCTTCTCTCGCATATGGAGGCGATAGAAGGACACAAGAAATTGTTTACCCAGAATTCACCTAGAATGGCTACATCTCTGGGGTCTGGCAACATGCAATCAACTATAATCTTAAGAACAAAGATATAGAACCCCTCTCTCTTTCACAACCAAAGCTTACAAACCAAGCTCGATCTTTTCTTGGACAAAGGAGAAGAGAACACACAAACTCTCCTTATATAGTGGAAGTCAATTACATTAACTTAGTTGGATTAGGATATTCGCCCCTTTCCATAAACCTATTAAGAAATATTTTAAAATACTTGCAACTCCATAAACCATGAAAGTAATATTTCCAGGAACCTATCAACTTCCAATATAACTCCATAAAAGTGAGATTTTATTTTCCTAACATGACGTCTTTATCTTAGTTTAAGTTATGCGATCTTATTTTATTTCCATCACCAAATTCTGAAGAAATCCCTGACGGATTCCTTTACATAGTCTCTGATGTAGTCCCGAATCCCAACATTAAATAATTGGATCGCTCAAGTACTGACATGTGCTATAAGGGTTTCTTCCGGTTTCCACAAAGTCCCTTGACAAGGAGACGTATCTCTCTTCTATATTTTGATTCTCTTTCTTATTCTTTTACGTTTTATAATTTTAAAGTGCTGGAAGACCTACGTTAGAGACTTTTGCTGCGGGGTTCTTAGTATCTATGCACTTGTACATAGCAAATTTCCTCAGTTTATCATAATACATTTTGTATTCCTTCATAGCTTCTTTAGAACCAAGTCATATAAGTTTGTGAAAATCAATATACAACAATTGATGAAAACCGATAATCAAGGAAGAACAAGAGATTTAGTTTATTTTTAAATGGAAAACTTGATTTTAATCATATATAGAATAAATAATTTGCATATATTTTAAAAATATTTAGTAACTGCACTTTTCATATTTGATCATATGATTATCCGTAGATTAAAGATTCTACTCAGTGTAGAAATAAGACAAGGGATTCAACTCAAATTCTGCTTTTGTGCTGGTAGTGGAAAATAATTTTAGAATGATAGATTAACAGTAGAATATGTATTCAAAATATTTTTAGAAACCTTTGAAATCTGTAGGTGATATACCATGGATTTTACCACTTTTAGACCATGGTATATGACCTATTTAGAGTATATTATATGAGTTTGGAATATGTTTTAGAGTATTTTCAGGTTCAGGTACATTTTGGAGAACTTTGGTTATTTTAGAGTATTTTGAGGTGCAGAACTACACAGACGCATCAGATGTTTATCTATGGATAGAGACCTTCCCACGGTTCGATTCAGACCATCTTTTGACACAGGATTGAGATTTTAGTTATCTTTCCAATACCACCGGTTTGAGGTCAATCACCATCATGTAACAGAAGTTATGCATGTTTTACTGAAAAGTGGTCAGTCTGCCTCGCGAGAGGAAGCTGTCGGAGAGATGAAGGAACGTCGATCAACAACACATCCTTGGTGTCGATCGATGGTGACGCCAGAACGTGGGCCGCGTATAATTCAAGACCGATGTAAGCTCATAAGTTACCACAAATTACCATAATGCCCCTGGTCAACCTAAAGCCTTATTTATGTATTTTCTAAGCCATTGTTGACGGCTACGCTTTATTATATTCATTGTTATTGTATTAGGGTTGGAGAGAAGAGAGAAAATCCTTCATAGTTCTCTTGTAACTCCACTGGTTTTCGTTTTATTATTTATTTCTATTGCATCTATTCATCTATGATTTTTGTGCTAACTATCATGTATGAGTATATCTACATGCTAGTTTTAGGGCTAGGGTTTTGAATGAACTTCTGAATTATAGGATTTCTAGGTTAACTATATATCTTACACCAGCATGGCTTGTAATACTAGGATCTGGAATAGCTAGAAAAGCACGAGAGTGTGACTGATTATTTGAACCTAGAATCATAGGACAATTGAGAGGCACGAGAGTGAAGTCGATTAATGGAACCCAAATTCTGATGGATTAGATACCTAGGTGCATACGAGAGTTGATCTAGGAATTTAGTTGAACATTATCGATATAAGCGTTAATGCTTGTCTTGGGAAGCATCGATCGATACCTAGTCAATATTATCGATCGACGCTCATTCCTTGTTTGCATGCGAGAGCTGAAACAAAGACTTAGGCATCTGATTAGTAATTTCATGTGAGAGTTGGATTACTTGCTTATTGAATTCGAGTTCTAGGATGAACCCTTAGCATCTGTAGTTTGAGTTTTGATAACCTGAACGAAACCCTAAGTCTAGCAACCATTCTTCTATCAAACAAGTCATCAATCAATCTAACAACTACCTTGTTCAACTGTTTACTTTATTTACTGTTTTATATTATTTAACCTAGAATAGTCTGAAGCTAAAATCTATTGTGTGAGATATCGAAGTTTCTGTGGATACGATTCTTAAAGCTGTTTGCAAAGCTTCGAGCACTCCTTATTGTTGCGATTATAGCCAAAGGAGAAGAATCTGTGGAGGTTTTCACAAAAAAAAACAAACAGAGTGATGAAGCTTCAAAGAGTAGACATTAAGACTTGATTTTGAGCAAGTTGTCATTCTCATCCGGACTGAATTATATCTCCATAAGTAATTCTAATGACTGGAAATAAGTGCTGAGCGGGAGGGAATCCATTATTAGGCTAAAAAAAGATGAACAGTGTCGAACAACACTGTAGCAGAATCGTCGATCAGCACTGTAGCAGTGTCACTGTTCATCAAGAAAAAATAGTTGATATACCAGCAACGATCGACGAAAACAGGCCATTGTCGGTCGACAGAGCATCATGAGTACCCATCGATCGCCACTTAACTGTGTCGACGCTCACCATAAGCGAGGAGGTATACCGTTTTTCCTTTTTAAATTTAGTACTTATGATTTATTTTCCACCAATCAGACTTCATATCACTGGATACAGTGTTGTTTAAGTCTGGGGAAGGTTCTACTGATGTTGTTTATTTTGAGTTTTATTATTATGTGTTTTATTGAGTCAAGAAAAAGATGATGAACTTTTTCAATTTTACTTACTATCTAACCACTCTCTAGCACCATTCTTTGAAGTTATTGACTGTAGGGTGTACTGAATGGAAAAGTCAAAGTGATCACCTGCCAATAACAACCATGAGAAAGTGTGAAGGAACCCAAGCTGGCTCCTAACCTTAATCAACTTAACTTTTGTTTTGGGGTTTGGTATAGATTGGATCGGATTCCTCTTTCAAATCTGAAAGGCATAAGTCTGTAAATTTTTGATTTTCTTCTCTCCTCTCTTCGGAATGCAGAAAGAAAGAAAAAGAAAAGTTTGAGAAGATTTCCTGAGATGCAGAGGAGTAGGTACATTACCGATGACCCCATTATTCTAATTCAAAGGAATGATCACATATCGTCGGAAGCGAGGTGTAGGTACATTACCGATGATCCCATTATTCGCCTACACTTTGCCAAGAAAAGAAAAAAAAAAAAGAAAAAAAAAGTTGAAAAGAAGATGAATAAGACGGACTGCATCAACATTATTGTTCATTGGAACTGAGATAAAAGAATTTAGAGAAGAGATATATATGGAGAAAAGAAACCAGTATAAGACTACATGTTTACTCAGATACCTGATGGGATAAGATTCCATGTGTCCTTTGATTGATACTCCCAAGATTTAGCCTACACATTTATATGCAGATATGTAATCAGTAAAGGGGTATGTCAGGCGGAATCAGCTAAGCAGTGGACTGGATGGTTTGGTTGCTAAGCTAAGGTATAGTACATGAAGTGCCTCTAAAGTTGGCACTGATCTGATGTGGCTTGAAACATTGCAGAGGTGAAAATAGTAAATTTAAAATTGTGTGAGTCCCTGCGTTATCAAACCTGTTTCACAGCATTACTTTATGTTTTGCTTGAGGACAAACAAAAGAGTAGTCTGGGGGAGTTGATATACCATGAATTTTACCACTTTTAGACCATAGTATATGACCTATTTAGAGTATATTATATGGTTTTGGACTATGTGTTAGAGTGTTTTCAGGTTAAAGTACGTTTTGTAGAACTTTGGTGATTTTGGAACATTTTGAAGTGCAGAACTGCACAAACGCATCAGATGTTTATCTATAGATGGAGACCTTTCCATGGTTAGATTAAGACCATATTTTGACAAAATATAGAGATTTTAGTTAGCTTTCCAATGTCACCAGTTTGAGGTCGATCAGCATCATGTAGTAGAAGTTATTCCCATTTTACTGAAGAGTGGTCAGTCTGCCTCGCGAGAGGAAACTGTCAGAGAGATGAAGGAACGTCGATCAACGGTGATTTCAGAATGCAAGCCGAGTATAATTCAAAACCGACTTAAGCCCAGAAGTTACCAGAAATTACCAGAATACACCTGGCCGACCAAAAATCCTATGTCTGTGTTTTCTAAGCCATTGTTGACGTAACACTTTATTCTATTCATTGTTTTTGTATTAGGGTTGGAGAGAATAGAGGAACTCCTTCAGAGTCCTCTTGTAACTCCATTGGTTTTGATTTTATTATTTATTTCTATTGCATTTATTCATCTATGATTTATGTGACAACTATCATGTCTGAGTAGATCTACATGCTAGGTTTAGGAGTTTTCTAGGGTTTTGAATGAACTTCTGAATTATAGGATTGCTAGGTTAACTATAGATATTACACCAGGATGGCTTGTAATAATGGGATCTAGAATAGCTAGAAAAGCACGAGAGTGTGATTGATTATTTGAACCTAGAATCATAGGACAATTGAGAGGCACGAGAGTGTAATTGATTAATGGAACCCGAATCTTGTTGAATTAGATATATAGGCACATACGAGAGTTGGTCTAGGAATTTAGTTGAACGTTATCGATCTAAGCGTTAATGCTTGTCTGAGGAAGTATCGATCGATACCTAGTCAATAGTATCGTTCGACGCTCATTCCTTATTCGCATGCGAGAGCTAGAACAAAGATTTGGGCTTCTGATTAGTAATTGCATGCGAGAGATGGATTACTTGCTTATTGAGTTCGAGTTCTAGGATCAACCCTTAGTATCTGTAGATTGAGTTCTGATAACCTGAACGAAATCCTAAGTCTAGCAACCATTCTTCCATCAAACAACTCATCAATCAATCGAACAACTACCTTGTTCAACTGTTTACTTTATTTACAGTTGTATATTATTTAACCTAGAATAGTCTGAAGCTAAAATCTATTGTGTGAGATATCGTAGTTTCTGTGGATACGATTCTTAAGTAATGCAATCGATATATTATTTGAGAGAGTTGCTCTTAAAGTTCAATTTGAGCATATCAGTAGATTACTTATTCTAATAAAAGTAGATTGACTAACAATTTGTGGAATTCAATTTATAATATACAAATTTCCATAGATATGGGTATTTCTTGCATTGTTCGTATTTTCCCTAATTTTTTTTTTATTTTTAAAACTACTTAATTCATTAATTTTGTTAAATGGAAAGGAAAATAAAATGAAAAATAGGACAAAATGAGTATTATACTATAAGGACTTTTGGTGTATATTTCCAAATTTCCTGAAAAATTATTTTGAGCCGTAAAATTCAATTGCATAAGCCGTAAGAAAAAATATTATACATACATTTATTCTACTTAAATTTAAAAGTTATCCATGAAAATTGAAAATATATAATCATATTAAAAATAATTTAGATGTGTTTTCCTCAAAAAAAATTTTTTTAATAATAAATGAAACTAAATTTTCTTTTTGATTTTAGACCAACTGCCTCGATCAGTTTCACTCCTCGTAGTAGTTCGAAACTATGCCTAAAATAAATATATAACTAGATTTTGATCCGCGATTTGAAAGCACATATTTGTTTTCGAAATTACATCATTATTAATGAATTTATATATAAGATAGTGTAGGTTTGGAGGACACATTTATTCGGAACTATGAACCGAACCATACCAAGCTGAAGAAAACAAAATCAAAAGTGAAAGAAATTTCATAAATAACCGAACATATCATATATCTGTGGAACCAAAATATTGAAACCGATCTGGGAGCCTAAAGGGTACCTGAATTTAAATATATAGATTATATAATTACAAATATCAAACATATTCAATTTTTAAATAACTGAATATCATAAAAATACTATTTAAAACCCTAATTACCGGTCAAAAATTACCGAATATATTTTTATTCAAAATATTAAAAAATATTTGAATTATCTGATATTTTTATCTTAACAATCTGAATTATACGATATTTAAACTGAAAGACCTAAATTATATATTTTTGTTTTTGCATATTTGCCACTTCTCAACTTTGCTACTGAACTAAACCAAAAAAAAACTCAATTGAAACCAAACCAAATTTTGTAAATAATTGAACAGTTTCTAAATTTGTAGAACTAAAATACCAAAACCAAAATACCGAACCAAAAAATAACAAAAACCAAAATACCAAACTGAAACAGAATGCTCAGAAATGATAGTGTATATACATTTAAATGGTGCGAAGAAGGCATTTTACTTTTAAAAATTATTTAACTCCTTTTAGTAGAAGTACATATATGGTTTATAAATGAGATAAGATATAACCAATGTTTTACATTCGATATGGACTCGCAGTCGAACCGCAAAATCCAGTTGCCGTATATAATTACGACTGAATTATGTTCTTCATGTAGTATTCTATCAAAGATTCTACCAACTAATATGTTTTCATAAAATTCTGATTTATTGAAAAGCTATTAATTAAAAATTCAATAAGACCCAAAACCCCGTTATTAACCTGTGAACCAACACCGGCTCATCTGGCAAAAATCCAGAAAATTTTATAATACTTTTAAAAAGTTGAATTAAACTTCTCGTATAGTACATAAAAGAATAAAATATTTGATTTGTTACATAAACTAAACACATTGTATTTTTGTTATGCATTTCAAATTATAAGATTTGTAATAATCAATACTATTACAATTTTTATGTAGATAAATTATTTCTTTTATTTAGAAACATACAACGAGTTAGACCTATTGATACGAGAGATAATATCTTATGTTAAATAAATAAATGTTGTTGCATACTCGTATGACTTTCTTTTAACTTTGATTAGTAATCAGGTCAACATATGTACTTTGTCTTCTTTTGGTTCATACGTGTATCTAAGGGGAGTTGTAACTTAAGTATTATGTGTTTTGCTTGAGTTAAGAAGAATGATCGATTAGGAAAAAAAACATATTAGTAGCGATCGAGTTAATTTATGTATGGGTCCCATAAATTGTGTTGCTATAATAAAGTTTAGTTATAATAGGCTAGTTTATAAATGAATGGGTACAACAACTTTTTTTAAGTAGATTTTTCAAGACTCATCTATACTATTAAAGCAAAATTCTTCTTAAGATTATGCCCATGACTTTTCCAATTAATTACAAAAATTTCTATAATCTTTTTCAATTGTTTTTAATGGTTTTCGGAAATTAAAAGCCCAACAAATTAGAAAGTAGCATGTTTCTGTCCAACTATACAAAACAGCCCAATAATTTAAACAATTTATCCATCGTTTTTAAGCCTATTTCGTGTATGTTTAGTAACCCATCCATAATCGTTTGTGTTCTAACCCTATACCCTAATACTTTATTCAAACCCTATTAACACCATCAAAAACCAGTTGTCCAAAAAACTATACCAAATATATTGAAGTTTATTTAAAATTTTCTTATACGAAGTTGCCAAAATTTATTCAATAATATTAATTATACTATTATAGTATAGGGTTAGCATATTTCAAAATCATTGGTTTTCAATGTTATTGACCTTTTAAACAACCAATAATATTTAAATAATTAAATATTTATATTTAGCAAATTTGGTATATAAATATAAATATAAAACGTAATAAATAGAAACTCATAGATTTTCGGATTCAAATCAAATAAATTCCAAGAATATTCTCTATAACATCCATTTTCATAATTGCTACATACAATAAATTCAAAAGGTAATATATAGAAACAAGATTTTCCGATTTAACTAAATTAACTTGATGAATACGCATAGAATATATTCTGTTTGACATGGTAACTGAATTTTCCGAATACTAATTTTAAAAGATAGAGATATTCGATAATAAAGAGAAGATCCTCCAACTTTCTCCCCAAGTTTCTCCTAAAACCTAAGCATTCTCTTTTGTCGGTTTTAGGATACTTAAACCTGTTTTGGGTTGGATTATAGAAAACAAAAGTTGGTCGTTGATTTGTAAGCCCAACATACCAGTAACCCTTCATGTAATTTTTGATCATATAGGCTTTAATTCTTAGTTTTTACTTTTTTTTTTTATTTTAGTTAGCATAACCATGAATAATATTTGTTCTTATTAAAAATGGTTATTCTTATGAATTAATTTTAAAATAGTTCTTATTTTGTATTATAAATGCTAATTTTAAAATAAAAAATGTTGATAGTTTTCGGAAGTTATTATATATTGTAAGAGTTTTAAATATAATTTATTTTCATTAAAATCAACTTCAATATAAATAGATTTATAAAAGATAAGAAATATTACTATGTAAGATACAGATTTTTCAATACAACGAAATCAAAAGAATGTTATATGTTAAATATTTAAATTTAGGCTATTTTGTTCTAAAAATACAAAAATGTGATTTTAACCGTATTATCCAAAAAATAGGTACCGATCCAGCACCAAACTAAACTCGAAACTTTATCGAGTTTTTAATATTTTTATCCCAATCAAACTGAGAGCTAAACTAATTAATTCGAAACCAAACCTAAATTCACAAATAATCGAACGGCCCCTATATTTTTTAATTAAAAAAAAAACAAAATCACAACCGAAACCGAAAACAAAAAAAAAACACAAATTACAGTCAAACTGAAAATTGAACGCACAAACCTAAACATATTAGTGAACAAATAGATGGATTAATAAATTTTTCAACAAAAACTATTCCACGCTTTCAAAGCGCGGATCAAAATCTAATTTCCTTTTAATAGTATATATTGCTTAAATAAAAATAAATAAATATTTACTGAAATATATATTATATACTATTTCTTTTGAAAGTCTGTATTTAATTTATAATTTAATAACTCAAAGAAAGTTTAAAATTTTGGATTATTGCTAACCTGCAACGTTAAATATATTTGATCGACACTTACCATACATTTGAAACATAATAATTTATTATTCGAGCAAAAAAAGATAATAATTTATTTAAAATGTTTAATAATTTTTATACTATAAAACATAAGTCAATTGAAAATTGTATGAATGACATGTGTCATTTATTATTACAAACAAAATTAATTATTATTTCTAGGGTATTTTTTAAAAAATCTAAGTAACTTCACCATCGCTGACACTGACACATAAGATGAAACAAATCATTTATCTCTTAAGATAAATATTTTAGGACATTCAAAATCACTGATGATTTTCGGAAAGAGTTGGCAAGGAATTCAAAATTATTAAAGAAATATCGGGACATTAGTATGACAATGAAGTATTAGTCGGTAAGTTTCTAAATTTCAGTGTATTTTCTTTTTATTGGTGTATCATTTTTTTATTATTTCTGGTCATCAGTTTCTTATTATAATGTTTTGTCTTTTTGAAATTTTTGGTTAGGTTGTGACTGTTGGATCTCTAGAATTACAAAAATTGATTACTTCAATCCACAACTACAAGACGTGAATGATTTCAAATTGGAATTACTTAATGATGGTTTTATTATTCGTAGATAATATTTTGATCCATAATATACACCCCTTAAATAAATAAAAACAAATTTTAATACATCAATTGTCATATCAGATGATTTCTAATATTAATTTAAAATTTGTACTAAGTTTAATATTTAGATTTAAATAAATATTAATATCAAAATTTGTTGGATATATATTAGTCCACACAAGTTGTATGGACCCACACCTAGTTAATCTTTTATTCAGCTCTTAGAGCATCATTAACCTTAGAGATGTCAAACTAGGTACTGGCCCGCGGGCCCGGCCCGTTAGGGATTGGTTTAGGGCGGGTTTGGGCCGGTGATTTCATGTCCCGCAAAAAAGCGGGCCTGGCGGGAGAGGCTTGTCGCGGAACCGGACCCAAAGCGGGCAAGCCCATAGTAATCCGTGGTTTCTCCATGTCCCGCAACCCTAGTCTCTAGACTCTTCATTTGCTCTTCACCTGAAAAAAAAAACGTGAGAGAGATAGAGTGAAAGGCGATGTGGTTGCGACTTCCACCGTGGAAAGAAACAGAGCTCTGACGATGACGACGGCGGTTCGCTCTCCCGACACTGCTTCTGCTCACTACTTCGTCTTCCAACTGCAGTCTGCAGCAGAGGAGCTAAAACGACAAGGGTCTGACAAAGTAGATTCTTCTTCTTCGATGTGTCTTCCGTTCTTCCCTATGAGCTTCCAAACTCTTCAGATCGGACATGCATGTACAGAGTTATGTATTTCAGACAAAAAATTGAAGTTCTTTTGGACTTATAATCTCTGCTGTAACTCTTTGTTTTTTTTTTCAGGTTGTTAGATAAGAAGACCAACAAGATCCGAGGTAGTGATGTAGTTTAGCGATCTATAGTTTGTGTTATGTCTTATCTAGGTTAGCGATCCATGTAAACAATTGAACAACAAGATCTGAAAGCGTACTGTTAGATCCTAGTATTAAAAAGACCAACAAGCGTGTCTTTGTTTCATCGTTTGTTTTTGTATATTTTGTGTTATGTCTTTGACTCATTGTAGCTTTGGTTTCAGGTAACAACAGTGTTGATCGAGAATGCTTATTGTCTGAGGTAACCTTTCTTTTATTTAGTGATAAAACTTCTATCTAATAGAACAAAAATAAATTGTGTTCAGTCTCTGATATGTTTGTTTGTCATGTTGTATTTGGCTTTTGTAATGTTTTGAAGCGATGAAGTGATGAAGAACAAGGAGGCGACTGGTTCATCCTAACAGCTTTTCATTCCCTAACAGCTTCAGTACCTCAGGTTAGTCAGTCTCTTATGCATAAATAGTAATCATTGATAGGAGAGCTCGATGTCTATTGTCTTGTGTTGACTAGTTCGGTGAATCTTCGCTGCGTAGCTTATGAAATATCACTCAGGATTTTAAGGGTGATTGTTCTTAAGCTATGCGTGTAGATTCACTGCAAAGTTAAGACAAGAGTATTGTCTTACTGTCTTCTGTTCAGTAGTGTAGCGACTTGTTTGCATTATAGTCTCATGTAAACTCTCTGATGTGTTTTTTTCTTTTTGTCTGTGTCACGCGTTTGAATATGTGTTGCCTCGAGCTCGTGGAGTGATCGTGACCAAGGAGGCATCAGCACGTCAGCCTACCATTGCTATGACCAGCTTTATGACCTCAGGTTAGTCGCAGTCTTCCGTAGAACTAATAAGCATTGATAGGAGAACTCACTGGTTAGATAGGACTCCCTGTTTAGATAGGTTAACTCACTGTCTTGCTTAAGAACCACTGTATTGATATGAGAGCTCATTGTCTTGCTTAGAACTAGCTTTATTGATATGAGAACTTGCTGTTTGATGTTGATCTGTTGTTAGATGCTTGTATACGCAGCTTGTCCTCAAGCTAATAAAAATTTGTGAATGTTTATGTGAATGTTTACGTAGCTTACTAGCTTGTCCTCAAGCTAGTATAAAATTTAAATTATCAATTTTTAACTTAATTAAAATTTTAAAATATTTTTAAGACCCTAAAACCACTAACACACGTAGCTTAGGTTAAGGGAGCCGTAACTTAGCTTAGAATAGAATTTTCTAAGCCAACCGAGACCTGAGAGACCATGGGATCAAGAAGCGACTCAGAAGAGCAGTTCACTTTGGATACTAACTATGTTCCACCAGATACAACGGACTTTGAGACTCAACAAGTCATGGCAAGACTTGCGGCAATTGATGAGAACGATGATCAGCGTGATGGTGGTGATGAGGGAAACAAGCAAGGTCGCAAAAGGAAGCTGATCAGTCCGGTCGATTCAGAAGAGGATGTTGATGTTGAAATAACTCCAACAACCCAACCGAGGAAGCCTCCTAGAAAAACCAGCTTTGGAACAGCCTCGCAGAAACCAATGTACCAATCCACTCTGGATGGAGGTAGTGGCTCTTCCGCACAGGCCAATAGTCAGAAGAAGACTGTTCCTCTGAAATCTGTGATTCGTGGAGGGAGGAGAAAGCCAGCGCCTCGGAGGTCGTCTACTCAGTCGCGGAAAAACAAAGGACCGAGTACTCAGTCCCGGAAAAACAAAGGACCGAGTACTCAGTCGCTGAAGAGGAAGAGCAAGATCCAAGAGGAGATACAAGATTTTGATGAGGAACTAGTAGAAGATGAGTTGGACGAGGATGAAGCCGGTTTGGATGAAGCCAGTTTGGATGATATGGAGAATAGGCAACGATCAGATGTGTGGAAGGATTTCACGGTGGTTGAAAAAACACAATGGAGATTTGAAAGCTGTGTGCAATCATTGCAGGAATGAGTATGCATGGTATTCTCACTCGCATGGAACAAGTGGGCTGAGAAGGCATCGGGGGAGATGTAAAATGTATCCAAGGAATACTGGGAGGCAGCAACAACTCAATACTGAAGGGAAAGTAGTATCTCGCAAGTATGATCATACTGTGTTCAGACAGATGGTAGCTAAGACTATAGTCCAGCATGATCTACCTTACGCGTACGTTGAGTATCAAAAAGTTAGAGACACATGGGCGTATTTGAATGCTGATGTCCAAACAATTTGTCGAAACACAGAGAGACCAGATGTGTATCGATTATATGAAAGTGAGAGAGACACACTCAAGAGGGAATTTGGGAGTCTTCCTGGACGAGTGTCCTTCACATCCGACTTGTGGACATCAGTGAAACGAGAAAAATACATGTGTGTGACAGCACATTACATTGATCGGACTTGGAAGTTAAACAGCAAGACCTTGACGTTTTGTGCTCTACCACCACCAAATACTGGTATGAATGTTGCGGTTCAGCTCCTTGAATCACTGAAAGAGTGGGGAATTGAAAAGAAGGTGTTCTCGGTCACATTAGATAATGCTACAAGTAATTACTCGATGCAGGATATTGTGAAATCGCAGCTGAATTTGAATGATGATTTGTTGTGTGGAGGAGAGTTTTTTCATGTCAGATGTGCAGCTCACATACTTAACCTCATTGTGCATGATGGGTTGAAGGTTATTGGAGGCTCTTTGCAGAAAGTAAGAGACAGTGTTAAGTATGTTTTAGGATCGGAAACGCGTGAACAGCTGTTCCACAAATGTGTGGATGCTGCCGGTGTAGTAGAAGGTGGATGGCTTATACTGGACGTGCCGACAAGATGGAACTCAACTTACTATATGCTTGAAAGAGCCATCAAGTACCGTAAAGAATTTGTTAAGTTGGAGGCATTTGATAAGAAGGGTTATAAAACGGCGCCCACAGCTGAGGAATGGACTAGAGCAGCCAATATTTGCGATTTTTTGGGTCCTTTTGATGTGATCACAAGCTTGATGTCTTGTTCGAATTACCCGACTGCAAACTTGTTTTTCTATCAGGTTTGGTTGATCCATGATTGGCTTCGGAGAAATGAGGAAAGCCAAGACGAGATTGTCAGATACATGGTGCCACCGATGAAGGAGAAGTTTGACAAATATTGGGACGAAGTCAGTGGTGTTTTTGCAATGGCAGCAGTCTTCGATCCACGGTTTAAGCTTTCTATTGTCGAATGTTGTTTAGGGAAGCTTGACATGTGTACTCGTGATGCAAAGGTGAAGAATCTGCGTGAGAAGCTGAGTATTCTGTTTGAGTCATACGACAAAAAATCCAAGAATAACTCGCCTTCTGCTGAGCCTCGTGAGACTGCTTCGCAAAAAACATCCGACTCAGGGTCAATGAGACTGTTTATGAACTACAATGTGAGTGTTTTTCATTTTTTAATCTTCTGTTTTTTTTTCCTCTCTAATATTTTTTTTCAACTTGGGATTTCTTTGTATTTTGCCAAACGAGTGGCATTGTGAGTGGAAAGACACCTCTAGAAGTTTATCTTGAAGAACCACCTTTGGACTTTACTAATTTCCAGAGCTTGGACATCCTCGATTGGTGGAAAGATAATGCGCATCAGTATGGTGACTTGGCTGCAATGGCATGTGATCTGCTAAGTATTCAAATCACAACAGTGGCTTCGGAGTCTTCCTTCAGTATTGGATCGCGAGTTCTGAATAAATATAGAAGCCGTCTACTCCCAAAAAATGTGCAAGCTCTCATATGCACTAGGAATTGGATCAAGGGATACGAATCTTATGCACATGGTAAATACATTCATTTTAATTTTATTAAGAGTTCCATTATCCTTTATCCTAAGTAAAAGAAATTTCTGATATTTTCAGATGAAGAAGTCGATAGTGATGGTGAAGAAGAGAATTTACCATCATTTGAGTCCATTGTTGATGGGGAAGGTGAAGATGAGTAGATCGCAAGTTTGAAATGTTATTTTGATTTGGTGTTTTGCTTCAATTACAATTTAAGATTTTTTGTTTAAGGTGCTTGGTTTTGTTTGAGTACTGATTTGGATCATTTGGTGTTTCTATGAAATTTACTTTGGTTGAGACTTAGCTTTTCATCTTTAACATGCTGTTGATACCAATTCTCATTCCACAAGTGAGTGTATCTGAATTACGGCGTTTAAGATGTACGTTGATGAACTTCATGAACTTCAAAAACCAAAAAAAAATCAAGAACAATAACAATATATTTAAAATTTTGTTTTGAGCTCCAATAATAGATTCATGTCTTCACGTATCTTCACATAGTGGAGCAGCATGCAGTGTCGAGAGACATCCTTATGCACTCCTTTTACGTTCAGCCCGCGGGACGGCTTGTAAAGGACTGTGGACATCGGCGGTACGGGATTGGAACGGCCTTTTGGAGACCGCAGCCCGTGGGACGGGCCCACCTGAACCCACGAGATGACGATCCCGCCGCGGTACGGGACGGGACGGGACGGGACGACCTGTTTGACATCAGTATAACCTACAAACCCCATTAGGGTCTCTTAATGATTATTTTAGTAATTAAATGTTGATAAGAACTTTAGTTAAGAGACACCTAGATTTTGTACTCCAATGCTAGTTTCTTAATTAAGGGTTCTTAAAACAAAAAAAAACATAAAAACAAAGATTAGTAAAATATTTGTAGCAATTGTTTAAATGGACTTTGAATAGAAAGAAATTATAAATCTTGTGTTGTGAAGTTACTTGATATGAAATTTGAATAGAAAGAGATTATGAATCTACATGGTGGCATTGTAGATAACAAAAAATTAGCATGCAAGACAGAACAAAGCGTATAGGAACAGCCTCCACTCACATAAGCATTCTACATGGTGGCTACTGATACACATATCTTTAAGAAAAAAAGCCAAAAGGAGCACATATATACACATACCTGTTGGGCTCTGAAGAGTTTGATAACCCTTTGCAGCTTTGTTTCCTTGATGCGGTGGACTCTTAACAATAAGAGCCCTTTATGGACTCTTAACAATAAATTAGTAATAAACACAGTAATTTGATAGGTTTAGAATGAGAATTTCATAACATAAAAAAATTTTAAAAAAATGAGAATTTCATAACATTAAAAAACATAAAAAAATTTTAAAAAATACATTACAACATATTGAAAATACAAATACTAATCGTAAACGAGAAAAAAACTAATTAGTTGAAATTTTGATTTATTCCAAATTTTTGTCAGATATTCGAGTTACAAACGAATTATATTGTTAATAAATATTTTGTAATATACATCAGTAAGATACATCATCAGTCTCTAAATAGATTCTGCTCCAGAATTTTGAGTTAAAAAGAACAAAAAAACATACAATGTTAACACCTCTCTTTAGTTTTTACTCCCGGGGTTGGTAGGGATCACCTATGGAGACAGCCAGAAGTTAACCCAACAGCTTCTCCAGTTCTAATCTTATTACGGTAAGGAATCTGTCAACCTAGAAAATAAGAGATGGGTCAATCATTCTTGTTGATAAGAGCCAAGTGAAAAGGACACACGAGTGATCATAATAAGCAAATGACAGAAGGAGGAGTTATCAAACAATTATTCTAAGACAATCAATAAAATACAAGTAAAGAAATGAATCAAGGCAAGCAGAACAAACCTATCTATGAATAGGTGAAAGAGCTTAGCATGTGCAACAAAATCAGAAAGCACCTACAAAAGAAAACTAACCATTTCAAATTACTTAGGGAATGATTGAGGAGTCAAACAAGGTACAAAGAAGTTTGATATGTAAATAGGATTGGTGTCTCATGTGTAATCTATTAGCATTACCTGATACACAGTAGGAGGCTGCTGCTGCAGTCACTCATCAAAGTTCCAACTATCCCAGCCTACCAGGATGGGCCGTAACAAACCGTGGTTACAATCTACAACTTGGCACTGAGAGGTTGACCAGATATTATATTAGAATGGTCTTCTGATTGATTGGGAACGTCATGTTCTTCACATCTCTAGTCATCAACAATACTCCAGACCCGTAGATCCCCATCTTCACCTGCCTCCTCTCTCCCATTCAGAAATGGAAAACATTTAGACATCAACGAACAGTCAACCACAATCCAAATCTTCTGACTTAAATCTCAATGTTCATATACCAATCAATACAAGCGATGTTGCTCAGATTGCAATCCGGAACACAACAACACAACTGAATCTAAACCTAAACGCCCCCAAAGACAGAACCACATTTACAGATTCAAAAGGAGACACAGAGAGACTAATAACTAAGAACTTATCGATTTCCAGAAACAATCATTCCCACAAACGCTAACCTTTTACAAATCAGACGACATTCCTTAAAAGATTTCACCTTCCTCAAGATCATCAAGATAATCATCATCGACATCAGTTTTTAACAGTCCGATGATCTTGCTTCAACAGAGAAGAGATTTTCGTACTTACAGTCTGATCTTGCTTCTTCTTCTTCTTCCACCTTCATTACCGCAAACCTTGCCTCTTGTCTGAGTTTCATCCTCCACTCGATCCTTGTTTTCTCTTGCATAGCATAGGCTATAATACTAGTATATCAATATTTTACATGTTCTACCATAGGTTTGTTTACTTTGTAAGATCCCACAAATCATGATTAAGAATTTCAACTCTGTGTAAAGTCTCTGTATACCCATATGTCATACCCATATGTCAGATGTCCTGCCTAATATATTTAACAATGTTCTAGAAATGGCTAGACGTAGAATATTAGTGTCTAGGCGGATTATTCGGGGTCTTAACATAGAGTAGGCGTTAACGAATTATTGATTTATTATATATATATATATTACATTTACTTAAGCTATTTTATATTTTTTGTTTTAATTATAAAATTATTTTTATGAATTATAAAAATTAGATATAAAAATACACAAATTTGTGAATTTTATTAATAATTATTACTTATTTTAACAGATTTATACTAATTTAACCCAATTTAAATCGTTTTAGAAAGATTTAAAAAGGTTTGAATCGTGTAAATCGGATTATAAGAGAATTGTTTTGGTCAAAAGGTTTTACGGCCTAAGCGCCGCCTATACCGATTTTTAGAACATTGTATTATTTAGTCAATATATTTTAGTATTGTTGTATTAATAAGTGTCTGATCAAATTATTATCCATATATATTTTAGTCTTCCATGAGTTATACCTGAGAATCTTGAGATATGATTATGAGTATTTTTTTCATTTTTCAAATGAGACTGAAACCAGATGAATCATTTTCTTTCCAGTACTTATTGTTAAGTAGTGTTTTGTATAGCCACATGCCACATGTTACATGCCACATTGCCTGCCTGGTATATTTATAGTCAACAGATTATATAATTTTCTGGGACCAAAGAATGTCCAAATCAGATACATGTTAAAGAGAAAGGCATTAATCTAAATTGATAATTTAAATCGAAAGATAACGCCCAATACTTTCTTCGAAATATATAATTTTGTTTTTTTTTTCTTTTTTTTTGGCATCAAACGGCTATTCTATTACTCAAGCTTGAGATGGTCTGGGAAGCCAGACCAGAATAGAACAACCAATAAAACATAAGGGTCTATAAAAGAACGTGCATTCCTAGCTAACGAATCTGCAATTTTATTCTGCGTCCTTGGAAAGTAGCTGATCTTGAATTCTGAAAAACACAACCGAAGAGTTTGAATTGTTTCCAGCTCATTTGAGAAACTGGACCAAACTTGTGGCTGTTCTATCATCGCTATCAGATCCTTGCAGTCCGTTCCAAACCTCAGACAGGTCGAGTGTTGTAGCATGCTCTCCATTGCCCACTGTAGCGCTTCCAGTTCCGAATGTAAAGCTGTTTGCCTCATTCTCAGGTTTCTTGACCCCATGTGTTGAATCTTACCCATGGTATCCTTCCAAACCCATCCCATTCCACTAAACTGAGCTGTAGAGGTCCATGAACCATCCACCATACAAATATTACCCAAGCTTAAGGCTTGTGTTTCTTCAGTAGTCTGTACCTGTGTCGGAACCGGCACAGAGTCTCTCGCATTGTACCAAGCTTGACACTCACTCTCTGCATACCTGACTAGTTCCAAAGGGTCTCTGTCTATGCCTCTAAACAACTTGTCATTCCTAGCTTTCTATATGTACCAAATTATCCAAGGATAGGGATCTCTATCATCTTCTGGCTCCAGAATGCTATTCTTTCTCCAAAAAAGATTGTCCATGTTAGCATAAATACTTGATACAGGGAAGATTTGAGAGCTCGACGGTGTTGTTGATAGCTCCCATGCTTGTAAAGCAGGTGGACACTCAAAGATAGCATGGGTAACGGACTCTTCTAGTGTTCCACATCTTGGCCAATAGTTATCACAGCGTATATTATGTCGTACCAGATTCCTTGTTACTGCTACCTATCCTGATATTAGTTGCCATATATGATGACACATATTTTGTGGCGCATTCACCTTCCAAGCAAAGGCTTGAAATTTTGTAATGATGGGTTGTAGAACTTCTATTTCCTCTTCTTCTCTCATCAAGTTTGTAGCAACCCAATATCCTGACTTAACAGTATATTGTCCATTCTTTGTGTGACTCCAGCAAACAGTATCACGTCGATGGGTAGGGCTTTTGGCCAAACTCAGAATCATCAGAATATCCTCTTGAGCTACATATTGTTCCAGCAAACTGACATCTCACTCCTTTCAAATAGGATTGATAAGACTGCTTATAGTCATCTTTGGGTTTACTGCTGGGGCCCTGGCATGAGCCGGTCTAGCAGGGGTCAAAGGGATCCAAGGATCCCTCCACACATTAATTTCATACCCTGAATGTACTTTGCTTCTGATGCCCAGAAGTAAAAGCTTCCTCGCGGCAATGATACTCGTCCATACATACGATGGGGTATCTGCTGTACCAACTTGCAGCGGCGAACTCATACGGTAATATCTTCCCCGAAGAACTCTTGCTACTAGTGAATCCGGAAATTGAACGAGACGCCAAAGCTGTTTAGCTAAAAGTGCTAGATTAAATTCATGGATCATACGGAAACCAATTCCTCCCTCCTCTCGAGGTGCACACATCTTTTCCCATTTTGCCCAATGGATTCCTCTTTTCGGAGGATTCGAGCTCCACCAGAATTGTGCAATGGCACTTGCTAAATTCTCACATATCTCTAAAGGAAGCAGAAAGCTGGACATGACATAGGTCGGCAGAGCTAGCAGTATCGATTTAATCAAAACCTCTTTTCCTCCCTTAGATAACCATCTACCAGTCCAGCCATTCACTATATGTAGGAGCTTGTCCTTTAAAAAAAAATAGTTTACACTTTGATCCACTGATATCCTCTGGGATTCCTAAGTAGGATCTCATCCCGCCTTCATTTTGTATACCAAGAGTATCATTTATATGCTGTCTATCATTCACTGGAATCTTTTTACAAAAGAGTAATGAGGATTTGTCAAAATTAATACGTTGACCTGATGCTTTCTCATATTTCCTGACTACTTTCATAACTTCTTCACATTCACGGGGCTCCGCCTTACAGAAGAAAAGACTATCATCAACAAAGAGAAGGTGAGATACCGAGGGGCTAGCGCGAGCGACTCGCATCCCCGTTATCTTCCCTTGATTCTCTGCTTGATTAAGAAGGCTAACGAGCGCTTCCGTGCATAGAATAAATATGAAAGGAGACAAAGGATCTCCTTGTCGTAGTCCTCTCCCAGGGACAATGTTTCCCCTTGCTTCCCCATTCATGAGAACTCTATACTTGACCGAGGTGATACAACGCATAATCCAGTCAATCCATATTTCTAAAAAACCCATCTTTTTCATGACTGCCTCAATGAATGACCACTCCATCCTGTCATATGCTTTACTCATATCAGTCTTTATGGCCATTCTTTTAACCCGTCCTCCCGATTTTGTTCTCAGGGCGTGAAACATCTCCTGAGCTATCATGATATTATCAGTAATTTGTCTACCAGCAACGAAGGCTGACTGGGTCTCTGATATCCGTTGTGGAAGAACCTTCTTCAATCTTTGGCATAAGACCTTAGATATTATCTTGTAGCTGACATTGCATAGACTGATAGGTCTAAACTTTGTCATCTCATTAGGCTTCGTTGTCTTAGGAATTAAACAAATGTTTGTGTCATTCAGGCCATGTGCCAATGTTCCCTCGAAAAGGAACTGATTAACCATACGAGTTAAATCATCTTTGACAATATCCCAAAATTTCTCATAGAAGAGAGCTGTCATTCCATCCGGTCCTGACGCTTTCTCTGGATGCATAGCAAACAATGCTAATTTGACCTCCCATTTAGTTACTGGCGCAGTCAGGTCATCATTTATTACCCCAGTAATCGTAGGCGAGATCTCTGATAGCGCATCATCTATATCCTCTGGGTTTGAAGACTCAAATATTTGGCGAAAGTAACTAGTAGCGATGGCTACTAATCCTTCCTCATCCTCCACGACATTCCCATTTTCATCTAAGAGTTGTGTTATCCTATTCCTAGCTCTTCTCTGCTTCACTAGCACATGGAGATATTTTGAGTTCTTATCACCTTCCCTCAACCAGAGAACCCTACTTTTCTGTCTCTAAAACATTTCTTCTGCCTTAAGAGCAGAAGATAATTCCTTCAGAGCTTCTTCTATTCAAATATATAATTTTGTTAAAATGATAATTTACATGCAAAATTATTCCTCTATAATATGATTTCAATGTTTCTTCATCTTTAAGTCTTCGAAGGATCCAAAAAGGTTCTGAATAAAAAATGTACACATTTCCACATCGAAATGTAGTTTTCATAGTCATAGATTGAGTTCCAGTTGTAGCAATAAATTGTATTAGATGATAATTCGCGCGCATGCGCGGACAGGTTTTTATATTAATGTTCATTCATTAAATGGTTTTCAGATTTTGCAAAACTACAAACTTTATCGATCGTAAAATGACGAATACAAATGTTGGTCTCTTAAATGTATCATCATTGTTAAATAGGTTAACGTATTACAACTCATTTTAATTATTTTTAAGATTCCATATGCACAAAAAGAAATTAAATTTTGCGACTGACACAAATCCCTAAAACCAGATAGGCAACATCGATTGTAAAATGACGAAATGATTAGGTTTTATGCTCTCGGTTTGTTTACTATAACTATCCAAAAGTGATTTCATTTTCTACTTCTATAAAATTGTGCTTTCGTTTTCGTTTCAATTTCATTGATATGAGTTTTTTTTAACTTCTTCTATGAATTCGATGAATTACATAAGTGTCAATCTAAAAAGATGAACATCTGTAAAAATTAGTTCCCTCCAGATAAATATCTAAGAATCAAATTTTTGAAGAAAATCACCGGCAAACTCTGTTCATAGATTAGTGTTCAGATCTAATATATCAAGATGTTATAGAATATAAGTGCAGACTCGAAATATAAATGTTTTTGTAGTATATATTCACTTTTTTGGTCTAAAAACAATCTTATTCTAGAACAACATAACAAGTTACTTATTTTATTAACCAACGCTTTTGAGGTTTAGTTATTTAAGAGTATAACGATAAAAAAAAAATATATATATATATATATATAATATTTTACTATTCTAGTATATATAAACTATGTATAAACTAAGAACTATTTGATTTATTGAATAATGAACCAGAAAACTAATAATAAATAGCTCAAATCTCTTTCTTACAATTATAATAGCTAGATAGGGTATTAGAGAGAAACAAATATTAGACGAATTAGCAAATCTCTCATTCTTCGAACAAACTCAAAAGGAGGTAACTGGAATCTTGTCATGATATTTCTTTAAAAGTTTTTTTAGGAATAAAAATCAAGACTAAATTATTTAATTTGAATGAAATATTATATATATATAGATATATAACTTTCCAATATTAAAAATTATTTCGATTTAAAGAAGTATATTTCTAGGATTGTAAGGATCAAATAACATATTAGAAATCACCTATTTACAAAATAACTTGTATACATAAAAGTATAAACATTAGAGTAAGCACATAAATCAAAACTAATACATTTTGTTAATTTACAATCATGTTTTTGGTAAACATATCAAAAAGATCTTTTTATTTACTTTATATGGTATATAATTAAACTTTAGTGATACAAACATATATATATAGTATATTTTACAAATATTTATTATTGACATTTCCTACTCATATGATTTTATTAACATTTGTGTATTTCCTGTAACAAAAATTTAAACTGTCAATCATAAATTAATGTGAGATTTTTTAATACAAATTTAAAAACTAAAATATTAAGATCTCAATAATTTTTTACAACAAATTTTGAAATTAACATATTTATATATTTTATATAGTATATAATTTAACTTAGATGATATTAATAATATATATATATATATATATATATATATATATATAATTATTAATGAGACTTCATATTCATACGATTTATGATCATTCGTATCTTGCTTGAACAAAAAAAAGTTAAACCACTGATCACAAAATTTTCAATGTAGGACTTTTACCATTTTTAGTAATTTATAGTCGTTTAAAAACAATCAAAATAAAAAATATAAGAAAAAATCTAAATTTTTTTGCTATATGCTTAATGTGATTGTTTAATTTCTTTTAATAATATAAAATTTGACAAAAGAGAGAGAGTACAAAATTGTTATCAAATATATATTATTCATAATCATTAATTTTCATATATATATGTTAATCATATTAGATAATTCCGTAGCTTTTATCTATGGAAAGAAATAATATTCTCTTGTACACTAATAATCAATTTGATAGTTAGTTTAATAAAAAATATAATATATATTTATATGAACCAACTTATTTTTTTTAAGGATAAAAATCATCCTAGTGATGACACGCGGCTACGAAAATATGTTATAATGCTTCAGGATTAATATATAGGGGATTAGGCCTAATGTTGTTACCTATACTTCTTTGGTGAAGGGTCTTTGTAATTTAGGTAGATGGAGTGATGCGGCCTGGTTGTTGAGTCATTTTATCAAGAGGGAGATTAGTCCTAATGTGATTACTTCTACTGCGTTAGTCGATGCGTTTGTAAAGAATGGGAAGGTTTTGGAAGCTAAGGAGCTATACGAGGAGATGATAAGGATGTCTATAGATCCTGATATTTTCATTTACAGTTCGTTGATCAACGGGCTTTGTATGCAAGATCACGTAGATGAGGCTAGCGAGATGTTTGGTTTGATGGTGAAGAGAGGTTGTTCTCCAGATGTGGTGAGTTATAATACTCTTATAAATTGGTTTTGCAAGGCGAAGAGAGTAGAGGATGGGATGAGACTCGTCCGGGAGATGTCTGAAAGAGGATTGGTTAGCAGTGGTCACTTATAACACTCTTATACAAGGCTTTTTCGAAGCGAGGGACGTTGATATGGCTCAGGAGGTTTTTAGTCAGATGAATTATCCTGATATATGGACTTATAACATTTTGTTAGGTGGGCCTTGTGACAACGGGGAGGTGGAGAAAGCGTTGGTGATGTTTGAGGATTTGCAAAAGAGTGAAATGGAAGTAGACATTGTCACATATACTACAATTATCCACGGGATGTGCAAGGCTGGTAAGGTGGAAGACGCTTGGGGTTTATTTTGTAGTCTCAGCGTCAAAGTAGTGAAGCCTGATGTTGTAGCATACAGTACAATGTTGTCAGGCTTGTGTAGTATGGCCTGCATTGTGAAATAGATGCATTGTATTTGAAAATGCAAGGAGACGGGCTTGTGTTGAATGATGGCAAGCTATGTCTTAGAGATGGTGACATAACTGTATCAGCCGACGTTATCAAAGAGTTGTTGACGCGTGCAACATCTGAGGGGTGCGAAAAAGCTGGTCCTCTCTTCTAATTGTTACAGTGGTTAGGATTTGGTCTTGCAAATTCATCTACTTTCAGTGGTGATGAAGTCTGTGGCACTACTTGGTGTTTTCTATCTAGTTCGAGTTGAGAGATTCTCGATTGCTTCATCCAGTGATGGCGAGTAAATATCCTGTAGAAGATTTTTGCTATCTATGGCGCTGATAAGCATTGCTTCATCAAATCTCTTTCTGATCTTGACGCTTGAGGTGAAATTTCTGTCTACTTGACTCATCTTATTTATATATATCTAATATTAGTCACATCTTGTGGTAACTAAAAATATTTTTCCAGTTTTGACAATATAAGTATTACTTGGCTTTTCTCTAAACCAACAGTACACACATAAACAATCTTTTCTTGTTTCTTGCTCGTCTCTTTCTCACACAAGCTTAGTTGTAAAACCGGTTTACGCAGGGCAGGTACTCAGGAACAGAGGAATGTATGTAAAAGATATGTATTTGGCTAACCGGCCTGAGAAAGAGTGAGCATCAAATGAACATTATGTCATATGAGCAGGAAAAAACCTTAAGAAGGTAAAAAGAGTACAGACACGCACGCTTCCCCTCAAATGAACATTATATCATATCAGCAGGAAAAAATCATAATAAGGCTCCCCCACCCAATGAATATTATGTCATCTCATCTCATAGATTGTTTTGATGACGCATTCTAATATTATAAACATGTTTTCTGTATACAGAATATGAGGTGATTTTGTGAAGAGGTCGGCTGCATTGCTTTTGATATATCTTTTTTTTGTTTAAGCAACACATGCCGCATTATCTTCATATTATCTTCATATAAGATAGTTGACTTTATATTTTCGTCAATTCCACTGCTTGAATGGATGTGTTGATTTATTCTCCATACACATTCTCTACTTGCTTCAGCATTGGTATATATAAAGCACCGATTAACACGGGTATGTGTAAAGTGTAAACCACCTTTTATTTCTTGGATAACAAACAGTACATCACTCCAAAAAGAGAAAACTACATAGAAAATGCTGAGAATACATTTTCTCATAAAAGAACTTGACTTGGAAAAAATCACATACGCATTTGAAATTATGCAAGGGAAGATTGGACACATTATATCCTTGTGATCAAGGAAAATAATAATCATCGATGTCTACACAAAGACTTCCATCGGCCGGCACCGACACTCCATTAACGATCTTATCAGGGCCTGCGTTTTAAACTATTTTTGTTTCGATTTGCCACTACAAAGGTAAAAAAGAAGAGAAAACAAACGAATCGTCAAAGGATATAATGTGTCCAAAGGATATAATGTGTCCAATCGTACAATGGGGAGGTGGAGAAAGCGTTGGTGATGTTTGAGGATTTGCAAAAGAGTGAAATGGAAGTAGACATTGTCACATATACTACAATTATCCACGGGATGTGCAAGGCTGGTAAGGTGGAAGACGCTTGGGGTTTATTTTGTAGTCTCAGCGTCAAAGTAGTGAAGCCTGATGTTGTAGCATACAGTACAATGTTGTCAGGCTTGTGTAGTAATGGCCTGCATTGTGAAATGGATGCATTGTATTTGAAAATGCAAGGAGACGGGCTTGTGTTGAATGATGGCAAGCTATGTCTTAGAGATGGTGACATAACTGTATCAGCCGACGTTATCAAAGAGTTGTTGACGCGTGCAACATCTGAGGGGTGCGAAAAAGCTTGTCCTCTCTTCTAATTGTTACAGTGGTTAGGATTTGGTCTTGCAAATTCATCTACTTTCAGTGGTGATGAAGTCCGTGGCACTACTTGGTGTTTTCTATCTAGTTCGAGTTGAGAGATTCTCGATTGCTTCATCCAGTGATGGCGAGTAAATATCCTGTAGAAGATTTTTGCTATCTATGGCGCTGATAAGCATTGCTTTATCAAATCTCTTTCTGATCTTGACGCTTGAGGTGAAATTTCTGTCAACTTGCCTCATCTTATTTATATATATCTAATATTAGTCACATCTTGTGGTAACTAAAAATATTTTTCCAGTTTTGACAATATAAGTATTACTTGGCTTTTCTCTAAACCAACAGTACACACATAAACAATCTTTTCTTGTTTCTTGCTCGTCTCTTTCTCACACAAGCTTAGTTGTAAAACCGGTTTACGCAGGGCAGGTACTCAGGAACAGAGGAATGTATGTAAAAGATATGTATTTGGCTAACCGGCCTGAGAAAGAGTGAGCATCAAATGAACATTATGTCATATGAGCAGGAAAAAACCTTAAGAAGGTAAAAAGAGTACAGACACGCACGCTTCCCCTCAAATGAACATTATATCATATCAGCAGGAAAAAATCATAATAAGGCTCCCCCACCCAATGAATATTATGTCATCTCATCTCATAGATTGTTTTGATGTCGCATTCTAATATTATAAACATGTTTTCTGTATACAGAATATGAGGTGATTTTGTGAAGAAGTCGGCTGCATTGTTTTTGATATATCTTTTTTTGTTTAAGCAACACATGCCGCATTATCTTCATATTATCTTCATATAAGATAGTTGACTTTATATTTTCGTCAATTCCACTGCTTGAACGGATGTGTTGATTTATTCTCCATACACATTCTCTACTTGCTTCAGCATTGGTATATATAAAGCACCGATTAACACGGGTATGTGTAAAGTGTAAACCACCTTTTATTTCTTGGATAACAAACAATACATCACTCCAAAAAGGGAAAACGAAATAGAAAATGCTGAGAATACATTTTCTCATAAAAGAACTTGACTTGGAAAAAATCACATACGCATTTGAAATTATGCAAGGGAAGATTGGACACATTATATCCTTCTGATCAAGGAAAATAATAATCATCGATGTCTACACAGAGACTTCCATCGGCCGGCACCGGCACTCCATTAACGATCTTATCAGGGCCTGCGTTTTAAACTATTTTTGTTTCGATATGCCACTACAAAGGTAAAAAAGAAGAGAAAACAAACGAATCGTCAAAGGACCAACAAAATGGTGGGGTCTCAGGAAGATCAATAATAACTAAACAGAAACTAGTGTCAATGAAGGCAACAAATACTAGGGTTGAAACATAGTACTTTTTAATCAAAATATATTCCCTTTAAGTTAGCATGATAAATCTAGAGGTAGAACATGCTTTTAATTAGATAAGAAGCTTTTGGCAAGTTCAACATCAAATAAATTGCGCATTGTTCGAACTCAAACTCCCCTCTCATAACTCATTTTTACTGTGCGAACTCATTATGGTGTAATCTCACTGTTTTATTAAAAATTCATCAAAAAACAAACAACTTTTTACTAACTAAATTGTGGAGTGCAATTTTAAAAACTACCAATATAAAATGTAAGGAAAAACTTACTTTTATGCCAACAGGATATAGTTTGCGAAAAGTAATCACAAAAGAGCCAGGTGCAACAGGACATGTGATCAAATCACAGAGATTGTATCGTTGTACATTTAAGATTGGTCCTAATGTGTAGCCTCGTTTAACTACCGCAATAATGACTCCTTTGGTGAGTACTGTATCTGTTCACAAAAAATATCTCATCAAGAAAAACACTGGAAAGTAAACCAGAGTGACAAATTGGATACAAATAAAGCAAACTATGAAAGGAATTAATCAAGTACCTGTAGAGCAGGTTAAGTTAAAGCTTTTTCTCCCCTGCTCCACGAATGTCTCCAATCCAGTAGCTCTGATTCCGCCAAACACTGGGCCTACAGTCAGTGATTAATGTCAGTGAAGAGAACAAGATTAATTATAAACAAAAAGTACACATAAAATCCATTACTATTGGAGGTTATAGAGTCAAAGATAGATAAACATTATAGAGTCAATGTTGTTTAAAGTTTTCAAGACATAGAACAAAGTTATGAGGAGCAAACTGCAGTTGGTAATGAAGGCGGTCTGGGCCAGCAAAATAGGTAAGAAGAATAGTGATAGGACCAGAAGAAACATAGGATGAACGTGAGAGATTGCCATGGGTTAGTACTCAAAGATCTTCAAAAGAGGATAATAGTGTTCTCTCTGGTTTCACAAGTATGTACTTATATACTACTTATTGTTACGTAGTCTCCGTCCACCCACATGCCACATGTCCTGCTTGGTATGATTATAGTCAATGGATTATAGTATTTGTTATATTAATTAGTATCCATATGTTAAGAACTTAAGGTTTAGGAATATGTAAGTTGTGTGTATTATTACTCAATCATAAGGTACCCTTATATATGAGAGTTACAAAGAGATAAAAGGAAAAACATAAATATAGAAAGTGTATAAATACTAGGAAAAGGAAATAGGATTTCCTTTTCTCTAAAGCCTAAGCCGCCTCTCTCTCCTCTTCATGCAGCCGCCTCTCTCTCTCTCTTTTTAGGGGTGGACCGTCTCTCTCTCTCTTGGTACTGGGCCGGTTATAGACCGGGCCGGTTATGGACATCCATCATATGGTTTATAACACTCCCCCTTGGATATCATAACCATACAGAGTTCGTAATACGCTTTGGATGTTGCCTCATTAAAACCGTACCAGGAAAACCCAGTGGGACAAAACCATGGTTAAGGAAAAAGAGTACAACACGCATTACTCCCCATGTTCTGAACATCACTGAAAATCTTTAAGTCTACGTATCTCAATCTCCGTATATGTTCTTCAAGTTGGCGCATCCCAACCTGATGGTTGAGCTTCATGGATACCAATGACTAATGGTCTCAATATCAAGGCAAGGCGCCAATAGTACTTAAGGTTAGGGATCTGTAAGTTGTGTGTCTTGAGTGCCTTATGGTCGAACATTAGCTAAATATATAAGAGATTCACGGAAAGAATGTCCGGCCTAGTATGGCTTGTCTATTACATCAAGGCGCCAATGGTACTTGGGTAATGGACTTTACCGGACCAAAGACATATTTCTTGTCCTTCTTGGGACCAAAGGATCCGTGTCCAAGTCAGGGATATTCACGACCATGTCCTTCTTGTGGACCAAACAGATCAGTGTCTAAAACAAGTGATCTCACGCCCATGCACTAGATAATGGGTGAGACTCGTCCACATTAAATCCCTTGAGTACCCTTTTCTGTATATACTATTTGATGCACAAGGATTTCATTGTTAATGTACTCAAGCTGTAGTCCCAAACAAAACTTTGTTTTCCATGATCTTTCATCTCAAACTCTTTCTTGAGATATTCAATTGTTTGGGAAATTGTACCCAGAGGTTCCTAGGATATTCAGATCATATACTTTGATGATTATCAGTATTGTTCTCGATAACTTGCTGTACTTTCAGCTCAATACCCTCTAGTACTTTCATTATCCAGTGGATCATATAAATATGCAGCCACTACATCAATTTGCTGCAAGTCTACTTTTTCTCTCTTATATAGCCAGACTTATGAAAAATCTAAAAGTAGTTGCATCCAACACATGGGAGTATGTCTTCTCATAATCTATTACTTGTCTTTGTGAGAATCCTTGTGCAACATCAGCTTTATATCTCACGATTTCTATTCCTCACAAGACCCATTTATATCCACTGGTTTTAACATCATATGGCGTTTAATCATATGGCCAAATACGCCTTTCTTCTTTAAACTATTTAACCCCACGTTTCCATTCAATCCAATTTGTTCTACGAGTGCGCACTCTTATACTAACGTGGGTTCATGATCCTCGCTTATATTCATAAATTCAAGCGCTACCTTGTATGCAAATAAATCATCTTAGTCGACATTCTTTATTGGTTCCATTACGTTTCAGACATGATATAATCGATTGAGATTCATTATTATCAGGACCTTTAATACTTTGCAGCTTGGCATCCCAAGCTACATTGTTTGGTACCTGTACCTTAGAGCCGGACGGCCTTATCTCCATGTCTGGGATGGTTTCCTTAGTAACCTCGGATTTGGATTTTTATTATCATTCTTTTGCACCTTTCTTTTGTTTCCGAGGATTCTTATATTTTGGAACCTATTGGTCTATCTTGTATAGACTCTGTAGCAACTTGACTGTGTCTCTCTTGGACATAAATTTTGTTGGTGCTTTACAAGCTGGTTTATATATGACTTAGTTATTTTCCGGGTCAGCAAATGTGTCTGGCATTTGATTAGCTAGCTTTGTAAATGTATAATCTTTGGACGTCTATTTCACATTCTTTAGTCCGAAGATCTTGCCAAGACAATGATGGTTGATGCCATTATGTTTCTCTTACCAGCTTATTATTTTCTCCCCCTAATGTTGGATAGTTGTATTCATTAAACTTGCAATCCGTGTTCTTGGCCACTAAATAGATCACCCATATTTGGCTCAAGGTACTTCATTATTTGTGGGAGATTCATATCCAACATATATCCCCATCCTCATCCTCTTCTAAGGATCCATCTTAGACGTCACATATATTTGTGGTGGCTTATCCAAATATCTCAAGATGGTATATGTCTGGCTCATGACCCGTAATAAATTTGAGATGAGAATATCTATGCTCACTTAAATGGTATGATGCTTATTAGTTAAGGTGCATGTAAATTCGTGTGTCCCCAAGCCTTGGACTGAGAGTTTGGACCTATGGGTAATGGCCAATACATATTTATAAAAGGATTCAGCCAAGCTATATATAGTATGGACATGTTTGTCCTCACTGCCCCCTCATGGACATACTATAATCTTTAAGTGCTTTGGGACATCATGGCCTAATGAGTTTCCCTTGTGTTCATGGTACACACGTGAGATTCTATGGGATAACTCTTTGTACATTTTCCAATATCAATTTCGCATCACGTTTTGGACCAGGATGGCCAATCCGGTCATGCCATAAAGTGTATAATTTTGTGGGTAAACCATTCTGGTTACCATGACTTTTGCATCTATCATACTGATCTTGGCATAGTCTAGATCAATAGGGAATGCAGGTATAGTCTTTAGGACTTAATATGGCCTTGGGCGATTTTCATAACTCTGAAGGAACTGCTGTTTCCTTTTGCCCATTGTATCATTGTGGAAATCATTCTTATATCTCTATATTTTATAATCTCAATGGGTTTCTCTGGGTGAATATAAAGCATCTAAATGTTTGCCCTTATACATATCTGGCCATAGACCTTAATGTGTACCATACCCGCAATTTATAAACTCATATTGGCGTTTTTTAATAAAATCATTCATTCCTTTTATTAAGTTTTAATAAAACAAGTTCGAAGAAATGAAAACATAGAAATGAAAAACACCAAAACAAAGAACACATAAATTTAGATTACAAATGTCGAAATCAGTCTTCAGTCTTTTAGACAATATGAAGTTTCATAATCCATAAGATCGTCTTTCTCATGATTGAAGTCATTTTCATCATTTTGGTAAGTCATATGGGCTTCAGGATTCTTCCCTTTCAGACTCTCTTGATAGAGGTCAACAAGATGCTTGGGAGTCCTACAAGTCTTAGCCCAATGATTGCTCATACCACACCTATGGCACACAGATTCGTCTGGTTTGGTCGAGTGTTGGGGTTTAAATGAAGATCCATGGCCGCGACCATAACCTCGTCCAAATGAGCCATGGTCTCGACCATTTCCTCGCCTGCGGCCAAAAGATCTTCGACCGCGTCCACGTCCGTTCGACTTGTCTCGACTACGGCCATACTAGCCGTTTCCTTGGACAAGGTTGGACTCTTTATTGTCCTATGTCGTGTGTGCTTCAGGTAGTGGAATTGATCCAAGAGGTCTCATCTGACTGTTTCTCATCAATAATTCATTGTTCTGCTCAGCGAGCAAGAGACAAGAAATAAGATTAGCATAGGTCTTAAAACCTTTCTCACGGTACTGTTGTTGTAATAGCACATTGCTTGCATGGAAAGTGGAAAAAGTTTTCTCAAGCATATCCTGTTCCGTAATACTTTAACCACACAGTTTCATTTTAGAAACAATCTTAAACAGTGCACAGTTATACTCGTCCATAGACTTATAGTCTTGGATTCTGAGATTCGTCCAATCAAACCGAGCTTTTGGTAAGATCACCATTCTCTGGTGATCATATCTAGATTTCAATTCGTTCCAAAGATCTAGTGGATTCTCAATGGTTAGATGCTGATCCTTGAGACTCTCAGGTAGATGATGACGAATGATCAAGATGGCTCTGTAACGATCTTTCTCATTATCATTACTGTTCTCGGTGATACATTCACTGAGACCCTTGGATTTCAGGATGATCTTAGCATCGAGCGCCCATTGAAGGTAATTATCTCCAGAGAGATTTAGGGCAGCGAAATCCAGGTTGTTGATTTTCGACATCTGAAATCATAGATTAATATCTTTAGGTCTTTAGGAATATGGTTTAAACGAATAGGGTTTTAGGTTTAAACAATCAATCAATGCCTCACGGCCAAAAATAATCTAGACTAGGGTTTCAGTTTAAACAAGTTAAGAAATCTCAATTTATTCAAATTCAAGTTTAAACAATCTTAACCATAGTTCTGGGTGATCAAATCATTCAAACAAAATCGATTTTCAAAATTTAGGATTTTAGGATTTCGATTTCAATTAACAAGCAATTATAATTTCAGGGTGATTAAATTCAATTTCAATCATTCAATCAGAATTAATTAATCAGTTTTCGAATTAGGGTTTAGGGATTTTCGAAAATTTGATCTTAGATCAAAGGAATTTGATTTGAGATTCAAAACCTTCAAGGTTTTCGATTTTAATTGATCAATAGATCAATCTCGATTTTAGGGTTTGGGGATCGAACTTTTAGAGTTTCGATTTACTCATCTAGGGTTTGATCTATTATCCTATGGCTTTATCTTAGAGATTAGGTTTTAGGGTTTTATTCTTTACAATCAATCCAAATTCGATTCTCATATTCTTAGAGTTCTAAATACCTTTAGGTTAGCTAATTGTAGAAACCGGACCACCAAGAATGAACCTCGAGCTGGACACGAACTGGACGTGAGCTAGCTCTGTGCTGATCGAGTCGCGAGCTGAGAGTTGTCGCGAACGGAAGCACAAACGGGTTGAGGCTGAAGTCGCGCGAGCTGATCGCTATCGGGTCTCGGACGGTACGCTTGCAGTCGGGATCGCGAGCTGGGGCTGAGACGGACGCAAGCTGAGGCTGAGACTGGATGCAAGACGCGATCGAGTGTAGGGTTCGACGGGTTCGTCGGTATCGACGGGTTTGTCGGGTTCGGATTAGGGTTTTAAAGAAAATCGGCACGCACTGTATCTGTGTGTGAGGGTGCGTCGATGGTCAGATCGACAAGCGGTTTGCACTGACTGATTCGTCTCGGGAAGGGCTTCGATTTGATATCTTATCGTTTTTTGGGTCCTCACGGTTTGGGAGAACGGCCTCTTTGAAGTTCCGAGGCAAATTCCTTTTCGTTTTAGGGTTTTAGGGTTTTGTTGATTTGGTTTTAGTCTCAGTGTGTTAGAGGATATCGTGCTGATAATGTGTTACGAACTTAAGGTTTAGGAATCTGTAAGTTGTGTGTATTATTACTCAATCATAAGGTGCCCTTATATGTGGGAGTTACAAAGAGATAAAAGGAAAGAGATAAATATGGAAATTGTACAAATATAAGAAAAAGGAAATAGGGTTTCCTTTTCTCTAAATCCTAAGCCGCCTCTCTCTTCTCTTCATGCGGACGCCTCTCTCTCTCTCTCTCCAGGGTTGGACCGTCTCTCTCTCTCTCTTGGTATTGGACAGGTTATAGACCGGGCCGGTTATAGACCGGACCGGTTATAGACCGGACCGGTTATGGACATCCATCATATAGTTTATAACACCATATACAATCTTACTATATATATTAGTCTTTTAGCCTTCCACGAGTTCTACATGAGATGATCACTGATTCACTATATATACAACTAGTGGTCTTTCGGCGCTACGCGCCGGGTTCGTGTGTGTTATTCTGAAACGATTTTATAATTTCATGGTTTTAGTAAAGAGATTATGTTTGAAGATGAAAATAAGTTGAAAGAGAATAATATTTTTTCTGATCTATTTGATAGTTCTTAGCGACCGTAGTGTATTACTTTGTTTTGAAGTCGATTAGTTCAAAGTGGAGTAGCATAGGTGGTTGTGACTGATCGATTCAACAAAAGTACAATAAAAGCCGATAGTTGTAACAAAATTAATTTAGTTGAAATTTAAACATAAAGAAAATTTGATGTTCAAGAAGGAAAATATAAATAGTTGTGTTTGTTTTTGGGATTATCTTGTTTGAAAAAAGATAATAAATTGTTTTTTGGGTCAAAGATAATAAATTGTTTCATCCTATTAAAGTAGTAACAATCTTCGCATACTTTGTATATGTCAAAGATGTGGCAATTTGTCGGGGCTTCATTGTGGCAGTAATGAAGTTTTGTTCATATATTCTTCTTATTTGATTTTTGATGAAAAACTAATTATGGAAAGTGGAACATATTAGGAAATGAGGGAAAACATTTTTATATTTTTTTAGAAAATTAATACGGAAATCAAAAACAGTATGTAAATGAAACTGAAAACTTGAACATAAGAATCCCCCTTATAAACTGTAATAAAGCTGAATCATAGATGACTTTCCCTACATATGAGACAGCTTATGTTTGTACGAAGCCATTGATATAATGGAGCGGAAATGGAAAGTATGGCCGCAAGTAAGAGAGTATAGGTAGGTTTCATTGTTGTAATTTATGAAGCATACCGTTCATGTATTGTTTTATTTTTCTATAGTTGAAGGCCTATTAGTTCCCTCAAGATCGGTGACAGTAAGGTCGACATCAAGTCTTGCAATAGTGTTTTGGTTGTAGTCTGTGATGGTAATAGTAACTTGAAGATCATCAGTTATGTTTTTGTCTTCGGCTGTTTGTAAATTCATCATGTATTGGGTTGTCTCTTGAATAAGCAGGGTTGAATCGGGGTGTTCTATTTCATGGTAAATTAACATAAATTCCATGCCTTCAGTTGTTGGGTCATTAAAATTACCTTGTTTGTCGGTGATTGATGGTAGCTAAAAATCAATGATAAATGGTTGTGTGTTCGTCCTGTGGATGTAGGCTTGGAGTATGTGTTGGGGAGTTGCTCCTGAAAATCTTGTTTGGTGTGAGAACTCATAAGAAAGAAGTGGTTTGCTATTCATTCTTCTTTTATTTGTGTGACTTCAAAGTTGAAAACATGGTAAGGTTATATAGCTATGTCTTATATATGGTGAGTTTAAATTCTCAATTTTCTTGACTTCTTGTAACTTTTTTTAAAAGGACCATTTATTCAGAAGCGTTTGTTTTTTTGAGTTAATGGTTTGTGATGAATTGACCGTTTGTTTACATTAGATTGTTAATTTTACCATGATTATCTATAATAATTTATATTTAGTGTGGATTTGTAAGACAGCGTCATAATATATGTTTTTATATTGACGTTGCACCTTATTAATAATATAACTATTATTTAAAATTGGTTCAAGATTCTTATGTTTTATTTATTTTATTTATTATTTTGTAACACCTTATGTTTTAATTAACCAAAAATATTTGTACTATTAATTTTAAAGTTTTCTTAGGGTTCCTAGTTTTTAAACCATTCGAATCATATAATGAGGTTTCTGCTAATTTAACTTATATTGGTTTTTTTTTTTTTTCCTGTAGGCGCTGGGTGATATATATAGTTTATTTTTATATACCTCGTTACGCAACGAACTGGGATGTTAGGAGCGGTATAATATAGTCCTTACTTGGGGATTAGGGACACGTGAGAAATATACAGGATGTGGCAAAGTATGTGATGCTAGCTGCACAATAGATTATGGCTAATATTATCTATTGTCTGCATTGTAATATGTTTGATAAGCCTTGCAAGTGCGGGTAAGCTTGAACGTAATAACGAAGTTGCATGAAATCGATACTTATTAAGCCAAGACATGAGGATGTTTATTCTGAAAAGATTTGCATTAATAAAAGAAAAAACAACAACCACCGCATTGAGTTTTTTTCAAAATTAAAAAAAAGGGAAATAGATTTAAAGGAACTTGAAAGATGCTTAAACATTGATTGATAAGGAGAAGAGGTGGTTGTTTAGGTTCTATATTGGACTCATTCCAAACGTGCTTTCTTCGGGGCATTCTCATCCTCTGCAAATTGTTCTTTCGCTGGTGCTGAACGTCATGGATGTGAACCATCAGATGTAAATGCTTGCTCTGCAACTTTGCCAGCGTTAACAACTCTGGCATCTAATCCTGGTGCCACAGCTTCAGGAAGCGCTGCTTTAGGGACATGTATACCTTCCTGTTATTAACGTAACAAAGAGTGAGATCATATATTAATTCTAATAATCAGCAAATTCACATTAGAAGAAGAGATCAACACTTACAACGAAGGCTGGCATAGGTGCAAACTCTATTGTAGTAAATATGCCGAAATTGTAAAGGTTCGATGGTTTGAAGTAAAATTGAAGTCGTTTCATTTGAGTTGGAAGGTGTAGGTATTCCCAACAATCTTAGCTAGTGATCGAGGCAGTTCAGTGTCAACCTGAGCATTAACACCTATCCCCTGCAAACCGGTTGATAACATTATATATGACTCATTACACAATTAATAATTGACTCTTATAGTTAGTGGTTGATTATTGTTCATACCACAATCTGTGCTGTCTCAGAAGCTAGAACATGCATCAGTTTAGCTGTTGCAAGGGAAAGATTATTTGTTTTGTGCTTTCATTAATACGTGGAAACACAACATTAACAATTTCTTACCTGACTTCAGCGAGAGAATTAGTTTCATTGCATGCGACACATGTGAAGGAAGATTCCTCTCAGATGAGTTTCTTTGAACACCCGGAACAGCCAATGTAACACCAACTCTCATCTAGATGAATCCCAGTCACTTTGGCCGCACATAGAAATTTAATGAGCTGCCAAGTTTAGAAAGAAAACAGAAATCTAAAGCATATTCTCAAAGGGTAATAAATTTTAAATATATCAGACTTCACCTGAGGAGCAGAAGTGATAATAAATTGGTTAGCTCAAAAGTGGAAAGTGGTTCAATTTTTTGTGCGTGAACCACCTTTGATGAAGACGCTGACTCGTATGTCTCACCACCTGGCAATCTTTAAGGAAATGAGCATCGAAAGACAGATAAAGAAAGAGGAAACCTAAACGATCAATTCATCTAACATAGACCAAGTTCTGTTTCTATAATCAGAATAAGAGGACTTGCTTGTCAAATTGGCAAGGAGAGTGTATGAGATCGCCATCGTCGGTATTGGTTGTTAGAGTAAACTATTCTTCTAGATCTCGTTTGACCTGGGCTGCCCATAGTTGGAAGATGTGATATTTATAGTTGAATCTTCATCCGGTTATTGTAGTATGCGAAGAGGTCGATTGAATGCTTCCTAGTGGGATAATGACGCAAAAGATCGGAGTTAAGCACCTCTTAATGGAAGCTTGAGACGTTACAGGGAGATGTTTGTCGATTTAGTTTCTGTATATTTTGGCTGTTATACCAATGTCGAAGGCATGAAGAGGAAGAGGAAACCTAAAACTTTATGGGCTTTACATTTGTTTTCAAAAGCCCACTCGCAAATCTATTACAAAAGCAAGTTTATTGAGATAGAAGCCCAGTCCAAGAAAAAACAAACACGGGATCGATTTTGTTTGCCTACGCCACGTGTCATAAAACGCCCATACTTCCTTGATGACGTGGACGCAGGAAGAGAGAGGCAATCCAACTTTATTGATATAGATATAGATAGTGAATTAGCATTTGTTATAAGTATTTTGTCGTTTCCCAATGAGACTGTGTCTGTCTAGATAGGGAAGAGGGTCCAGGGCCGTGCCTAGTATTTGGCAGAATAGAAGCAAGATAAAAAATTGGCCCTTTAACAGCATTAGTCAGGATTTGAACCCAGGACAAGCGACTCAGATCAGAGCTACTTACGCCATCTCTACTATGTAATCCTTAAGAAAATTTGCCTCAAAATATTTTTTTTATATTGATCGGCCCTCAAGCAAATGCTTGATGGGCTTGTATCCAGGCCCGGCCCTGAGAGGGTCAACCCCGTTTCACCTGACCCGTTTTACTGCCGGTTAAAATGGAAATTAATTAGAACAATAGACCAAAAAATTGCTATCATTGTCAATATAGAATAATACCAATCTAATGTTGCTCTGTTTTATGAAACCCCAACTAAGCCTTTTATTTAAATTTTAAATATAACTAGATTTTGAAAGCGCATGATTTTATATCGTAAAAGTATAATAAGAAAAGCATCAAACTTTGGTAGAGATATTAAAACGGATAAATCCATCTCATTTAAACCCGTCTCAGATCCACGCAAATTAAATTGTCATCCCGTTTAGACCAATTTTATTTTGGTATATTATGTTGTTTGTGCATTCTTATTAGAGGTATATTATGTTGTTTAAATATGTAAAACTATGAATCCTTAAATATAATATTTCGTTTTTATTATATGAATATTTTGTTTTTATTATATATGTTAATTTGAAAATATAAAAAAGGAAATTACAATTTAAAAAATAATAGACATAATTTATTAAATATTTTTTGATAATGACAGTTAAATATTATATTTATCTACGTAATTAACTAGGGCGATACGTAAAAAACTGATTTGTCAAATAAAATTATGGAGATGTATATTCGAAAACCTTGGAAATGCGGTATGTTATTAGATGGTGTAAGTTTCAATAAGTAAAACCCACACAACACCATATACTTTTTAAAAGAAAACAAAAACATATGGTTTACGATTGGTTACGTTTACAGAAATAATATAGTTAGATATTTTTTTAGTATAGAGAAATAATATAGATCAATTAGGTTACGATAGGCTTTAATGATTTAATAGATTAGTCTGTTAGAAGAGATTTCGTGGAATAAGTAAATAAGACTTTAATAATTTAATTAAAGGTATAGGTTTTAAATAAATCAGTGATATGGTCGTGTAATAATTAAGATTAAAACTAATTAATATATTAAGAAAATAATTAAATAAATTAAACAAAATTAATTCCTAGTTTTATTCCCTTCTCGACCCGTCTTTTTTTTTTACCCTCACGAAGTCGTCTCCGCCTCTCTCTTTCGTCTGCGAGTCATGAGTTCTTCAACTGAAATACTTCAACCTTGTAACAAAATTTGGAAGACAATAGTCTTTGACATGAATGATGATTAAACATTACGTCTTTGACTTTTTCTCTGGTGGTGGTGGATGACTGCAAGGAGCGGTGGTAGAGGAGAGAGTGGTGGCAGAGTAAGACATGGTGGTGCCATGGTTGTTTGTGGTGATGGAAGGTGCGGTGGCAGAGGAAGAGACGGTTGTGGCGGTGGATTCAGACATAGTTTCACTCCCTAAGGTACGTTAGTTTGTTACTGATCTTGTTTCTTAAATCTTGATAGTAAAGTAATTAACTTCTCACTAATTATTGGCTTATTTGGGCAGGTAAGAAGACTACCTTTGACGTAGAGAGAATGTTTATATTCTTAAGTATTACCTGTACAACAAAATGATGTGCTTAATGCATGCTTGTCCTGCTCTCAAAGTATTTAGCCAGCGAGGAATATTTAAGCTGGTAGATAAGTGGACTTTATTATATAACAGGATCAGTGAGCGGGTGCACTTTAGATTATATTACACGATGGATGATAGTGTTTGGACGGGAATGAAGACGAGAGTGGATTAGCCAATGTTCCGAGAAGAGGTGTAAATGTGTGAGAAGAGGACAACTGGAACCAGATTGGACAGAGGACCGACACGTGGCAACACGTGACTAGTCTGGACCACTTCCGTGGACTATGATACCTCTGCATAGTTAAAAAAAAAACTGGAACCAGATCGATGCTTCACGATGGAAGATATATGATGCAACACGCATAGACAGTGGCGAATCCAGAAGATAGGGAGTTGATGGTTTTGTAACCGGGTGCATAAATGGGAAGAAAATAAAAACTACAGAAAATAGGGAGTTGATCGTGGATTTATATGGGTGCATGAATCAGTTTTATTTACCATATTTAGAAATATAATTAATTTCTGTATACTAAACCTTGAATACCCAAATTATTACGGGTGCACGTGCCCCCATAACACACAACCTAGATTCGAACAAATATCCTCCTAGGAAAGACAAAAAAAAGCTTAGAAAAGCTTATGAAGAAAATAAAACTACTCAACCTCCAACAGCTTGAGAAGATTGAAGAGCTTGCTTTTGTATTTTTTTTTATTTCTTGTTTTTGTTTCTTTGGTTTGATGTTGTCTATATGGCTCCTTATTGTATCAATAATCCAGTTCAATGTTAACTATGTTTATGGAGTTTAATGCCTGAGAGTGTTAAAAAACGTATAGAGATTGTTCCTTCTTCGCTACCTTCTCTTGCATTTGCAGTTTATCATATGTTTGTACTCTTAGTATCTCACTTTTACATAGTAAATTTACTCAGTTTATCATAATACATTACATATTCCTTCATAGCTTCTTTAGAACTGAAAGTATCATAAGATAAGAAAAGCAAACAATCCAAACTCCTTCATTCAATTGTCAACCAACAAGTCATATAATTAGTTTTTGAAAATCAATATAAAATTCCCTATATATTAATCAAAAATCATTAAAAAAATTATAACCTATATTTTGTATTAGTTACAAAAGAGACCTGAGGATGTGTCACTTAATTAGAATGTCAATTTGATTTACGTTGCAGCATAAAAATCAATTGAATAATTTGTAGGTCCAAAATCTAATTGCTAAGGAATATTATATTAACCCAAAATATAAGAAGCGTATATTCTTTCATTAAATAAAAACTACGGTGTTATCTAATATGATTAACATATATATGTCAATTAATGATTATGAATAATAAAGATTTGATAACAATTTTTGTATCCTTCCTCATTTTATATTTTGAATTTTTTAAAAAGACTTTAAATTACAAAAAAATGTTAAAAATCCTTTTGAAAATTTTATGATTAATGACTTAATTTTGTTTTTTTTTGTTATAACAAGATACAATGATCATAAAATCGTATTACTTTAAATTTTAATTTAATATATATTCATATTAAATAATATATATGTATATATTAATAATGTTTAAATTCAACTATGGACCATTTAAAAATAAATAAATATTTTAATTTTAAAATTTGCATTGAAAGATATCGAGACCTTAATATTTTAATTTTAAAATTTTCATCAAAAAATATCACATCGAAAATTTTGGGATTAATGGTTTAAATTTTTTGTTGCATCAAATATACAAATGTTAATAAAACCATATGAGTAGGAAGTCTCAATAATAAATATTTATATTAAAATATAATTATACACCATATAAATAAATAAAATGGTTACTTTGATTTATTTACCATAAATATATTGTAAATAAACAAGAGGTCTTATGTTGATTTATGTGATTACTCTAATCTCCTATATATTAATTGAGAAACAATTCAGCATGTGTAAGATTTTATTAATTCATATTGTTCGAAAATCTTACAAGAGATCGATATAACTAAGATTTATTTAAAAGCTATTGAAATCACTTTGCGAGAACATGGATTGCATAACAAATTTGTTTTCCTAACCCTAACACCATTTCTATTCGTCCCAACACTGACATAGAATATTTGGAAGTGTTGATTGACAATCTGAAATGATATTTTTTAAAACAAATTGATCCCCTTGTTTTCTTTAATGGGCCTAAAACAATTTTTAATGATTAACTAAATGGGTCACGTACATAATAAAATGTGTTTTAGTTTAAAAATTATTGCATACCCAAAATCAATATAAACCATCATCATTTTTGTTTAAAAATTTTATCACAGTAAAAATATAGGGTTGGGCAAAAAATCAGAATCCAAAAAAACAAACCAAAACGATCCAAAAATAGTACTAAGCTTTAACCAAAATTGGTTAGATATCCAACTAGGTTCAAAATTTTGGTATCTAGAGAATCGTAACCGAACCTGATCCCAACCAAAATATTTTGGGTATCTAAATATATTCAAACCAGATTTATATACTTAAATATATTAATTATTTTTAAATTTAATATCTAAAATAATATATAAAAATATATGTAAGATGTTTTTAATTTGTCCAAAATACTTAGAAAATATACAAATAGTTATAAGTACATGTTTAAAATAGCTAAACGATACTAAAATACTTAAAATCCCTATTGATTTCTATCCAAATATTTAAGCTAAATCAATTTTTATGTTAAGTTTAAGTATTTTGGCATACATTATTCAAATTTACATGTTATATATTATTTTATTTTGAGATTTTGAAAAATTTAAAGTATATATGAACTTTAATTTTTGAAAAACATTTAAATAGGTTATCCAAACTGAACCAAACCCGCAAGGATCCGAACCGAACCAGATTTTTGAGATTTTGTTTATAATATTTAAGTATAATATATTTTTAAAAAAATTACCCCGCAGGGTGCGGATTATCATCTAGTAATTGATGAAAACCAATGAACAAGGAAGAACGAGAGATTAAGTTTAATTTTTTTTTGGTTTTTAATCGAAAAATCAATTTTAATCAAACATAGAAATAAATAAAATTTTAAAATATTTTAAAATTATTTGGTAACTGTACTTTTTATATTTTGTCAGGATTATTTGTAGATTACAAATTATTTGCAGTGTCGAAATAAGGCAAGAAATTCGAACTCTAATTTTACAAATCTTGGATCATTGAGCTATTTGTAGATTACATATTCGTACAATTTTAGAATGATCGATTAACAGTAAAATATATATTCAAAAAAAAAATTTGGAAGGCTTTGCAATCTGTAGATTACTATTCTAATAAAAGTAGACTGCCTAACAATTTGTGGGATTCAAATTCTAATATACAATTTTCCGTAGAATATAAAATATGCTATATGTAGAAAAAAAAATTAAATTTCTTACTTATAAGTTCTAGAACCCCAAAAAATACTATTACATTGATATGGGTATTTCTTGCATTTTTTTTTTAGTTTTTTCATAAATTTTTGAGTTTGTAAAACTATTTATTTCATTAATTTTGTTAAATAGAAAGGGCAATAAATGTAAATATGACAAAAAGAGTATGATGCTATAACGAAAAACATACTGAATTTTTTGTCTATATTTCAAAATTTCCCTAAAAGTTATTTTGTTCCGTAAAATTCAACTTCATAAGAAAACACTAGTTAAATACATGCGTCTTGCGCGGAATGAACATTATGTATTAAATTATTTTGCATATTATATGTTTCTTACTTATTATTAAATAATAAATATATATTGAATAATTAAAAAATCAGTAACTATTACACATATAATTAAATTGGTACAAACATATAAATAAAATTTATTAATCCAAGCAATAATTTTTTTCTATTTGATACGATATATAATAAAAGTTAAATGATATTAACATATATAGTATATATTTAATATTAGTCTATTAAATGATGCTTTCTACTCATATGTTTTTTTTATCATGTGTATATTTTATAACAAAAAAATTAAATTACTGATAACAAAATTTTCATTGTGGGATTAATAGTTTTAGTATTTCATATTTTTTTTTAAATTAAGTTGTTGATGTTTGCTCAAAGCTTATATCAAGAAAAATTTGTCAAAGTAAATTTCGAAATTAAAATATTTATGCATTTTAGATGGTATATAGGTTAATTTAAAATGATATATATATATATATATATATATATATATATATATATCTTTTAATCTTAATAATTATTAAATGAAACTTTATATTTATATGATTTTGTAATCAATTGAATTTTTTTATAACAAATATTTTAAACTGTGGATCACAAAATTTGAATGTGAGACTTTTAACAGTTTTATAATTTATAGACGATTTTAAAATTTTAAAATATAACATATACAAAAAAAATCTAAATTATTATTATATGGTTAATGTTATTGTTTAATTTATTTTAGTAGTTAAAATCAAACAAATCTGATAGAAGATACACTAATTTTGATCAAATATTTATTATTCAAAATCATTAATTGTCATATATACTTTAAACATATTAGGCAATTCCGTAATTTTTATTTAAGGAATTAATAAAAAACATTAATAATAAATTTATTGTTAGTTTAATAAAAGTCTTATTATATATTTAGATGAACCAATCTATTTCTATAAGGATTCCAAGAATCATTCTAGTAGTAACACGTGATTATAAAAAAAATTTGTAATGATTCTCAATTAATATATAAGAGATATTATACATACATTCATTTTACTTAAATTTAAAAGTTATCCATGAAATTGAAAACATATAAATATATTAGAATAGTTTATATATGTTTTCTTAAAAAAAATTATTAATAATAGTTGAAACTAAAATTTCTGACTTTGGATCAACTACCTCCATCAGTTTCACTCCTCATAGTAGTTCTATACTATGCCCAAAATAAATATATAATTGCTGAAATAAAAATAAAAAAGTATTTACTGAAATATATATTTTATACTATTTCTTTTTAAAGTATTTATTTAATTTATAATTTAATATAAAAGCAAGTTTTAAATTTTGGATTATTGCTAATCTGCAACGTTAAATATATTTGATCTTCACCCACCTTACATTTAAAACATAATAATGTATTATTCTAGCCCAAAAAAAATAATAATGTATTTAAAATATTTAATATATATCAATGTTTTGCATGTTCCACCGCATGTTTGTTTACTTTGTAAAATCCCGCGAATCATGATTAAAAATTTCAACTCTATATATGTATAGTTGTTAAGTAGTCTCTGTATCACAGGTCACATGTCCTGCCTAATATATTTAGTCAATATATTTTGGTATTGTTGTATTAGTTAGTGTCCGTTCAAAGAATTATCCGTATATATTTTAGTCTTCCATGAGTTATGCCTGAGAATCTTCAGATATGATTATGAGTAATTTTGTCATTTTTCAAATGAGACTGAAACAAGATTAATCATTTTCTTTCCAGTACTTAATGTTAAGTAGTGTTTTGTATAGCCACATGCCACATGCCACATACCACATACCATTTGCCTGCCTGGTATATTTATAGTCAGCAGATTATATCATTTCTTGAGACCAAAGAAAGTCCAAATCAGATACAAATTAAAGAGAAAGGCATTAATCTAAATTGATAATTTTAGTCGAAAGATAACGCCCAAGACTTTCTTTGAAATTTATAAATTTGCTAAAATGATAATTACAAGCCAAATTATTCCTCTATGAATAATATCATTTCAATGTTTCTTCATCTTTTAGTCTTTGAAGGATCCAAACAGGTTCTGAATAAAAATGTTCACATTTCCACATCGAACTGTGGTTTTCATAGTCATAAACTGTGTTCCAGTTGTAGCAACAAATTCTATTAGAAATATTTTACTTTGAGCCAAAAGTTTTCAGTATTTTTAAGAAAATTTCAGACGTGTTTTAGACCTATTAACTATTTGAAAGCAATTTTTTAGGCTAAGTTTTATTTTATCTTTGGAAAAACAAATCAGAATTCAGCAGAGAGAAGATTTCAAACTTATGTATCTCTTGCTTTAATTTGGGGTTTTCTGCAAAAAAAAACCTCAATGTGGTTTTTTTTGCAAATTAATCCGCGAACTCAAAAACCCACGGGTCAATCCTCCAAGTGCCAGTCAAACCGCAATATAACCCTCGGCCGTATATATGTGTATTTGACTGTGTATAATTTTAACATTTTTCAATACTACGTCGTTTTGACACTAAATTTTTAATGAAAAAAATTTGTTGAACACACAGTTTGAACCTTGAACTTTAAATACTATGTGCATGCTACGTAACCATCTCTCCCGACAGATATATTTGTTTACTTAACAAAAACAATTATATAGATTTCTAAATTCATTCCGAAATGTCCTTGTTTCTTCTTCTTCCCTTGGACATGGGAGCTTGCGTAAATGCATAATGAAGGTGGGGTGATCTATAAAACCACAGCATATATTTCTTTTTTTCTATCGCCATGAGAGCGCATCATATCTTTCTTCTTTCCTCTGGCCACGATAACACTCGAAGAAGAATGCGGAGATGAGCCGGAAACGTGAATCTCATCCCGATTGTTGTTCAAAACATGTGAGATAATAACTATAAATAAAGAAAATCGAAAAAATAAATGCTTGAGTAACAATCAAAGGATCACCCCACCTTCATTGCGCATTTACGCAAGCTCCCATGTCCAAGAGAAGAAGAAGAAACAAAGTCATTTCGGAATGAATTTTTAGCAATCTATATAATTGCGTTTGTTAAGTAAACAAATATATTTGTTGGCCGAGATGGTTATATAGCATGCACATAGTGTTTAAGGTTCAAGTTTCAAACCCAGAGTTCAACAATTTTTTTTTCATTTAAAAATTAGCGCCAAAACGACGTAGTATTGAAAAATGTTAAAATTATACACAGTCAAATACACATATATACGGCCGAGGGTTATATTGCGGTTTGACTGGCACTTGGAGGGTTGACCCGTAGGTTTTTGAGTTCGCGGATTAATTAGCTAAACAAAACCACATTGAGGTTTTTTTACAGAAAACCCTTTAATTTGAGTTCAATACATGAGTCTCAGACGTGTTTTAGACCTATTATCTATTTGAAACCAATCGCTTAGGCTCAACTTTTGTTAGAGAGACTATCTATGCTTAGATCTTAGAATTTCAAATCTCTTTTCGAATTCAATCAATTCATACGAACATTAAGATCAAGTTTGATAAGTTCACTAAATCCTTAAACTATTTTTTTAGAATAGTTATTTGGCTCATCTATGATTATCTCATGTAATCAATAACACTATAATATCTACCAGTGATATCTTGTATAATTACATGATTTTAGCAATTAATTCTTGTACATTTTGATCATATATATTAATAATTAGGCATATTTAGAGTCCATATTGCATTCATTGTCCTTATTAGGTGTTGGAGTGTGCCATGGAGTGATTTGAGATGTTTGAGAGAATTGTGATCCAAAAAGGAGTGAAAGATGAGCATGGATGGAGGTCTTAGAGAAATCTTCTGTTGCTAAGATTTTTTGGAAAACACAGCAAATTGAGTTACCTTTCTAGTGGAAGTGGTTTCAAGTCATTTGGAGATGTAATGAAGAAGTTATGATCAATTTACTAGAGGCATATCCATCCTGGTCGAGCATCGCAGAGTGACCTTCCAGAGCGACACCATAAGGTAGCTCCCAACCCAGAGCGACCCACCTACGTAACTCGCCTTTTCATTACTTTGGAGGCAAAAAAAATAGGCCTGGAGCGACCTCTCAGAGCGACCACCTGAGGTCGCTCCCAAGCCAGAGCGACTTCCCGGAGCGACACCACAAAGTCTCTGCGCGTCATTTAATCAGTCGAAACTTATGATTTTCCAGGGACCTTTTGGTCATTTGTCTTGACGTTTTACACTTTCTAAACCTAAGTTTAAGTACCTTTTGTAAGGATGAGGCAAATTATCTTTTATCTTTGAGAAAACAACCAAAAACCTCTTGAAAAGTTCATCTGTTTGATTCATTTGATCATATGTTATCCTGTTGATTTCTAATCTATTATCTGTATTTCTCTACATGATTAATCTGAAATCCAATATGGGTTTAAGAGTAATCATGAAGAGTAGTGAGTAATCCACTCTTGAATTCATGGGTTAGGGAGATTAAGGGTGATTAGGCTAGATCTAGGATGTTATAGTGTAGATCCTTCTTATTCCTTGCTAGTAGAGTATTCATAATGCATCTTCTGAGTTTGCCTCTCAAAAGTTGATCTTTAGGCATTTTCCACCCACAAGATGTTTGATGAAATGCCTGAGACAACACTCCTAAGCTTTTAACATATTTTACCAAAGATATTTGTTGTTAAAGGTGTTAAGATAGCCAATAGACTTGTTAGTAATGATTGCTTTCATATTATTCAACCAAAGACATTTGATGTTTGAAATATGTTAGTAAATGAAAATTCATCTAGACATAGAGTTTGTTTAAGATTGTGTCTAAGCTTAAGGTTGATAGTTTGATTGATCATTTGTCATCCTTAGTTCGAAACTTGATCACCCAAGGTCTAATTCCTATACCCATGAGTTCTCTTTTATCATAACCAAAGAAAGTCACTTCTTTTATTGTTTTATTGTTCTGTTATTGCATTCTATTATTAGTAGTAGTTTAAAACCATCCAAATTATCGGTTGCACTTAGATTAAGCACATACTTGCATTCTCGGTGCTTTGAATCCCTTAGAATTGGTTCGACATTCACTTATATTACAAAATTTGTTTTAGGAGCCTTGAAAACACCTAACATCAAATTGGCGCCGTTGCCAAATTCTGAGTTGATTTCAACATTGAGATTTAGTCACTTGCTTGAGACTAAGTCATTTTTATTTTTTTTGTTACTGATTCTCCTTCTTCACCTCCCTTTAACTTTCAGGTGTATGAACTTGAGTAGCAGGGGTCCATCAAACCTAGTTCCAAGAGTTGCAGCATCAGAGCTTTAGAGAGAGAGTGTGTGCTAGAGCGAGAAGAGAAGAAGAGCAACATGCTCACTTGCAGAGATTTGATATTGATATGGCAGATCAACCGCAAGGGCTAGAACACCCACAGCGAGCAGCTCAACCCATTGGCACTTATGACCGCCCCAACATTCATGGTCATAGACTGGGAATCCGAGCACCGGCTGTGGCAGCTAACAACTTTGAGATCAAATCAGGACTCCTCAACGTGATCGAGAACAACAAGTATCATGGCTTGGCTTTAGAGGACCCATTTGATCACTTGGACAGGTTCAACAGCTACTGTGGGTTGTCAAAAACCAATGGTGTGTCAGAGGATGCCTTAAAGCTCAAGTTATTCCCTTTCTCTTTGGGGGATAAGGCACGTCAGTGGGTGAAGTCTCTACCTAGCGACTCTATCACCACCTGGGATGACTGCAAGAAAGCATTTTTGGAGAAGTTCTTCTCTACTTCAAGAACTGCTAAGCTGAGAAATGAGATTTCCAGCTTTCAACAGAAGAACTTGGAAGGATTCAGTGAAGCCTGGGAGAGATTCAAGGGCTACCAAGCTCAATGCCCACACCATGGTTTCTCTAAGGAAAGCTTGCTGAACACATTCTACAGGGGTGCTCTTCCTAAGTACACAACCAGATTAGATACAGCTAGCAATGAGTTCTTCTTGGGAAGGACTGAGGAAGATGCAGAGGAGCAGGTTGACAACATGGTAAAGAGTGACGCAGTCTACAGTTGAGACCACGACAGAGGCAGTAGAACATATGACAAGCAAACGAGGAAGGAGTTAAAGGCTCTACAGGATAAGATAGACATACTCATTGCTGATAAATCCACCCAAGAGAAGCTGAACTTTGTTGGTAACCCAAACCAAGAGACACCACCTGTTGTCAATGAGGTTGAGGGTTTGGACGGTCAAGAAGAGCTGTGTTTCATCAACAACAATGGCAGTTGGTACAAGAAAGAACCCAACTTTCAGTACAACAACTACCAACAGAAATCCTATCCTAACAACCAACAGAGTGGTTATCAGCCTAGGAACAACCAGCAAGGCAACTATCAGCCTCAGCAAAATCCTTCTCCTGGTTTCTCCAACAAAGGGAACCATTCTTCTCAACAACAAGCTAATCCTTCTACCTCTACTCCTCAGGAAAGCAGCACTGATGTTCTACTGAAATAGATCTTGGAGTTTCAGACTAGAAGTGAGAAGCAGGTTGGATATGAGTTGAAGAACCTTTACTCCAAGATTGATGGAAGTTACAATGAGCTCAACAAAAAGTTCAGGGCTTTGGAAAACCAGTTTGCTTCCATGACCACTCACCAGAATCGCCAGCAAGGGTCTCTACCTGGAAAATCTGAGCAAAATCCCAAGGAGTATTGCAATGTTGTCCTCTCTACTACTTCTTCAGGGATTGAATTGAGTAACCACAAGAAAGAGGTAGATGAAATTGAAAGATTGGTGTTTGGAACTGAGATTGAACAGGTTGAGCATCTGATTGTAGCAACAGCTGAGGCAAAGATTGTGGAGGAAGCTGACAAAATGGTTGAAGCAAAGATTTTGAAGGGAGATGAACCCAGGGCTGAGAAACCAATTGCGAAGAGAGCTGACCAGAAGTTGAAAGAGGTCAAGCTGGAGGACACCACTGAGGTTGAGCAGTCACCCTATGACAAGCTCCCATTTCCACAAAGGATCCTCACCAAAGCTCAGAAGAAGGTGATTTCCAAATTCAGAAGAGACCTAAGTGATATTGTTCTTAAGCTTCCAGCAATCTCGAATATGCGTGAGGCTCATGTCCAAATGATGCTCATCAAGGACATTGTAAACCACCAAGTAGAAGTAGCAGAGCTTCTCAACATCTCAACTTTGAAACTTGATCCACCAGTCACACCAAAGTCTCTCCCTAAACTAGAATCCCAAGGGAAGTTCACCTTGTCTTGCTCCCTTGGTAAGCTCACCTTTGATGATGCTCTTGTTGATTCTGGTGCAAGTGTGAATGTTATCTCAATGGAGATAGTGAAGAGTCTTGAGATTGAACACATGGAGCCAGATACTTCCTCTCTCACGTTTGGGGATTCTTCTTCTACTACCCCTATTGGTCTCATCAAGGACTTCCCTTTGAAGATTGGATCTTGCACCATCCCTATAGACCTCAATGTCTTGAAGATGGCAACTGAGAAGAGAGTTCCATTGATCATGGGCACTCCATTCCTTACTACTGTGGGTGCTTGCATCGATTTTGCCAACAAGAAGGTCACACTCCTCAATGTGAACAAAGCTGTCTCTTACCCAATTCAGTCTCCACTGGATGTTGAGTATTGTAGAACCATCACTTGTGGAGACCCCTCCATTGAGAAGATCAAGGATGCAGTGGTTGTTAGTAAGAAAGAAAGTCTTGATGGAGAGTCCTCTAAAGAGATGTGTGATGAGCACTTGAAAAGTGCTAAAAAGGAGGAGGTGAGTCGAGCCACAAAGGCTGCTCATGACAAGAAGACCACAAGGACTCATCAACTCCAAGATGATCCAATCAAGCTTCAGGAGCCTCTCTCTCAGGTCCTCACCATCACTCTTGAAGGTGGGAAGGATCCTCCTTCTCCACTTTCCACTTGAGGTACCACTCCACCACCTTTCCATTGTATATACCAGTTTTTCTTTGCATTTATCTCTCTTTTAAGTATCTCTTTCAACTTACTAACAGAGAGACTGTGTGAACTAAGTTTGGGGGAGGTACAAAGTATTTGATCATGTTTTCTTTGATGATTTTGAGTCTCATGCATTGCATTGTACATACATATTTGCATAGAAAAACCAAAAAAAAATTAACTAAAAAAAAAAGAGTTTTTGAAAAACACAAAAAGAAGCATGTAGTTGCATCTTGCATCCTTAAGATTGAGTCTAGAAACATGCATATAGGTTGCATTCACTTGCATAGGGAGCAATGATTAAAAATGCCTTAAGTTACTTGTCTGGAATCCATCTCTTGTAAAAGCTCGCATGTTTCGAGCCTTGAAAACTCATCTTGAAACCTGTTTGCTTGCTTGATATTGACATTGTTCTTGAAACCAACTCCAAGCTGAACTTGAGCTAAATGAACTTAATCTATCTTGCACATGGGCACTTGTATACTTAGTCATGGATTTCATACACATTTGGATTATCTTATTTCATTGCACCACTCTCTGTTAACCCAAATGACACTCCCATGCCCTTGAACCCTTACCATTCCTTGAAACCAACTTTGATTTGCTTGAGTGAGGCCTTTTATGAAAGCTAGTCATGTGCAAAATCTTGAGAGTATCAGGAGCGACAATGGTTTGTTCTTATCTTTAGCTAGCACAAGGACCTCATTTGAGCTAGCACTTAGGATGGTTGTTGGGTTTGTGAGCTTGATTTTGATCTTGGGATTGGGATATGAGAGGAAAGTGAAAGAAATGAACCCAAAGAGTGAGAAAAAGAAAGAAAACCACTAGGGATATTAAAAAAAAAAAAAAAGCTCTAGAGTTTATAAGTAGAATCCCCTTTAGAATCAAAAGAAAAGAAACATGAAAAGAGTGGGGAAAAGAAAAGAAAAAGAAGAGCTTAGTGAATAAGAAAAGAAAGAATTCCTAGTTGGTTAAGATAAGTGAAAGAAAAGTGTTCATTGGGTGAGAGATGAAAGTGTGGTCTTTGGGGTGTTTGGGATGAAAAAGGGTTGAGATTACCACCAAGAAAAGGGATATAGTTTAAAGATCTTTAGGAAAGGGGTAGAATGATGAGAACAAATCATTGTATGCATGAATTGCTCATTTTCTTAGATAAATTTTGCATAATGTTCTTGCTCCTATTTTTGAGTGTGAGTCACCACAAAATACGCATTTGAAAACCCTTTGCTTCACAGTAGACCAATTTCACTCACCAAGCCAAATGATTGAGATCATGTGCCCATTTGTAAGAATCCACCTTGTGTGTGTGCGTGTGAATAAATGTGAGAGTTGGTTCAAGGTATTTGTTGTTTGATGAGCATTGCGACCTGTGTAAAGGCATAAGAGTATTGATACCTAGAGAAGCTAGAGTATGACAAGAAGTGTTTGGCTATGAGCTCCCACCTTCAAACCTCTCATCCCTATGAGTTCTTGAAAGTTCACTTGAGGACAGGTAAAGAACAAGTTAGGGGGAGTTGATATCTTGTATAATTACATGATTTTATCCATTAATTCTTGTACATTTTGATCATATATATTAATAATTAGGCATCTTTAGAGTCCATATTGCATTCATTGTCCTTATTAGGTGTTGGAGTGTGCCATGGAGTGATTTGAGATGTTTGGGAGCATTGTGATCCAAAAAGGAGTGAAAGATGAGCATGGATGGAGGCCTTAGAGAAATCTTCTGTTGCTAAGATTTTTTGGAAAACACAGGAAATTGAGTTAGCTTTCTAGTGGAAGTGGTTTCAAGTCATTTGTAGATGTAATGAAGGAGTTATGATCAATTTACTAGAGGCATATCCATCCTGGTCGAGCATCGAAGAGTGACCTTCCAGAGTGACACCATAAGGTAGCTCCCAACCCAGAGCGACCTCCAGAGTGACCCACCTACGTCACTCGCCTTTTCATCACTTTGGAGGCAAAAAAATAGGCCTGGAGCGACCTCTCAGAGCGACCACCTGAGGTCGCTCCCAAGCCAGAGCGACTTCCCGGAGCGACACCACGAAGTCTCTGCGCGTCATTTACTCAGTCGAAACTTATGATTTTTCAGGGACCTTTTGGTCATTTGTCTTGACGTTTTACACTTTCTAAACCTATGTTTAAGTACCTTTTGTAAGGATGAGGCAGGTTATCTTTTATCTTTGAAAAACAACCAAAAACCTCTTGAAAAGTTCATCTCTTTGAATCATTTGATCATATGTTATCCTGTTGATTTCTAATCTATTATCTGTATTTTTCTACATGATTAATCTGAAATCTAATATGGGTTTAAGAGGAATCATGAAGAGTAGTGAGTAATCCACTCTTGAATTCATGGGTTAGGGAGATTAAGGGTGATTAGGCTAGATCTAGGATGTTATAGTGTAGATCCTTCTTATTCTTTGCTAGTAGAGTACTCATAATGCATCTTCTGAGTTGGCCTCTCAAAAGTTGATCTTTAGGCATTTCCCACCCACAAGGTGTTTGATGAAATGCCTGAGACAACTCTCCTAAGCTTTTAACATACTTTACCAAAGACATTTGTTGTTAAAGGTGTTAAGATAGCCAATAGACTTGTTTGTAATGATTGCTTTCATATTATTTAACCAAAGACATTTGATGTTTGAAATATGTTAGTAAATGAACATTCATCTAGACATAGAGTTTGTTTAAGATTGTGTCTAAGCTTAAGGTTGATAGTTTGATTCATCATTTGCCATCCTTAGTTCGAAACTTGATCACCCAAGGTCTAATTCCTATACCCATGAGTTCTCTTTTATCATAAACAAAGAATGTCACTTCTTTTATTGTTTTATTGTTCTGTTATTGCATTCTATTATTAGTAGTAGTTTAAAACCATCCAAATTATCGGTTACACTTAGATTAAGCACGTACATGCATTCTCGGTGCTTTGAATCCTTTAGAATTGGTTCGACAATCACTTATATTACAACATTTGTTTTAGGAGCCTTGAAAACACCTAACATCAACCAGTTATCCTAAGATCTAAATTTCAGGTTGTCAATCCAAATATAGCATTAAGAATAATCTAGATGAAGAATTTAATCAATAACTCTAGCAGTTGCTTGATTTGAGCATTGTGATTTGAGTTCTAAAACTGTTCTTTATAAACTATTACCATCTGCTTATTTGTAATTATGATTCACATGAGAGTTTCCAAAGGTCTAGTGCTTTCTTCCATCACTTACAACTATTTAATTTATTGTCTTTTATTGCCTGACATCTTAGCCAAGATTACGCATGCGCTTCACAGGAGTTTAGTTTTTATTGATTTTTCTATTCCGATTTGGATTCCAAGACCGCTTCTAGTTTTAATGGTAGAATAGATGTTTGTTGTCAGAAAAAACCCTATTGTTTTCGTGTTGGTTTAAGATGGGTGGAAAAAACTAATTCACTTGGATTGGGAAGGCACGTATAGATTTTAGAGTGTAGTTGTGATATCTGCTATCTTCACTACTGAACTTGAGAGTGTTGAAACTACTGAATTGATAGAACCCTAGGATGCTTCTTTGGAATAGATGGGATAATTCTTTGCAGAAATGAATCAAAAGACTCAAGCTTCTCAAAAACATTGGATCGAATGGTGACACAAGAGGGATGGTTGGATCTCTTGATATTTCTAGACTCTCTGTTTGATATGACACACCAAACAAACAGCCTTTAAATCTCTGGATATTACACACCAGAACAAGATAACTCAAATTAAAGAGATATCAAGAAGAGAGAGAAAACAAGTTTTAGATTGAAAATATGATAATGGACAAGAGGATTTCGACCAGGACATAAAGCAAGAGCCTTGTACATGCACATGGACTTTGGGAATGACAAAAATAAAAGACAAAGGCTCCTTGAGTTTAAAATTCAAAATAAACATAATATAAGTTTCTGACCATATATCAACAACTTGGTGGTCGGGAAAGTAATTTGTGGCCTCATTAAAAACCTATCTTTGGAAAACCCAGTTAGACAAAACTAAAGACAGGGAAAAAGAGCACACACAAAATTACTTGTTGATCAGTTTGAAAGTCGACCAAGACTTGCTTGAACGGTGGTCAGGTTAACTGTGGTCAAGATATCATGGATGCGACTTTGAGCATGGCTTTCCACTTGTCCCAAACTAACCTAACGGAACAGCTTCCTTGAATTTTTTTGATCTTGCACAAGTCATTGGACCTTCTGAAATGGTTAAGGCACATGCATCTTCAAGCTCTCCCTCTGGTTCAAGACTATTCACATGTTCTTCACCTGACCATCTGGACTTGACGATACATGTATTGTTCTCTAATTCGTCTTCAATTGACCATCTAGACTTGTCCACGTTTGTTGATTTGTCTTCAGTTAACCATCTAGGCTTGACCACGTTTGTATTGTCATCTGGTTCGATCAAGATCACATCACGAATCATACGGCAGCCCTAACACAATGGAAGAGTTGCGATGCTTAAAACATTTATAGAGACTAACCACAGGAATCGTAATGATTCTGATTTATATCGAACTTTTTAAGCTCTGAGAGGATGAAGCGGTGTGCTACACACACTCTATTAATCGTAGATTGTCAAATAGTATCATCGGATATATCAGTTTTGGCTAGTATGGAGAAACTCTGTGAAGTCGTTTTCTTTCAATCTACTTATTCTGAGATAAAGATGGATTTTACAACTGGTACTTCTGAAATAAAGATGCATTTCAAAGGACTAAGCTATTTGACACGTTCGCTCCAACACTTACAACGATTTTTGCTGACAGTACTTATGAACTAGAGGATATAATAATTAATTAGCAAAGAGAAAGCTTAGGACGTTGGTGAGGAATGATTAATCCTTTCCGAAACCTAGGTTTCTACATTGGTTGGTCTAGCGGCGCTGAGAAACATCTGTTGGACTCCTCTACCATTTCCTTGGCTTACGAGAAGCAGTATAATCTACGGTGCTTAGTTGGTGAAAAGGGACTCGTCATAAGTTGCATAAAGGGAGAATCGTTACCAGAAAATTGCTCGCTAGGAAGGTACGTTTGCAGTTCCTATTGTTGTTGTATATTTTCTATCTATGCTCTTGTATTCTTCAGTCTTAGACAGGTTTGAGTTTTAGAGTTTTTTCCACTGTGTTAAATAAAGTTACAAGCAAGTAAGATCACTGAACCTTGTTAAAAACAGATGATGATGGTGAACTCATTATTACAGGGAATATGAGTTGTGTAATGCTGCTGAAAACATAACTTTGATAGTTTGAGGATTATTAGAAGTAGTAACGTTACAATTACTTACTATGTTTAAAGGTTCTGATGAACACACAAACACTAATGCTAAATGAAATATGAGGCTAAAGCAATGTACGTTAATATGAAAGTAAAAGCTGTATTGAATGTATTCACTTTTTCTAATGCTATACATGCATGTTTGTTCTGGTGTGTACTTGTTGAAGAAGTTACACAAGCTGGTTTGGTTCCACGCTTTGTGGAGATGACTTTCCCCAGCTTCTTGTTAGTTTCGACACACATGCACACTCAATCTGGTTTAGTCACTAGCTTCACAAGCTCGATGTTTTTTTTTTTTCATGGATCAGTTTCTATAGTTTAAAGCGACTTGGCCTTATAAGCCATGAAGATGTAAGATATTCCTTTGGAAAAATAAAAAATATATGAGAAAAGACACCAATTATAGTCGTAATGTATTATTCTATTATATGCATATATGTGACATATTTGGATGGACCTAGTGAAGCTTCTCGCTTGTAAGTGGAATCTAATTTTTTTTTTTCTTTCCTGGTAATTGACAATGACTTGTATTCACTAAAGCTGTAGATTTTTTCTTATGAAAAAACATTCTAGACTTCAATTATTGTCATTCTTATATTTTCTTCTCATTTAATAATTATCACTCACTTGCAAACACCATCACGACTCTATTTACCCTTTTTGAAATATCTTTCTATACATCTCTGCAACGATGGGTGGTTGCTTCTCTGTCTCGTTGTCATGTGATCAAGCCGTGAATCAGGTCTCTCAATGTTTATGTGTCAAACAGAGCTATATTCATAACCTAGAAGATAATCTCTCAGCTTTGGAGACAACCATGGAAGATCTAAAGGCAAGGCGAGATGATTTGTCAAGAAGGGTGGACAGAGAGGAGAATAACGGTCTAAGAAGACGTGCACAAGTCCAGGTATGGCTTACTAGAGTTGAGACCATCGAAAGCCAAGTCCAAGATTTGTTCAGTGTTAGAAAAACTGATCTTCAGAGGTTGTGTCTTTGTGGGTTTTGTTCCAAGAGTTTGAAACTGAGTTATCTTTGTTGGGTTCCTTCTAGATGGAGGAAACCCATTGGGTTTGGTTGGTGATAACCAAACTTGGAAGTTGGGCCATTGGTATTAGTCCATGAGATTAGTATTGGGCCTTGGAGGTTTTTAGGGTTAGTGAGACACATATATATAGTCTCTTGACCAAATTTTTTACGTAGAGACTTACAAGAATCAAAAAGACAAAAGAGAGAAAAGAGGGAATGAGGCAGAATTTCGTCTTGGTTTGTCAAGACAGATTTGGAGGGTCAAACAGATCCTGATCGGGCTGATATTTTGTGGGAAGCTTCTTCAGTCAGTGAGTTAAAGGTTCACCGAAGGGATTTAGATTTCAACGGTTGGATCTTCTGTTGTCTGGGTTTTAGTGAAGCTAGTCGTCACAGTTCTTCAGCAGTGCTGTCTTTAGTATTTGGTAAATCCGACGGTGAGATATTCTCTGATTGAGCTGAAATTTGGCAGAGGTGTTGTTAACTGGTTTATCTTGGATTTGTACGGTGGGATTAGTCTCTGGTTGCCGGAATCCTTGTGAGCTGAGGTCGTTTGGTTTCTGCTGGTTTTGAAGCTTTGTGTTGCTCTCTTGTTGTTGTTGTTCTTGTGTTGGAGATAGCTCTTTGTAGCTTGAGTCTCAGTTCTGTTCAGGTTGTTGAACAGAGAGGACGTGGTTGTACTCACATACATTTATATAGTGGATTGTTGAGTGGACTACGGTCCCGTGGTTTTTCCTTCTCACATCGAGGAGGTTTTCCACGTAAAAAGTGTTTGTCTCATTTAGTTATTGCTTATATTATATCCTGCTATCGTCGAAGTATTTTTCTCTCAGATTCTCACAAGGTCAGGGGAAACACAATTGCTACATTCCGCTGTGCCTCGTGTCCGCTTTCCCCAACAAAGTGGTATCAGAGCTTCTGGTTTTAGAGCTTTGGGTTTGATAACTTCGGGTTATTGTTGCTTGTGAGAATGATGGAAAATATGAGCAGGATGATAAGCTTGAATGGTGCTAACTATCATCTATGGAAGGGCAAGATGGAGGATTTGCTCTTTGTTAAAGAATTCCATGTTCCAGTCTTCGAGGAGAAGAAACCTGAGAAGAAGACGGATGAAGAGTGGAAGCTGCTGCATCGCAAAGTGTGTGGGTTGATAAGGCAGTGGGTAGATGATAATGTGTTTCATCATATTGAGACTGAGACAGATGCTCGTTCTTTGTGGAAGAAGCTGGAGCAGTTGTATGCTAGGAAGACCGGAAACAACAAGATGTACATGATCAAGAAGTTGATTGAGCTGAGGTATCAGAAGGGAACTCCGATGACGGATCACTTGAATGCGTTTCAGGGATTGCTCAATAAGCTGTCTGATATGGGCATCAGGTTTGATGATGATATTCACGGTCTGTGGCTTCTCGGTACTTTACCGGATTCTTGGGAGGTTTTCAGGATGTCTCTTTGTAACTCCGCGTCAGAAGGTGTTATTTCGATGGATTCAGTGAAGAACAGTGTTCTTAATGAGGAAGCAAGAAGGCAGTCGAATGCTAGTAGTTCGCGTTCAGATGTCTTTGTTACTGAGTCAAGGGGGAGGAGTTCGAGTAGAGATCCCAAGAGAGACAAGAACATGAGCAGGAGCAAATCTAATAAATTTGCTAACATGGAGTGCTATTTCTATCACAAGAAAGGGCACATGAAGAAGGATTGCTGGAAGTTGAAAAACAAACAGCAAGGTAATCAAGAAGAAAAGGTGGATCGGGTGACTGTCACCGAAGATCAGTTTCTCATTCTTCTTGAGGGTGATGCCATTAATGTCGCATGCCAAGACACCAGTTGGGTGATTGATAGTGGAACCACTACTCATGCAACATCACAGCGGAATTTGTTTTCTACCTATACTACGGGTAATTATGGTTCCGTGAAGATGGGAAATGATGCAATGGCTCAAGTTGCTGGCATTGGTGATATATGCCTGGAGACTAGTCTTGGGACTAGGTTGGTGCTTAAGGATGTTAAGCATGTTCCTGATATTAGGATGAATCTGATATCGACGGTAAGACTTGATGATGAGAGTTATTTCAGTTTGCACGGTGGTGGTAAATGGAAGCTCTCTCGCGGTTCTTTGATTGTGGCTCGAGGTGAGAAGTCATCATCCTTCTATTGGATGCAGGCTAAGGTCTCCAAAGACGCTGTTAATGCGGTGGAGAATGATGGTGCCATGGAGTTATGGCATAAGAGACTCGGTCACATGAGTGAGAAGGGAATGTCTGTGTTGTCTAAGAATGAGGTGATTCCAGGAATCTCTGGTTTGCACCTGCAGAAGTGTTCGCATTGCTTTGCGGGAAAACAACACAGAGTGTCTTTCAAGTCTTCTGCGCCTTCTAGGAAACCCGAGGTACTGGATTTGGTACATTCAGATGTGTGTGGTCCAATGAGGACAAGATCTCTTGGCGGCGCATCATATTTTGTGACTTTCATTGATGATCATTCAAGGAAGTTGTGGGTATTTTCTATGAGGACGAAGGATCAGGTGTTGGGATATTTCAAGCATTTTGTGGCGTTGGTTGAGAGACAAACGGGGAAGAAGCTGAAGTGTATCCGCAGTGATAATGGTGGAGAATATTCTGGACCATTTGATGCTTATTGCAAAGAGCATGGGATAAGGCATCAGTTCACGCCACCTAAGACTCCACAGTTGAATGGGTTGGCTGAAAGGATGAATAGGACGATTGTCGAGAGGATGAGATGTTTGATCTCACAGTCAGGCTTATCGATGACTTTCTGGGGAGAAGCTTTGAACACGGTGGTTCATGTACTGAATTTGTCACCGAGTGCTCCATTGGATGGTGATATTCCAGAAAGGGTTTGGACTGGTAAGGATGTCTCTTACAGTCACTTGAGGGTCTTTGGGTGTAAGGCATTTGTTCATATTCCCAAGGATGAGAGATCGAAGCTTGAGATGAAGTCACGGCAGTGTGTGTTCATCGGTTATGGTCAGGATGAGTTCGGGTACAGATTTTATGATCCCGTTGAAAGGAAGCTCGTAAGGAGCAGAGATGTTATGTTCATGGAAGATCAAACGATTAAGGACATTGACAAGTCCAAAATTCCAGCTCAAGTTTATGAGAGTTTGATTTATTTAGAGGCTACTCCTTCTACATCGGTCCACGGTGAGGTTGAGGTTGAGGTTCAGGATAATACACCCAATACAGATGCTCCCGCACATGAAGATGGTAGTGGTGATCATGGTGACGATCATGGTGAGACACCAGCTGCTGAGAACCAACCTATTGTTGTAAGAAGATCCGAGAGAGGTCTTAAACCATCGTCAATGTATGATCCTAGTGAGTATGTATTACTTACTGATGGGGGAGAGCCTGAAAGCTATGATGAAGCTTTGGAGGATGAACACAAGGATATGTGGTTTGGAGCCATGGATGAGGAGATGGATTCTTTTGAGGAGAACCATACTTTTGAGTTGGTGGAATTGCCTAAGGGCAAGAAGGCTCTGCTTAATAAGTGGGTGTACAGAATTAAGCATGAGGACGACAATTTGCCACCTCGACACAAGGCTATATTGGTTGTGAAAGGCTACAGCCAAAAGAAGGGAATTGATTATGATGAAATCTTTTCTCTTGTTGTGAAGATGTCATCCATTCGGATTGTGCTTGGATTGGCAGCGAGCCTTGATCTAGAGGTTGAGCAAATGGATGTGACGACTGCTTTTCTCCATGGTGATTTGGAGGAAGATATCTACATGGAACAACCGGAAGGCTATGTGAAAAAGGGCAAAGAAAATTTGGTTTGCCGCTTGAAGAAAAGCCTTTATGGATTGAAGCAAGCACCAAGGCAGTAGTACATGAAGTTCAAGTCTGTAATGGGGGAGCATGGTTATGCAGAGACTGATTCAGACCATTGTGTATTTGTGAAGGTGTTTGGTGAGGATGATATTATCATCTTGTTGCTGTATGTCGATGGCTGAGCAGTCAACAAAGTCCGAAGACATATGCAGAGAAGGAAGATATGGAGAAGGTTCCATATGCTTCTGCAGTGGGTAGTTTGATGTATGCCATGGTCTGTACAAGACCGGATTTAGCTTACGCCGTTGGAGTTGTCAGCAGGTTTATCTCCCATCCAGGAAGAGAACATTGGAATGCTGTGAAGTGGATTTTGAGATATCTCAGAGGGACTTCTGATCTGAAGATTACATTTGGGGGTAAGAAGCCTTTACTGGTCAGTTTCACTGATTCTGACATGTCTGAAGATGTTGATTCTAGCAAGTCTACTTCGGGTTACTTGGTAACATTTGCGGGTGGAGCTGTGGCATGGCAGTCAAGGCTGCAAAAGTGCGTTGCACTATCTACCACTGAGGCAGAGTTCATTGCTGCAACTGAAGCTTGTAAAGAGTTGTTGTGGATGATGAACTTCTGTGAAGAGATCGGTTTCAAGCAAGAAAAGTATGTGTTGCTTTGTGATAGTCAAAGCGCCATCTGTCTCGGGAAGAACTCTACATTTCATTCGAAATCAAAACACTTTCAGAGGAGGTATCATTGGATACGAGGTGTGGTTGCTTCTAAGGAAGTGGAACTTGAGAAAGTTCATACGGATGATAATGGAGCTGATATGATGACAAAGTCTTTGCCGAGGGGGAAGCTTGAAGTACGCCGAGGGATAGCCGGAATTGCTGTTTCCTCCACCTAGTCGGAGGGGAAGTTTGTTGGGTTCCTTCTAGATGGAGGAAACCCATTGGGTTTGGTTGGTGATAACCAAACTTGGAAGTTGGGCCATTGGTAATAGTCCATGAGATTAGTATTGGGCCTTGGAGGTTCTTAGGGTTAGTGAGATACATATATATAGTCTCTTGACCTAATTTTTTATGTAGAGACTTACAAGAATCAAAAAGACAAAAGAGAAAAAAGAGGGAAGGAGGCAGAATTTCGTCTGGGTTTGTCAAGACAGATTTGGAGGGTCAAACGGATCCTGATCGGGTTGATATTTTGTGGGAAGCTTCTTCAGTAAGTGAGTTAAAGGTTCACCGAAGGGATTTAGATTTCAACGGTTGGATCTTCTGTTGTCTGGGTTTTAGTGAAGCTGGTCGTCACAGTTCATCAGCAGTGCTGTCTTGAGTGTTTGGTAAATCCGACGGTGAGATCTTCTCTGATTGAGCTGAAATTTGGCAGAGGTGTTGTTGACTGGTTTATATTGGATTTGTACGGTGGGATTAGTCTCTGGTTGCCGGAATCCTTGTGATCTGAGGTCGTTTGGTTTCTGCTGGTTTTGAAGCTTTGTGTTGCTCTCTTGTTGTTGTTGTTCTTGTGTTGGAGATAGCTCTTTGTAGCTTGAGTCTCTGTTCTGTTCTGGTTATTGAACAGAGAGGACGTGGTTGTACTCACATATATTTATATAGTGGATTGTTGAGTGGACTACGGTCCCGTGGTTTTTCCTTCTCACATCGAGGAGGTTTTCCACGTAAAAAGTGCTAGTCTCATTTAGTTATTGCTTATATTATATCCTGCTATCGTCGAAGTATTTTTCTCTCAGATTCTCACAAGGTCAGGGAAAACGCGATTGCTACATTCCGCTGCGCCTCGTGTCCGCTTTCCCCAACAATCTTTATGGTGAACGGGTTTTCATGACGTTGAGGGAGGTTGAGAGTCTCAAATCTGATGGGGTTTTTGAAGTAGTTGCTGAGAAATCTCAACCCTCTGAGATTTTATAGAAACCTATTCAACCGACAATCATTGGTCGAGAAACAATGCTTGAAACCGTATGGAACCATCTCATGGAAGATGGAGTGGGTATTATGGGATTATACGGTATGGGTGGAGTTGGCAAAACTACACTTCTCAAGCAGAACAATAATAAATTTCTTGAAAACGAGGATGATTTTGATATAGTGATTTGGATTGTGGTATCTAAAGATTTACAGATCCAGAACATTCAAGAAGAGGTTGCAACGAAACTAGGCTTGGCTGGAGAGGATTGGATCCTCAAAAATGAAGACCAAAAGGCGTGTGAGGTACATAATGTCCTAAGGAGAAAGAAGTTTTTGCTGTTGCTTGATGACATATGGACTAAAGTTGATCTAACGGAGATTGGAGTCCCTTATCCAAGTAGAAAAAACGGACGCAAAGTAGTTTTCACCAATCGTTCTCAAGAAGTGTGTGGCCGGATGGGAGTTGATGTTGAGATGGAAGTCCAGTGCTTACAATTTCAAGATGCATTTGATTTGTTCAAAACGAAAGTTGGAGAGATCACTTTAAGAAGTGATCCAAACATACGGAACCTTGCATCTATAGTTGCTGTGTCATGGGCTACCATTAGCACTTAACGTCATAGGTGAAGCCATGGCAAGCAAACGTACGATTCAAGAATGGCAGCACGCTATTGATGTTTTGACTTCATACGCTGCTGAATTTTCCGGCATGGAGGATGAAATTCTTTCTATTTTAAAGTATAGTTATGATAATCTAAAGAGTGAACATGTCAAATCATGTTTACTATATTGTGCTTTGTTTCCAGAAGATCATAGAATTTCTAAACATGGGTTGGTAGAGTATATGATATGCGAGGGGATTATAGATGGAAGTGAAAGTATGGAAAGAGCTCAGAACAAGGGTTATGAGATAATAGGTAGCCTTATCCGTGCATCTTTGTTGATGGAGGATGAGAAGAAAGCTTTACGTGAAGTGTTTATGCATGATGTTGTTCGTGAAATGGCCTTGTGGATTGCATCTGATTTTCGAAAGCATAAAGATAATTTTATCGTGCGTGCGTGTGTTGGGTTACAAGAACTACCAAGGGTTAAGAATTGGAACGTTGTCAAGAGAATGTCGTTGATGTCTAATAAGATTGGGCGTGTTTCTGGCAGCGATGGATGTCTTGAACTCACAACTTTGTTCTTACAGAAAAACAAGAAGTCGTTGGTAAGTATCTCCGGTGAATTCTTTAGATTCATGCCAAGGCTAGTTGTTTTGGATCTATCGTATAATATAAACCTATCTGAGTTGCCTGGTGAAATATCAGAGTTGGTCTCGTTGAAATATCTCAACATGTCGTTTACAGGGATTCAATGTTTGCCTGTTGGTTTTCTAGAGTTGAAAAACCTTATTCACTTGGATCTGGAAGACACAAGTGAACTTTCGAGTATTGTAGGGATATCTGCACTAGTGAACTTGAAAGTATTGAATATTACTACGTTTTAATGTTTGGTGCAGTCCCAACACACTGGAGGAGTTACAAGTCTTGGAACAATTAGAAATCTTAACCATATGAATCATTTATGGTTTAGCTCTCGATCAGTTTTTCAGCTCTCACAAGCTTTAGCAGTCAAGAGTTGTCAATTAAAATCCTCTAATATATCTCTTTTAAGTAGTATGGAGAAAGTTCATGAACTACTTTTAGATGGGTGTACATTTTCTGAGATAAAGATGGATGTTCCAGAAAATGCATGTTTCATGAACCTCTCTCGCATTACTCTACAACATTGCGAATGCGTAAGAGACTTGACGTGGATGATGTTCGCTTCAAATCTTACAGTGCTCTTTATCTGCGATGTGAAAGAAGTAGAAGGCATAATAAGCAAAGAGAAAGTTTATGTCGGTGAAGAATCATCAGATATTGTTCCTTTCCAGAAACTAAGGACTCTACGTTTGATTGACCTACCAGAGCTGAAAACAATGTACTGGAGTTCTCTGCCATTTCGTTGTCTTACGAAAATTGTGGTATTCAACTGTCCAAAGCTGAGAAAACTTCTCAAGTAAAGGGTGAGTCCCATGCGTCAGTGGTGAGGTCTCATATTGACTATCATAAGATCTTTTCCTGTAACTGGTCTCTTCATGAGTTTTCCTTGATTCGTTCGGGTATGAATTATATTGCCGAAAAAAAATGTTTATTCAAAAATTCAAGATCTAAAAAATTAACTAATTCAAGCTGCTCAGGTGGTGAAAGGGGATTGTCATAAAGTATGGAGAGAAAAAGAATGGTTAGAAGGAGTGGAATGGGAGGACGAAGCTACCAAAGCCCGTTTCTTACCTTCATGCATACAACAGGTCTAACTAATGTATCTTCTCTTGTTTTGTTGTTTTAATGTTTGTTTTTGGGTTATCAAGTGGTTCAATTGTCATGACGATTCGTTAAGTTTCCATGACCAGTTGTTTCTTTACTGTTGTTGAAGCTAGGAGATGATATAGTTTTTTTGGTAATCAGTGGTGAGGTCTCATATTGACTATCATAAGATCTTTTCCTGTAACTGGTCTCTTCATGAGTTTTCCTTGATTCGTTCGGGTATGAATTATATTGCCGAAAAAAAAATGTTTATTCAAAAATTCAAGATCTAAAAAATTAACTAATTCAAGCTGCTCAGGTGGTGAAAGGGGATTGTCATAAAGTATGGAGAGAAAAAGAATGGTTAGAAGGAGTGGAATGGGAGGACGAAGCTACCAAAGCCCGTTTCTTACCTTCATGCATACAACAGGTCTAACTAATGTATCTTCTCTTGTTTTGTTGTTTTAATGTTTGTTTTTGGGTTATCAAGTGGTTCAATTGTCATGACGATTCGTTAAGTTTCCATGACCAGTTGTTTCTTTACTGTTGTTGAAGCTAGGAGATGATATAGTTTTTTTGGTAATCAGAATTGAGAATACTATCAAAGTTTTTGGTAAAGCTTCTAGGATTATCGTCATATGACCAAAAGATAAATTTCATATTCGGGTATCAATAAAGGGTTTTTTGCAAGATTGACTCAAAACTCAAACTCAAACCTAAAACTAACTCATGCTTTTTTTGGATTTTTTCTTTTGTCATATTCACCCCACAAGTTCATATAATTCACAAAATTGCCATCAAATTTTTTTTTTTTTCGAAAATGACATTTTAACTCTCTCACCCTCATCATCTTCAAGTAATTACAAGATTGTCATTGTCATCAATACCCCAACCACCATGAACAACCAATTTGAAGCTCTTAATGCATCTAAAATCGATTTACACTTTCTCTTTCTCACTTGTTATGAACTAAAAACAACATCTCTTTCACATTGCCTCCATATTCATCCAAAAAACTCAAGCTTTTGATTCAAATTTTTTTATTGGGTATAGAGCCATTCAAGCATAATATTCTTGGTGGGTTACTTTCGTTTGAGATTCTGGGTAGTTGGAGAAGACTCTGTGTGCTAAGGAAGTCATCTCACTAGTTTAAGGTATAAAATTGAAATTTTTTCCAGATCTGTTCGTGTAGAAGACTTACCCGTAAATAGTCTCGCTGTAGAAGACTTACGGGTAAGTCTTCTGGTCAAACGGACGACTTACTTTTAAGTCGTCATCTTTGTTTGTTAAAACAAAATCTAGAGAATAAGTCGTCTAGGATAAACGGGTTAGATTTGCATTTGACCGAATTGTGTCAGATATTTGACTTTTCCTGGACGACTTACCAGTAAGTCGTCTCCGGGAAAACAAAATTTCAATATTTTATTAAAGCTGGACGACTTATCTGTAAGTCGTCTCAGGTTACTTTTGCAATTGGAAAATAAAACTTAAATATTTAACTTTTCCCAGACGACTTACGCGGAAGTCGTCAAGTAAGACGACTTACTTGAAAGTCGTCCAGGATAAGCAAAGTCATCCAGATTTATTTCCTAGATTATGGTCAAACCTTGCTTATCTCGGACGACTTTCTCGTACGTCGTCTGCCTGGACGACTTTCAAGTAAGTCGTCTGGGTAAAGTTAAATATTTAAGTTTCTTTTTCGAATTGCAAACTAACCTGAGAAGACTTACAAATAAGTCGTCTAGCTTTAATAAAATATTGAAATTTTTGTTTTCCCGGATACGACTTACTGGTAAGTCGTCTAGGGTTTTTTTTTAACAAACAAAGCTAGACGACTTGCTCGTCCTATTTAAAATTCAATTGCAAAAATGACATGTTTGGACGACTTACTAGTAAGTCTTCCAGACAACTTACTGGTATGTCGTGTGCGTCAATGTTTAGTAAACTTTCATTTTCTCAATGTTTACTAATGTGTTTTATTTTGAATTTTTGTAGATGATGCGTCAGTTACATGCAGTGTATGGAGAATGGTTGTTGAAAGATTGCCGTTGGGATTTTGTGGTTGATAATGTCAAAGGAGCGAGAATCATTTTTTGGGGGGAAGGTTTGACACATGCTGAACTTCTTGCAATGGCTCAAGAAGATTATAACCTGGACATGAGCACATAATCTGTGGAGATAACCTACTCATTACCAGCAGAAATGATGCAGGCTCCAGATACCCCTCCTATTCATATTACAAGTGATAGACAAGTTCGAAACTTGCTCGAGATAACCAAAACGCATGGAGTACAGCTTTGTGTATCAACCCGTAGCAAGGTGGAAACGGTTTCAGAGTTCAGGGAAGAAGATGATGAAGCTGATGAAGATGATGAATGTTTTGAAGATGATGATGATGATTTGGTTGAAGATGAAAATCATGATGGGGAGGAGGATGATGGGGAGTAGGACGATGGGGAGGAGTATGCTGGTATCTCTATTGTTGCTGAAGCGGACGAGAATGGTGAGCATTACAGTATTTATGGAAAGTTTGAAATGATGAAGATGAGGAAGATGATAATATATTTTTTGAAGATATCAAAAAAATTGAAGGAGGAAGATCGAATGGTAACAGTATCTATGTAAACCAGAGTTTTGTTAGCAAGGATGCACTGCTTTCAGAGCTGCGGTTGACAGCAGTGAGGTTTAGGTTCTCCTTCAGAATATACAAGTCAACGAAAACTCTCCTTGTGACAACATGTCCGGTTAGTGGTTGTCAATAGAAGGTCAGAGCGAGTGTGAAACATGGGACAAACACGTTTTGGGTAACAAAGTATGTGGAAAAACATACATGCTCAGTGGGAGACCGACTCGCTCAGCGGAGACAAATGTACTCCGAAGTATGTTGGTAGGCTTTTCATTGATCGTGTTGGAATCATTGATGGGTTGAATCTGCAGCATATCACTGATGCAATGAAGAACATGTTTGGCATGACGCTTGATTACACCACTTCATACAGAGCACTTTTATATGCACAAACATTGGTGAGAGGATCAGCAGAAGATGGGTATTCGCGTCTGCCATCATATCTAGAGCAAATCTCCTTAGCAAATCCTGATTCTATCACGGCTATAGAACTTGATTCTATCAATAAAATTTAAGTATATATTTCTCTCTTTTGGAGCTTCTATCAAAGGTTTTAAGTATCAGAGAAGGGTCATTGTGATGGATGGGACTCACCTAAGTGGGAAGTATGGAGGTGTTATGTTAGTTGCAGCCGCACAAGATGGGAATTTTCAGATATTTCCATTGGCTTTTGGGATCGTAGATGCTGAAGATGAACCTTCTTGGGAATGGTTTTTCACAAAATTGGCTAGTTGTGTATCTGATGAGCAGCCTCTGGTGATAGTCTACGACCGGCACGCGGCCATTAAAAGTGTGTTTCCTTGGGCAACCCGAGGAATATGTTATTATCACCTTCAAGATAACATTGTCAAAAAGTATAAAGGGAAACATCTCTTGTACTTGGTGAAAGGTGCTACTTATGCTCATACGGTTTCAGATTTTGACCGGTACATGGCTGAGATACGGAGTGCAAACCCGGACCTTGCAACGTATTTGGAGAATGCCGACGTCAGCCTATGGTCAAGGGTTTATTTTCAGGGGGACATGTACAACATAAAGACAAGCAACATCGCTGAATCTATTAATTATGCCCTGGAGCGAGCTAGAGGATTTCCGGTTCAGTTCCTGTTGGAGTTCATAAGGGAGAAGCTAGAAAAGCAGTTTTGGAAAAGGAGAGAAGATGCTTTGAGTCTCCCAACTCAACATAGTCGAGGTGTTGAATACTTGCTTGCTGTTCGATCGGAGATAGCGGATACGATGATGGTACAACCAATTCATGGATGGCGATTCTTTGTGAAAGGTAGCAAAATGGACTGTGTGGTTGATTTGAAACATGGAAAGTGTGATTGTGGTGTCTATGTAGTGGAGAAAATACCTTGCTCTCATGCTATAGCTGCTGGAACATCTGTTGGTTTGCATATCTCCACACTTGTATGTCCAGTGTACTCAAAGGATTTTCTGCTTGCAGGATACTCAAAGAATATATATCCTTGTGTTGGACAACAAGTTGAGGAACGCACATGCTTTCCTCCGGATGTAAAGCGTGGTCCGGGAAGACAGAAGAAATCGAAGATGACAATCTTGGTTGGAGCTATCCAGGATGAGAGGACGCAAACCCCGGAAGCAACACAGGGTTTATAGATGCTCAAAATGCAAGGAAACTGGCCATACGAAACCACAATGTAAGTCGTCTAGTGTTTAGTCTTCCAGAAGACCTTCAATTAAGTCGTCCAGAAGGTCGTCCAGTTAGTCGTCCAGGGGTTTTTCTTCCAGAAGATCTTCAAGTTAGTCGTCCAGTGTTTAGTCTTCCAGAAGATCTTCAATTAAGTCGTCCAGAAGGTCGTCCAGTTAGTCGTCCCGGGTTTTTTCTTCCAGAAGACCTTCAAGTTAGTCGTCCAGTGTTTAGTCTTCCAGAAGACCTTCAATTAAGTCGTCCAGAAGGTCGTCTAGAAGGTCGCCCAGTTAGTCGTCCAGGTTTTTTTCTTCCAGAAGACCTTCAAGTTAGTCGTCCAGTGTTTAGTCTTCCAGAAGACCTTCAATTAAGTCGTCCAGAAGGTCGTCCAGTTTTTAGTCTATGTATTAAAAATTTGTGTTATGAACTTATATGTGTCAACTTCTTTGTCAAATTGCACTACCAAACAAATTTAAGATGGTCTTGCCCTTTATATTATCCGAAATATAGTTACAAAAGGTCACTGCTCAGAAGACTTTCCAGGCTACTTATAGTCAAGTCGTCCAACATTCCAGACAACTTAACTGTAAGTCTTCTGCGCAGAATATAGTTACAAAATAGGGATCAAGTTCAAATACAAAATAGGGATCAAGTTCAAATACACACATCAGCCTAATCTATCATACAAAATAATCTAATGTAGCCTATTTATCACCCCTCATACGCACCCAGGTTGGCATCATTGTCCTTGTTTTCGAACTCATGCGCGTCAAGAAGCTCTTGAAATATATATCTTATCCCTCATAGTCTTCCTGTTGGCCTTAGCAAAGTCTTTTTTACTAAACTCTATCCCATGAGCATGACATTCAATGTACTTTAGAGTATACACGCCACAATCACCAGCTCGGGCCGGAGGTATATTGGTCGGTCTCTCATATGTGAATGGCTCCAGACTGTATTGGGCACGTTGTTCGTCTGAGGAAGCGCACTCAAAAAGCAGATAAGGTACCATGTAGAGAAAAGGCTACATTACCACATCGAGTTCTTCTGGGGAAATATTGGAACAAATGCTGTCAAAGATGACTATGTGCCTCTTAGGGATCGATATCCACATAGCAATCCAATGAGTGTCAGCGTAGTTCACTGGCGCATAGATATCATCAATATCCGTCCCCCAAACCTTGTTCGATTGGCAAAATGATGGTATAGTGCCTGCATAATAATTCCATGCCCCACCAGGGAGTCTTCTTCCTAAACCGTTATGATCGGGCTCCGAGTCCTTAAAATCCTTGAAGTTGAATCCCCTTTGCTGAGCAAAGAGATGATCAAGGAAGCACATTCTCTCCCTCCTGAAATGTTGTGGATTAGCGTCGTACCTCTTCCTCAGCACATTAATCCAAGCATCAATATGCTGCATATAAAATAAGGTACAACTCAGAAGATATCAGACGACTTACTGGTAAGTCGTCTACATAGAAGACATACCAGACGACTTACAAGTAATTCGTAGACGAATTAAGTCGTCTATGTAGACGACTTATTGATAAGCCGTCTACAAAGAAGACTTATCAGTAAGTCATCTAAGTCATAGCAGAAGACTTACACAGTCCTCCAGCCACTCTAAGGAGGTTCGGAGGATTTGATGCCACCAAGTTCTACTTTTACGTGGTTTTTTATCGAGAGGTGTTCTATAATGACTGCAAACACAAAATGTTGAAAAGCAATCAGTTTTTGTAGACTAAAGCAAGCTACTATGGGAAAAGCAAACACTTACGGACAAGATTTCAACCAATCCGCGAGCTCCTTCAACTTCTTCTTGTCAATTGGTGCAAAAGGATTATAGCCTGGATAAAGCTTTTTGTTTGGAATGATCACTCTGGTTGTGCTGTTTGCCATATAAGGAGATTGCTGTGAGGCAGCAAGTTTCCTTGTTCGATCACTCTTTGCACGGCAAAGTGCCAAAGCAGCATCCCTCTTTTCCTGATATCTAGCATCCTCCTTCTGTAAATCCGAAATAGTGGGTTGATTTTTGTCCAATAGAACAAGGCTCGGTTCTGGAGCTTTATCTTTCGAGGAACTAGCAGCTGCGGGCACAGCTGCGGACACATCTGGACCTTTATCCTCCGCCAAACTTTTCCTTCCTGCGTTCGTCCCATTAACACTTTCACTCTGCAATATACGAGATGGGTTTATACAATAATAACCAAAGATCCATTTCAAACAATAATAACCAATGAATGTCTTCAAACATGAAACAAAATACATATATAAAATTCATACACTATAAACAAAGCACACATGTTCTGACATACATGAAACAAAGCAAATGCACCTTTTCAGTTCTTATTCTTAAGACTTTGTCTTGTCAATCTTGGTGGGAGAGGATTTGTTACTAACCCGGGTTCGAGCGTCGGTTTAGGTGGAGAGGTAGTGTTTTGAGATGATGTCCCTTTCCGTTTTGTGGTGATACCAACCTTCTTCTCCACAGCTTCCACCCTTTCTGACAGATACTTGATCTCCTTAAGGCACGTCCCAAACCCTTCCCTCATGGCATCAGCTATGTCCTTGAACATGGTTTTAATATCCTCTTTGGTCAACCCACCAACAGTCGTAGTCACCTCTTCACTAGCCTCTGTAGCTGCCTCATCACTAGCCTCTGCAGCTGCCTCTTCACTAGCTTCTGCAGGTGCCTCTTTACGAGCTTTCTTCCGAGGTCTGGACTGTCTTCCTTCACTACCTTTTTCTTCGCTGGACTCACAACCGTCGGCTTTGTATTGACCCAAGTACCGGTGACTTCCCAGCAATCCATGGTCCACTTCCACGGTTTCTTCACAAACATGAGTTTAATTATGTTCTCTGCGGGCGTGTCCTCAACATCAAACTCCCATTTTGGAAACATTTGACCAATGTCCTTCTGAACAAAGTTGATCACCCTAGTCTGCAGTAAATAGAAGATATGAACTTAGATATTTGACGGATTCAGAAAGATGAAAAAAAAAAGACTTGGTCTTCCAGTTGGACGACTTAGTAGACGACTTAGTTATAAATCGTCTGGAAAGTCTTCCAGCTGGAAGACTTAGTAGAAGACTTATAATTAAGTAGTCTGGATAGTCTTCTCAAACGACTTAATTATAAGTCTTCTACTAAGTCATCCAGCAGGAAGACTTTCCAGATGACTTAATTATAAGTCTTCTACTAAGTCGTCCAGTTGGAAGACTTATCAGACGACTTAATTATAAGTCTTCTGCGAAGTCGTCCAGATTGAAGTAAATACCTGACTGAGGATAGCCTCTTTAAATTGAATGCGTCCTTTGCGACCCTTGTAAGCCAGTATCGGTGGAGACGGATTGTTTGGGAGAGGATTACCATAAGTAGCACCCAATTCTGGAAGAGCTGTGTACACCCAGACCTGGAGAGCTTGCGCAAACCCATTGATAGTGTAACAACCCGAAATATCTCTGCCCTTCACAGAGTCCATCAGCACCTTAAACGCGACTCTCCCCCATGGATAATTCTCAAACCGTTCTAGCTCCATACTAACCTTGCCAGACTAACCCGTGTAGGGGTTGAATACTTTCTTCCTTCAATGTATCCAGTGAAGATGGCAAGGTACGCAAGCCGCTTGCGATCATCCCGAGACCACCCTTCGCATCTCTCAAATGCTGCTATTATCTCCTGAGTAGATGGCCCAGCTTCAACATGAACTCCCAACATCTCCCAAAAAGAAGTCAACTCCTTTGTAACAACACAGTGAGGTCTCTCAAGGTCCTCGATTACTCGCAGTTTAGACCAGTGAGGTTTTCAAACTCTAACAGTGAAAACCTCACAGGTTGTGGACCAACGAGACTCCACAGCTCATACTTTTTCTTTATGTCCAGCTAGAAACCGAGCATGTAGTGAACCAGCTTTGAAGCCCAAACAAATCCTAGCTCTTGGAACTTGATGAAAACTCCCAACTTCGACTATTTCAGCTCTTCATATTCGTCATCATGAAGAGGTTTCTTTAAAGCAGCATGCAACGTCCAACAAGTATGATACGAAATGCTATGCACTGCGGGGGGCTCTTCCCCTAATGTATATATCCTACGGGGGAGTTCTGGCATCTCCATTTATTTTCCTGCAAAACAATCAAAGACAACCATCTCAAACAATCAAAGACTTATAATTAAGTCGTCTGGCAAGTTTTCTAGCTGAAAGACTTATAATTAAGTCGTCTGGAAAGTCTTCCAAGACTTCCAGTTTTATCTTCATTTTTTCCTCAATCAATCACTCGACAGTAAGAGATATAACTTACTAGCGGCGGAATTCAACGAGACGCCTCTGAGAGAATGCGCTAGGGTTTCCTCTCGGATCTTAAATAGAGGAAGCGGCAGTGAGAACGGTGGATTAGAAAGAATCGACGGAAATCGCCATCGAAATCGCCATTGAGAGAAACGGCGTTAGGGTTTTCTGATTTTCGCGAAACAGTGAATAAAAAAAACACATTATATATGGCCGGTAAATAATCCGGTTAGGTTTAAAAGTACATTGTAAAATTAAGGGTTCGATCCGGTTTGGACGACTTACTAGTAAGTCGCCTGTTGAATACTGTACATCAGACGACTTACTAGTAAGTCGTCCCAGACCCCAAATTTAACCCCTAAACTAAATTGACTAAATCAACTAACTAACCACGTTATAAAGCCGTAGTTATACTTAAATAGTGTTTACTGATGCTAGGAGATTTCAAGGCTCCTAAGACAAATGTTGTAGTATAAATGATTGTCGAGCCAGTTCTGAGGGATATCAAAGCACCGAGAATGCAAGTACTCACTTAATCTAAGTGCAACCAATGATTTAGATGGTTTTTAAACTACTACTAATACTAGAAAGCAATTACAGAATGATACTTTCTTGACTAAGGAAAAAGAGAACTCATGGGCATAGGGATTAGACCTTGGGTGATCAAGTATCAAACTAAGGATGACAAATGATCAATCAAACTATCGACCTTAAGCCTAGACACAATTCTAAGCAATCTCTATGTCTAGATGAATGCTCATTTGCTAACATATCTCAAACATTAAATGTCTTTGGTTGAATAATGTGAAAGCAATCATTACTAACAAGTCTATTAGCTATCTTAGCACCTTTAACAACAAATGTCTTTGGCAAAGTATACTAAAAGCCTAGGAGAGTTGTCTCAGACCTTTCATCAAACACCTTTTGGGCGGGAAATGCCTATTGATCAACTTTTGAGTGTCCAACTCAGAAGATGCATTATGAATACTCTACTAGCAAGGAACAAGAATGATCTACACTAAAACATCCTAGAACTAACCTAATCACCATGGATCTCCCTAACCCATGAATTCAAAAGGTGATTACTCACTAATCTCCATGATTCCTCTTAAACCCATATCGGATTTCAGATTAATCATGTAGAGGAATAGATAAGAAATCAACAAGAACACAAGATGAAAGCAATGAAATCTGAATCAAAAGAAGTATTTCTAGTTGTTTTCCAGAAAAAAGATCTTTTTCCTCTGGTGGCTACAAAAGGTACTTAAAACATAGGTTTTGAAAAGTAAAAACGTGCATAATGAAATGACCAAAAGGCCCTTGAGAAAACATGAATTCGGCAAAACAAATAGACGCGGAGCGACCTCGGCACGTCGCTGCGAGAGGTTGCTCCCGAGTCGTTCCTTCGAGAGCGAGCTGGTTGTGTCGCTCCGAAGACGTCGCTCCCGGGTCGTCTCCTCGCGAGCGACCTGGCTGTGTCGCTCTGAAGACGTCGCTGTGGTGAGGTCGCTCAAAAAGCTGGAGCGACTTCGCCTTGTCGCTCTAGGAGGTCGATCCGAAGCGTAAATGGCGAGCGAGTTCATGGCGTCGCTCCGGTAGGTCGCTCTGGCTGGAGCGACTTGAGATAGTCGCTCTGGGCTGGTCGCTCTGGCTGGGAGCGACCTTGGTAGGTCGCTCTGAGAGGTCGCTCCAGGATGCTCGATTTTGGTGTCTCCGGACAATAGGATGCAAGCGACCATGGTGTGTCGCTCCAACAGGTCGCTCTAAACATCGGAAGCGACTTCGGCACGTCGCTCTGAGAGGTCGCTCCAGGGTCAAATCTGTGTGTCTCCGGACGTGAAAACGCGAGCGACTTCATGCGGTCGCTCTGGGAAAGTCGCTCCGGGATGTGGTGCACAGCGACTTCATGTAGTCGCTCCGGGAAGTCGGTCCAGGCAGTGCTCGTCCAAAGATCACTCTAGTCACCTCCTTTGAGCTCCAAATGCACCCAAATGTCTCTAGGAACTCCATGTGGTACTCCAATACCTAATAGAGACATATGTATGCAAAATACAACCTAGACATGGCTAAATCCTAATCTATATGATGAAAATGCACATGAATAAATGGATAAAACAATGTAAATATGCAAGATATCAACTCCCCCAAACTTATTCTTTTACTTGTCCTCAAGTGAACTTTCTAGAACTCATAGGGAGAGAGGTTTGAAGGTGGGAGCTCATAGCCAAAAAAAACACACAAGCCCTCAAATCAACATCTAAATTCAGCATTAGTACACCCTCTTTTATTATACTCTAGCTTCTCTAGGCCTATCTCAACTCCTTTTTCCCTTATACTCATCATCAAGCATCCACACATTCAAATCAACCAACTCTCACATTCATTAAGCATAAAACATTAAGTGAATTCTTGCAAATGGTCAATTGGTCCAAATCATTTGGTTGAGTAAGGGAAGACTTTTATTCAAGTGGGTCAAGAGGTTCAAAATCCATGACCTTTTAAAGTGGTTTACTCTCAAAACAAGTAGCCTTGACATTGCACATAATATATCTAAGAAAGAGACCAACTCATGCATACAATGCTCAATCTCCATTGTTCTACCATTTTCCCAAACATACAAGTTACACAATCACTTCCCAATGTCAAACCCAACTCTCATCTCTCACCAAAAGATCCCAAGAATACTTTGCACATAAAACTCTTTTTCTTTGAAATCTATAAAGGATTTTCTCAACTTCTAAACAAATCTTAGCTCTAAACAACTTTTCTAGCCCATTTTTCTTTCTTTTTCTCTTTTTTATATATATATATATATATTTTTTTTTTTTTGGGGGCCAAGACTTTTCATAAACTCGAGCTAGATGTTTATCTATTAATTTCAATAAGATTATCCATTTAAACACAAAGAGTCTATTCTTTTCCTTCGAACTTTTCATGCTTCCAAACCATAGTCACCACACTCACCCCACCTATAGCTAGACAATAGAGTGCCTAATCTAGCAAAAATGAAGACCAAGCATTGTCGTTCCCGATACTCTCAACATTATGCACATGTAAGGCTTTCCGAAAAAGGCCTCACTCATCAAATAATGAAAGCTCAAAAGGAGGGAAGGGTTTTGGGAATGGTGTACCACTCGAGTTTGTCAAAAAGATTGGCATAAAGGATGTGACAACTCAAGTGTGTATATCCATGACTCAGTACACAAGGGACCATAAGCAAGAAGCATTACGTTCGTTCAGTTCAAACATGGTTGTAGTTGGCTTCAAAGGTTGAGTTTCAGCAATCAACAAGTTTCAGGAAGAGTTTTCAAGGCTCGAAGCATACAAGTCTTTTTGAGAGGTGCATAAGCTACTCAGGTGCAAAGTAATGTTCTTTACAAGGCATTTCAAATCATTGCTCACAATGCAAGTAAATGCAACCTATATGCTCTAGACTCTCCTAGAAATGCGAATGATGCAAACTAAATGATTTTTTTTTGTTTTTCAATTTTTTTTATGCAAATAGGTATGCAATGCATGACTCAATGAAACAACATCAAAGCAAACATGATCAAATACTTGGTATCTCCCCCAAACTTAAATGACACAGTCTCTGTGTTGTCAAGGAGAGAGAGATACCCAAAAAGAGAAAACTAATATGCAAAAACGAAATGGTATATACAAGGGAAAGTAGTGGGTTACCTTCTATGGAGAATGAGTAGAGGGAGATGCTCCCTCCTCCTCGTCCTTAGGTGGTAACTCTTCAAGGTGCTTATCAGCAAGAGTGACCATCTCTTCAATGTAGAAGGCTTGCCCGAACACAGTTGGTTTCTTCATTTTCCCCTTGATGTCAAAGTGGAGGATGTTCTCTTTATCCAAATGGAGATCAATCGTGCCTTCCTTCACATTAACAATAGCTCCTGCTGTAGCTAAGAATGGCCTTCCTAGAATCAATGGGTTTTGAGGCTCCTCACCCATCTCAAGCACCACAAAATCTGTAGGTATCTCATACCTTCCAATCTTCACAAGGAGGTCCTCTAAGATGCCCACAGGGTACTTCACCGAACGATCAGCTAACACCAGAGAGAGTCTACACTTCTTGTACTGAGTGAATCCAAGCTTCTGTGTAACAGACAAAGGCATCAAGCTGACACTAGCTCCCAAATCGCAGAGACATTTCTCAAATACCATAGGTCCAAGAGCACAAGGTAGTGTGAAGCATCCTGGATCCTCTAACTTCTCTGGAACATCAAGCCTCTGAATGATGGCACTGCACTCATGGGTAAGAATCATCATGCCTTCCATCTCCTTCTTCTTTGCAGCTACAACATCTTTCAGGAACCTGTTGTATTGAGGAATCAACATGAAAGCATTGATGATGGGCATTGCAACCTGAGCTTCACTCATTTGCTTCTCAAACAGAGCTTTGTACTTCTCTAGCAGCTGCCTCTTGCATCTACCAGAGAATGGAAGTTAGGGTTCATAGGGAGGAGGAACAAAAGAATTCTCACTTGCTGGAGCAACAACTTCACCATCTTTCACTGTTTTCTTCTCTTCTCCAACCTTTCCTTTACCTTTGGCTTCCACAATCTTCTCCAAGATTTCATCATTGATTTTCTCATCAACAATCACCACTTCATCATCTAAGTTGATGGCCACCTCCTCACCTAGTTTCTCAGCATCCCTGGTGAGGGTTGTAGGAGGTAACTGCTTACCACTCCTAAGGGTGATAGCTTTGGCCTCCTTGGGGTTTTGGTCAGATTTTTCAAGTAGAGATCCTTGCTGGCGATTCTGGTGAGTGTTCATGGAAGCAAACTGATTCTCTAAATTATTGACTGTAGAAGCAATATGTGAGAATTTGTTGTTGAGCTCATTGTAGCTCCCATCAACCTTGGAATGAAGGTTCTTCAACTCATAACCAACATGCTTCTCACTTCTAGTCTGAGACTGCTCTCTTGAGGAGCAGAGGAACCAGACGAGGGGTTTTGCTGAGGCTGATAGCTGCCTTGCTGGTTGTTTCGAGGCGGATAACCACTCTGTTGGTTGTTGGGATAGGATTTCTGTTGGTAGTTTTTGTACTGAAAGTTGGGCTCTTTTTTGTACCAGCTACCATTGTTGTTGATGAAACACAGCTTTTCCTGACCTTCCAAACCCTCAACCTCATGGACAACAGGTGGTGTCTCTTGGCTTGGGTTACCAACAAAGTGCAGCTGTTCTTGGGTGGCTTTATCAGCAATGAGGATGTCTATCTTATCCTGTAGAGCTTTCAACTCCTTCCTCGTCTGCTTATCATCTGTTCGACTGCCTCTGTCGTGGTCTCCACTGTAGACTGCATCACTCTTTACCATGTTGTCAACCAGCTCCTCTGCATCTTCCTCAGTTCTCCCCAAGAAGAACCCATTGCTAGCTGTATCCAGTCTGGCCCTGTACTTAGGAAGAGCACCACGGTAGAATGTGCTCAGCAAGCTCTCCTTAGAGAAACCATGGTGTGGGCATTGAGCGTGGTAGCCCTTGAATATCTCCCAGGCTTCACTGAAGCCTTCCAAGTTCTTCTGTTGAAAGCTGGAAATCTCATTTCTCAGCTTAGCAGTTCTTGAAGTAGAGAAGAACTTCTCCAAGAATGCTTTCTTGCAGTCATCCCAAGTGGTGATAGAGTCGCTGGGTAGAGACTTCTCCCACTGACGTGCCTTATCCCCCAAAGAGAAAGGGAATAGCTTAAGCTTTAAGGCATCTTCAGACACACCGTTGGTTTTTGACAACCCACAGTAGCTGTCAAACTTGTCCAAGTGATCAAATGGGTCCTCTAGAGCCAAGCCATGATACTTGTTTTTCTCGATCACGTTGAGGAGTCCTGACTTGACCTCAAAGTTGTTGGCTGCCACATCCGGTGCTCGGATTTCCAGTCTATGACCATGAATGTCGGGCTGGTCATAAGTACCAATGGGTCGAGCTGCCCGCGGTTGGTGTTCTGCCCGTTGCGGTGGATCTGCCATATCAATATCCAATCTCTGCAAGTGGGCTTGTTGTTCTTCTTCTCTTCTAGCTCTAGCACACTCTCTCTCTAAAGCTTTAATGTCTGCTGCTCTTGGAACTAGGTTTGATGGACCCCTGCTCCGCAAGTTCATACACCTGTAGATGAAAGGGAGGTGAAGAAGGAGAATCAGTAACAAAATAAAATAAAAATGACTTAGTCTCAAGTAAGTGACTAAATCTCAATGTTCAAATCTACTCAGAATTTGGCAACGGCGCCAGTTTGATGTTAGGAGTTTTCAAGGCTCTTAAGACAAATGTTGTAGTATAAATGATTGTCGAACCAGTTCGGAAGGATATCAAAGCATCGAGAATGCAAGTACTCACTTAATCTAAGTGCAACCAATGATTTAGATGGGTTTTAAACTACTACTAATACTAGAAAGCAATTACAGAATGATACTTTCTTGACTAAGGGAAAAGAGAACTCATGGGCATAGGGATTAGACCTTTGGTGATCAAGTATCGAACTAAGGATGACAAATGATCAATCAAACTATCGACCTTAAGCCTAGACACAATTCTAAGCAAGCTCTATTTCTAGATGAATGCTCATTTGCTAACATATCTCAAACATCAAATGTCTTTGGTTGAATAATGTGAAAGCAATCATTACTAACAAGTCTATTAGCTATCTTAGCACCTTTAACAACAAATGTCTTTGGCAAAGTATACTAAAAGCCTAGGAGAGTTGTCTCAGGCATTTCATCAAACACCTTTTAGGTGGGAAATGCCTATTGATCAACTTTTGAGTGGCCAATTCAGAAGATGCATTATGAATACTCTACTAGCAAGGAACAAGAATGATTTACACTAAAACATCCTAGAACAAACCTAATCACCATTGATCTCCCTAACCCATGAATTCAAAAGGTGATTACTCACTAATCTCCATGATTCCTCTTAAACCCATATTGGATTTCAGATTAATCATGTAGAGGAATAGATAAGAAATCAACAAGAACACATGATGAAAGCAATGAAATCTGAATCAAAAGAAGTTTTTCTAGTTGTTTTCCAGAAAAAAAGATCTTTTTCCTCTGGTGGATACAAAAGGTACTTAAAACATAGGTTTTGAAAAGTAAAAACGTGCATAATAAAATGACCAAAAGGCCCTTGAGAAAACATGAATTCGGCCAAATAAATAGATGCGGAGCGACCTCGGCACGTCGCTGCGAGAGGTCGCTCTCGGCTCGTTTCTTTGCGAGCGACCTGGCTGTGTCGCTCCGAAGACGTCGCTCCCGGGTCGTCTCCTCGCGAGCGACCTGGCTGTGTCGCTCTGAAGACGTCGCTGTGGTGAGGTCGCTCTAGGAGCTGGAGCGACTTCGCCTTGTCGCTCTAGGAGGTCGCTCCGAAGCGTAAATGGCGAGCGAGTTCATGGCGTCGCTCCGGTAGGTCGCTCTGGCTGGAGCGACTTGAGATAGTCGCTCTAGGCTTGTCGCTCTGGCTGCGAGCGACCTTGGTGTGTCGCTCCAACAGGTCGCTCTGAACATCGGGAGCGACTTCGGCACGTCGCTCTGGGAGGTCGCTCCAGAGTCAAATCTGTGTGTCTCCGGACGTGAAAACGCGAGCGACTTCGTGCGGTCGCTCTGGGAAAGTCGCTCCGGGATGTGGTGCACAGCGACTTCATGTAGTCGCTCCGGGAAGTCGCTCCAGGCAGTGCTCGTCCAAAGATCACTCTAATCACCTCCTTTGAGCTCCAAATGCACTCAAATGTCTCCAGGAACTCCATGTGGTACTCCAATACCTAATAGAGACATATGTATGCAAAATGCAACCTAGATATGGCTAAATCCTAATCTATATGATTAAAATGCACATGAATAAATGGATAAAACAATGTAAATATGCAAGATACCATTTACTATACACAGAAATAAACACACTTAGGTAAATTTTAAAATTTTCAAAAAAATATTTATGCATTCCAAAATCTAACCCTAAGAACACACACAATACTACAACATATGTTGGCAAAACCTAAACCAAAGAATATCATGACTCACTACTTTCACTCATCTATGTTGAAAACAATTAAATTTTGTTATGTCTTAATTTATGTCTCTTAAAACATATGTTAATTACATGATTTCAATTTTTCAGTTATCAAAATATTTTTTACAAAATTTTTAAATTATTTCTAAGTAGAACTAGATCAGACGACTTTACAGTAAGTCGTCCAGACGAAATATTTTCAAAGTCGTCTGGACAGACGACTTACGGGGGTTATAAACGTAAACAAAATTCGGTTTTTTTGTTTGTTCACAAGGGGCTGGTTGTAATTTCAATAGCCTTTTAGGTTATTTTTTCATTTGATTCAAGTTTGGGTTTATCTTTGTGTTTGAAATTAAGTTGTGAGTCATATTTGGCAATTTTCCCATTAATAAAAGTCATCAAAAGTGAAGAAAATATACACTAATAAATTAATTTATAAAAATGAGAAAATCAATCAATTTATAAAAATTTCAGTTTTTGGTGAACAAAATCTCAATAGTATTTCAAAAATAATATCATACTATTTTTACAAATATCTCTTGTATTCTTAACATTATATATTTCTTGTAAATACCAAAATGTTAATTACTTTGCAGATTCCACCATGTAATTAAATTTTATTCAGACCCTAATTATGACTCATATATCTTTTATATATATAGTATTTGATAAACATTACAACATTTGATTTCTGACATGGATCTTCACTAAAATGATTATTAGAATCATTAGAGAAATAAGTTAGTCCATTTGAACATATACTATACCTTTTATTAAATTAACCACAAATTAATTATTAATATGCAAAAAAAAATTTATTCTTTCTTTAAGCAAAAGTTACAAAATTACCTAATATGATTAATATAGATATATATATATATATATATAAATTAATGATTTTAAATAATAAAGATTTGATACAAATTACTAAAACTTTTTAAAGTCTCACATTGAAAATTTTGTGAACAATAATATTCAAAAAAATTTATCACAAGATACAAATGATCATAAAAATATATCAACTAGGAGTCTCATTTAATAAATATTCAGATTAAAATATATATTATTAAAAATATTAAAATTTTCACATTGAAAATTCGTTTATCAATGTTTTAATTTTTTTGTTAAAAAGGATATAAATGATCATAAGATGATATGAGTAGGAAACTTCATTTAATAGACAATCATATTAAAATATACTATATTGTATATCTATATTAATATCAGTTGAATTTAATTATATACTATATAAAATAAATAAAATTTATTGTTTGGAATTATTTACCACAAAATAATTGAAAATAAATAAGAATGATTGTTTTTATTTATGTGTTTGCGCCAATTTAATTATATGCAGCAGCTAATAGTTTCTCAATTATTTAATACATATATTTATTATTTTATAATATGTAAAACGTAAAATAAAAAATAGTACACAAAAATAATTTATATACACAATGTTCATTCTGCCCAAAATGCGAATATATTATGTTCAAAAAAAAATCAGGTGAAGCCATATAATTATTGGATATTAAATGACAAAGAATCTTGGTATAATATGACTTCAGACGAACATGTTTATATTCACCCTTTCTCGTCTTCAAGTTATCTATCAATATCATTTGGTACCCACTAAATAACAATTAGAATTTTTTTTTTAAAATTCTGTTTTTTTCTTTTAATATACTTTGTTGGCAGATCCGATCAGCTTCGTAGAGAACACATGTATGGCTAAAGAGTAGACTAGCTACTGTACTTTCTTATCTGAGTTTGAACTCTGACTAATGCCAAAGGATAAATCAATCGTATATTACATTTCACCATTATTACATTTCACCATGTTAACGCTCTAATTAATCTGATTTGGACCCCTAGTTAAACCTTGTGTATATGAAGATTATTTTGGATCACAAACTAAGCATATCGACTCTCTAATTCAGCATCTTCAACTCCTAGGTGTTTTAATCTCTAATACTATAATAAAAGAAAATTCATTCTAATCCATCTCTATTTTTTTCTTTTAAATAATTTCATATTTTTTTTACTTTCAAAATAATACTTTAACTTTTAATTATGATAAATATCATTTTAGAAGAAATATAATGTTTATAAAAATAGAATCGCCCTTTTTATTTACATAATAGTCACTTAAATAAATATTTAATTTAGATAATATAATAATTTTATCAGATTTTTAATTTTCATAAATAAAAGGTATTAATAACATAATAAAATAAATACTATTAAGAGTATTAGTTTTTAGAGAGAAAGATAAAATAATATATTTGACTAAGATACATATCTATAAAAAATATTTAGAGAAAAAATAGTAAAATGTATTAGATAAGAGTTTTAGAAACTAAATATCTCAAAATAAATTAATTGAGATAGACTAAGTTAAATACCACTTTTCAAAAATACTTAATCAAAATTATTATGATATTTTAGTCTAAGATTTAATGATTATTGTTTAAATTTTAGTATTTAGAGGGTGGAATTGAGTTTATAAATTTTTAATAAACAATTCTTAAATATTTATAAACGATTGGTAATTTTATATTTTCATGATAAATTTAAAATATTTATTAAAGTAGTCTTCTATACTATTATTTTTTGAAGTAACTTTTCACAACGTAGCTCTCATGTTAAAAGTTAGACTCGTTAAAGTCTATGTTACCTTTAATGAAGTTTATATATAATTTATTATATAGTATAAAACAAATATTATATTTAACAATATTATATTTTTAAAAATAAGATTCATCTTAAAATAATATTTTACTATTATAAAGGTTAAAAATAAAATATAAAACATTTAATGTGCTTATGTGGTTAAGTCAATGATGTCCTTAATTAATTTTTAATATCATTTAAAACAAATTTTATATTAATAATATTAGACTTATATGTTGTATTAGACAATTGATAAAAACATATATTAAAAATAAGATAATTTATCTATATTGTGTTGTTATCTGAAAATAATATTTTCTATTATAAAAGTTAAAATTAAAATATAAAAAAATTATAATCACAAATTAACCAAGCAAAAAAATTATATAAAATTATTTTATTAAATATTTTATAAAATATTTTATAAAATTTATCTAATATAAATAATTTTTTTTATTAATAATATTAGATTTATATGTCGTATTAGATAATTGATAAAAACATATTTTAAAAATTAGTTATTTTTATATATATTGTGTTGTTATCTGAAAATATCATTTTTCTACTATAAAAGTTAAAATTAAAATATAAAAAATTTATAATCAAATATTAATCTAGAAAAAAATGTATAAAGATATTTTATAAAATATTTCTAATATATGTGAATGTTAAATTTCAGCACAATAATATATATATATATATATATATTTATATATATATGTATTAAAAAGAAAATTTTGTCATATACAAATCATTTAATATTTGATTTGAACGTTTTAAAAGACATAATTAATAATTTATCATATTTATTTTTCAATTAATAAAACATAAGTTAATAAATATTTGTATAAAAGTTATGTCTATATTTTGCGAAAAAACACTTATTATTATTTAATAATAACTTTGAAAAGTAATATCAAAGATAAAGTTAGATGACGATTTGGACTTGTATTCTATCATGACATTTTGATCTATTTCACGTTTCCCTATAAGATTATACAGCTAAACTTAATTAAATAAACTCAAGATCTGATCTTGACCAAAAGAAAATATTCCACTATCTCTTCTAATATGAGATTTAATAGATATCAGTATCATATTAAATTCAAACTAGGTGATCCTCCGCAAATTTGTGAGTACACATCATTTTAAAATTTTAATATAATATAATATTTTATTTTTTTACCTGCAATAATATATTTTAATATTCTAAAACTGAATGTGAATTTTTGGTAGATTATTTTTTAATAAAAATATTTTATTTTTAATACTTTTTAAATTCTTAAATAGAATTTATACGGTATTTAATTAGATTTTTTTTCATATTTTACAAAACAATTAATATTATATTAAATTGTATTATAAAATTATCGTTACATGTATGTATAGTTTAATTGGTTTGTATATCAAATTTTTCGTCCATAAAAATTACTAAAATAAAAACATGAATTCATGTTACAAATAGACTCATATTTGCAACTAAACTAAACACAAAAGTTATTAAGTGACGCCATATAATTATTGGGTATTTAAGAAAGGGGTCTTAGATATCTTATTTAATTAGGGCCAATGTATCTCGGTAGATATTATTGACATTTGATTTGGCAGAAATCTGACTCAGACGAACACGTTTGCATCAGCCCTTTCTTGTCTTCAAGCTATCTGTCATTTGCGACACACCAGATATGGCAAATAGCAATCACAGTTTTTATTTAGCTTTATATATTTTAAAGAATTATTGTAAATTTGAAATTTATATATTTCAGTTCCTGTCTGTAGCAGACTTTTCCATTACACACAGTCGAAAGTACATTCCAATTACGGGCTGTTTGTTTCACCATTTGTCATCTTCATCCAAATGATTCATTTGTATGATCTATTCAAATGATCCATTCAGATTTTTGTGATTGTTTGTTTGTCCATCCACATAGCTCATCTAGATGAATCATCTAAATGGATCTTATGTTTGTTTCTTTATTTTCATTTCCATTCAAATGAGTTTAGTAAAGAAATTACCAAAATATCCTTGTGTTGATTTAATCATATGTTTAATATTAATTTTAACTATATTACATTTAATTATTTAGTTTAATATATTTACATTAGAATTATTTCAAAATTAACGAGTTTTCTTTTTGCGGTTTAGGCAGGAAAACAAGTTTTTTCGGTTTTAGCGAGAAAACACATTTTTTATGTTTTGGCGGAAAACAAGATTTTTCGGTTCTGGCGGGAAAACGATATTTTTCGGTTTTGGCGGGAAAATACAAATTTTTGGTTTTGGCGAGAAAACAAGTTTTGGCGGTTTTGGCGGAAAAACACGTTTTTGGCGAGAAAACACGTTTTTGCGGTTCTGGAGGTAACCACGTTTTTGCGATTTTGGCGGAAAAACGCATTTTGGCGATTTTGTCGGGAAAACGCGTTTTTGGCGAGAAAACGCATTTTTGCGTTTTTGGAGGAAAACACATTTTTGCGGTTTTGGCGGGAAACCGCGTTTTTGCGGTTTTGGCGAGAAACGCGTTTTTGCGGTTTTGGCGAGAAAACGCGTTTTTGCAGTTTTGGCGGGAAAACGCGTTTTTGCAGTTTTGGCGGGAAAACGCGTTTTTGCGGCTTTGGCGAGAAAACGCGTTTTTGCGGCTTTGGCGGGAAAACGCGCTTTGGCGGGAAAACGCGTTTTTGCGGTTTTGGCGAGAAAACGCGTTTTTGCGGTTTTGGCGAGAAAACGCGTTTTTGCGGTTTTGGCGGGAAAACACGTTTTTTGCGGTTTTGGCGGGAAAACGCGTTTTGCAGTTTTGGCGGGAAAATACGTTTTTGGCGGGAACACGTTTTTGGCAGTATTCGCGGGAAAATGAGATTTTTCGGTTTTGGCGGGAAAATACAAATTTTCGATTTTGGCAAGAAAACACGTTTTTTGGTTTTGGCGGGAAAACACATTTTTTGGTTTTGGCGAGAAAACACGTTTTTGCAATTTTGGCGGGAAAACACGGTTTGCGACTTTGGCGGGAAAACGTGTTTTTTTGTGTTTTGACGGAAAAATGTATTTTGGGGTATTGGCGTGAAAACATTTTTTGTGATTTTGGCATGAAAACATGTTTTCGGTTTTTGCGGAAAAACACATTTTTGCAATTTTGACGGGAAAACATTTTTTTGCAATTTTAGCGGGAAAATACGTTTTGAGGTTTTGACGTGAAAAAGTAGTTTTTAGCACGGGAAAAAGTGTTTTTATAGTTTTGTCAGTTTTCGTTTGTGACAAAAATGATATTATGTTTAGGTTTGTAATTTGTGAATTACATTAGGGGTATAATAGACATTATACCATTTTGAATGAACCATCTCCATTCAAATGATCCAAATTGGTTCAGCTGAATGGACTTTAAAATTAAGCCTAAATTTCTAAAAGTCATCCGGATGATCCATCTGAATGAGTTGCACTTTTAGTGCCTAAACAAACAAAACTCTCATCTTCATCCGGATGGCTCATCCAGATGGAGAAACAAACAGGTCCTACAAAGAGTTAACTTTATCTGTTTGCGAGGTGTTAGTAGTCCTCCCCGCGCTTGTTCGATTCCAAGACTTGCTTGATAGACTGATGCAAGAATTTCTTGTTTTTTTTGTAAGCATGCAAGAATTTTTTTCTTCTGTACGATCCTCTACAAAACCAAGGTCTACATGTCACACACTAGGATGAGCGGATACATAGTAGCTACAAATTATTCCAAAACAATTTTATTTCATAAAAATAAATAAGAACTGCCCAACTTAATTTTTGTTAACTATAAATTTTTAAATTTTGGATATTATTTCTTATACTAATAATTTTTGAGTTAAAACTACATCAATATTACAAGCAAATCTATGTTATTTTACAAAACTATAACTTTTAAAAAGTATTTATTTCATTTAATTTATTAAACAACATATCGTAATTCTGTTTTGTGCAAATCGTGCTATATACAATTACTGGTATTTAATAGTAAATACTAGAATCCTAATCACCTAAACCATTTAAAATCGTTTGATCAAATGTTCTAGATGCCAGATGTTAGATACTATCCGTTTAACAATTTCACACTTTCTTAAAGCAACAAAGTAACAATTGGAAGACACCACTAGTAAAAGGACATAGCAACGGAAGGTGTTTTATTACGCTGCATTAAAGAAAACACAAAACATATACATAAACCTTCGTTTCCTTTAACTAGTACCTGCACATCCAACTATTCTTGAAAATACAAAAAAATACCATAGGACATAATATTATTGAAATTACCTAAAAATATTATTGGTGCAGAAACTTTTGAAGAGCTTTAGGTCTGCTGATGACAATTTAAAGATATTATAAAGGAAAATAACAACAAAGAAACACAAACCATATGATATATATTTAGAATTTCAAACCAGAACCTTGCAATTTTTCTTGGATGATCATGTCCAGCTTGTTCTCCATTTCTGGAGTAAGATAATTCTTCCAGTCACCAACTTCCCCTTTACGGAAAAAAATGCTTCGATCCACTTTGTTAAATATTTTGGTTTTGTTAACCTCCAAACTGCTCAGATTACGCAGAGAGCAAAAGTCCAAGATCTCATCCACCAATCCATTATCTTCTTCTTCCGTGGTAAAAGGACAACCCAAGAATTCCGCAAGTCTCTTGACTTGATCGCGAGGCTCAGCTTTCATCTCCTCATACCTCATGAAAAGGACTTGCTTTGGATTCTCCAAGCTTCTTCTCCAATAACTCAGGACATGTTCCCAAATGGGTCCATAGTAGATAGTTCCGTTGCAGAACGCTTCGAACGTACTCTCGACAAGGCTTCTGTTTGGTTCTATTTTATTAACAGCACTCCTAAAAAACCACCACGAGATCAATGTGTCCTTCACGTTCCTGCACAGGTACACAATCTTGCAAGGAGAGCCCTTAAGGGTCTCATGCATCGCGTGCAGTGGCATGTGAGTTGAGAACAGCCTCGGAAGTGATGAGAACTTTGCTAGGTTAGGACTTGAGCTTTCTTGATACACACTGAGCTCCAGGAATGGTACAATGCCATGAGGACTATCAGATAGTAGAGGATGATGATCAAAGGAATGGTTCTTTGATCTCTCCATAAGGGCACTGGTGAGGGCCTTGAGCCAAGTAGTGCCTGATTTGGGGAAAGAAGCAAGAATTATATCGGTGTCTTGCGGTTCAAAACCTCTCTGGAAATTAAGAACGCCTTGGAGAGTGTTGTATTTATACCAACATCCTTGATAATTACAAAGCTTCTTCCCTTGGAAATCTGTGCATAAAGGAAGAGAAGAGATCAAACTATTTGCTTCTTCGCTTATGTTGTCATCTCCTACGTTCGATGGAAGCTCCTTCAGGTCCATATTTGTTTGGAAGAGATCAGACAAAATGATGTGTTAAGGCTTCAAACGAAATCATAACAAATATAAGCAAAAAATCCAAGAAAGAAAAACAAATACAACTATTGCTGGTAGTAGGTGTAATTAGTGTAGTTGGTGTATACTGTTGATTACTTTTTAAGAGAAATAATATTTAATACCTAGTTGATAAACAGTTACGGATCTAGAAGCAGCTCAATCAATCGGTCGGCGCGTGAGCGTAAAAAGAGAAGAAAAGTAGATCCATCTTCGGGTCCGGTGATCGGCCGGCGCGTGAGCGTGCGTGCCGTCACCGGAGCCCCTAAAGCCACCATTAAAATCCTCGATCTTCGCTTTGTCGTCGTCTCCTCCATCCTCCGCCTTGCCTGACCTCTGGAAGAAGATCGTCCACGGCGGTTCTGGTTCTGGTGCAAAGGCGCGGTCGTGGTGAGGCAGGCGCGGTGAAGCGCTTTCTGCGGCCTTTTGGTTTCGTTTCCGGGAGGCGGAGGCTCAGTCAACTCCGTCGACGCCGGTTCAGGTCCCCGCGAGGTGGAGGCTACGCTTGGCTCCGTCGTCGTCGGTCTAGATTACGGGAGGTGAAGGTGCTCCATGCATTGCCTCGCCGTCGGTTAGTTCCCTTGTTTAATTTTTAGGGTTTCGTCGGTTTCTTACCTTTTAGTGTTGTCGAGGTTGGTGGGTTTGGTTTGGTAGTGACGACGTCGGAGGACGATCGAAGCTGGACCAAGTTAACGGTGACGGTTCCCGCAAAGTCTTACTCTCGGTGATTGCGACGAATGGTGACGGATGAGATCTCGATCCGTCGAGTGATGCTCTCCGATATTGGTCTCACTTCTGTCGAAGACGTTTGGCGGTGGTGATGGTGTGGAGTCAGTGTGCTCCGGGGGATCCGGGTGAAAACCGACGGTTGGCTCCCGGTGTTGATTCGAAGCGAGGGCGACGTCGTTGCCGCAGGGTGTGTCTGCGCGGCGGCGAAGCCTCGTGGGTTAGGGTTGCTAGTTGGTGGGCTTTAGGCCCTGAAGGTTGTGTTTTTTGGCTCAGGTTTTATGGGCTCTTGTATGTTTGGGCTTCAGCCCTGGGCTTGGCCCATCTTTCAATAAAAACAATTTGGGAAAAAAAAAAAACCTAGTTGATAAACAGTGTACTTACTGATTTATATGCTTGATTGTTTGAGTCATTCACTGAGTCATAATATGTGTGTTTAGAGTCTTTTAGTCATTTATCAAGTTTTTTTAAGTATAGTTGATTTGGAGCAGAATGTGTCAAGTTGGGTGCAAAGAAACACTTAATGATGCATAACTGTATCGATGCATGTTTAGCAATGAATGGAGAAATTTCTATGGTGTGATTGAGTTCATCTTTGATCCCAAGATAGAAAACTGAGTCAGCTTTTTAATGCCACCAGTTTTAGTTTGATCCATCAATTAGATTGAGAAGTTGATTGGAAGTGGCTTTAGAAACTGTATCAACGATTGACCTTATTTTTTATATCAATCTAAAATATAAATGTATCTATTATAGATGTATCTATTATTCTATGCTATATTCATATCTATAAAATTTGATTTTACCGTTTCTTATCCCGTCCCAAGTCCAAGTTTCCATTTCCGTATCCGTCTCGGTGCAACATAGCATGCCAAGCCGTCGGAAGGCACATTGCACACCTAATTTATTAGGCCCTAAATTTTTTAAGTAAGTTTCATAATGGTTTATGAAATATGCTGATAAACGGTTGAATCGTTGATGCCTAAGGAAAAGAAGATGCAAAACCGGCGACTTTTTTTTTTGAAACATAATACCGGCGGCTAAAGCCATGTTTCTCTTATTCCCATTGATTGTAGGGAAAATTAGAAGATTGGACAACTTTTAAGTTTGAATTAGAAATTTGGGCAAGTCCATGTTTTAATTAGGTTGTTGGGCAACCTAGTAGGAGAGAGAAGAAAAAGTGGACAGTTTTAACCTTTTTGCCCCACAATCTTGAGCTGAAATTCGTGGGACCAGTCTGTCTTTTGCCCAGAAAAACTTGCCTCAGGAATACCGACACACGCGCGCCGGATGTGCGTGTAAGAGACGAATTGAATATTATATTATTTTAATTTCAGAAGGAAACATGGTATTGGGCTTCGTTTTTGGGCTATTTGACCCCAAAACTTGAAGGCCTTATATGTGATGATTTCTCGCGGGAAACAACGGCTCCAAGGTGGACGAATGGCCATTAATGACTGGTGACTTTGGAAAACATGTGTTTTACTTTAATTTATTAATTAAAAACAGGGCAACTATTAATTATTTAATACAAAAACGTACGAACCCTATCTCTTTGTCTGTCTCCTTGTTGAGGAGTAAAAAAGGCTACCGAACAAGGGAACTTGAGGCAGCGAATTTTACACACAGAGGCATGAGCTGCATCCGATATGGTGAGGGAGGAAAGGGTATGGCGGATGGTGGGTGTTCTGTATCTAGCATCGAAGGTAAATCATATATAAGCCGTACACCATTGCATTTATGACATTATAGTTATTGCTGAAATCATTTATTACAGATTTGAGGGTGTTCGGAATTCAGGTGTTTTTTTGTGCGAAACTATATTTATTGCTTCTGATTAGCACATTGAATTTTTAAATAAATTTATGTTTTATTTTTCGTAGGTGTTCACGATTCATACATCGTTGTAATCTCTGGACGGTGGATTATGTACGACACTGGTGACTGGGATTTTAAACTTGATAGCGACCGTATGGGGAGGGCTGTCTATGCGAAGTTGATAACTTCTGTTGAAGACTTGAAGCGGGCCATTATTGAGTCATACGGTCTAGTTGGAATGTCTGTTGCCGTTGAGATGTCATATTGGCTTGGTGAACACGGATCTTGTGCTGTTGGTGAAAGAGAAGCTCCTGTTCAAATTTCCAAAGATAAGGATTTCGACTTGTTTACTTCGGCACGTAAGGTGGACAAGTACATCAACGTATTTGTCACATTCAAAGAGGAAATAGATGGGAAAATCCATTTTCTGAGGCCAATGGGGAATCTTTTGAAGTCCAAAGAAGTTGCCAGCAGCAACGAAATGCAAGTTGGGAGTACGTCTGCTGATGTGCACACCCGGAATGAAGTTAATGACGGTGAGACTGATTTGACCGAAGATGAAATAATTCTGATGGGAGTTGCGGAAATTGAAGCAGTTTATGCCTCAAATGGTTTTGGGATGCGTGAAGTGGATGGAACTGCATGTGAAGTTCAGAATAAAGTGGAGACGACTGAAGATGCTGCGTTAGGGGAAGGCGAAGATGCCGACGATGAGGATTATGATTACAATTTATGGCATGATTTTGTTGGACGAAATTGCGAATGGGACGATGATAAGGATGAGGATGGAGGGGTAGGTGGTGGTGGTCGAACGAACGTAACATATGGAGGTGTACGTGGTGAGGTGGTGACTAAAACGAGGAGTGGACGAACTAATCCTTCTTCAAACAAAGGCAGTGGTTCATCTACAAACAAACAGCGTACCGCAAACCCACCATCAACTTTTGAAGATTACGTAGATGAGGGTAGAGATTACATAGGCTCATCTAGGATTTCGATGGAGAATATTGAAGAAGCAAGTAACAATTTAGGTGTCAAGTCAAGTGATCAAGTGGCCGACACTGAGAATCATTCAGATCCAAATCAAGAAGAGGACCCAAGTTTGGACAACAGCTCCCAAATGTTGGTTCTCCAGACTCCTCCAAAGCCGTTCAACATGCATACTCGGGAAGTTGACGACAGTGATGATTTCGTTGGGCAGGTCCCTCAATGTGTTTCGTCTAGACCGACACATGATACATCTGATGGAGAAGACGAGGATGACGACTTTGTCGAACCGGTACCTCAGTGTGTTTGGGTGGTCAGACACATGAAACCCTGGTTGGAGAAGACGAGGATGACGACTTTATCGAACCGGTACCTCAGTCTCGAAGCCGTGAGGAAGACGCAAGAAGACGTCGTGAAAAGGATAAGGCTGATGACGAATCACTCATGAAATCCGTTAGAGCCGTTGAGCTATATGGATTTGAGGATGTAGAAGCTTCGTCTAACAACGAAGCAGTTAACGATTATACCGTCGATGATATTGACTTCACTCTAGCAGATGCTGATATGTACACTGGGAAGCTATTCAGTAGCAAGCAAGAATTCAAGATCAGTTTGCACATTTATGCCTTAAAGCAGGTGTTCAGGTTCAAGTTCCACAAACATGCGTTTAACTACGTCGCAGCGAAATGCATTGATAAAAACTGCAAATTTTATGTTATGGCTAAGCAATTGGGGGAATCTTCGACATATCAGGTGAGGAAGGCGCAACTGAAGCATGTCTGCACATCTGATGCTAAAGCGCAATATAAGAAACATGCGACGTCGAAAGTAATAGCTGCACTAATGAGATCGAAGTATGAAAGGCTCCAAGCTGGACCGCGCGCATCTGAATTACCCGAGATGCTCCGGAGTGAGTTCTTGTTTACGGCCACATATTGGAAATGTTGGAAAGCAAAAGAGTTAGCAACTGTGGCTGCACAAGGAACAGAAGAGAGCTCTTACAAGCTCCTGCCGAAATATTTTTATGTTGTAAAGTATGCAAATCCTGGGTCCATTACTAATATCAAAACTGAAAAAGATGATAAGGGTCAGACAAGGTTTAAGTACGCGTTCATGGCGCTGAAAGCTTGCATTGACGGGTGGAAGCATCTACGGAAGGTTATTGTGGTGGATGGTACTCATATGTTTGGGAAGTACAAAGGGTGTTTACTAACTGCAAGTGGGCAAGATGCCAATTTTCAGGTATTCCCTATAGCGTTTGCTGTTGTAGACAATGAAACAAACGAGTCTTGGAGTTGGTTTTTTGAGAAGCTGACAGAGATCGTAGAAGATGGCTCCGATTTATCTATTGTGTCTGATAGAGCAAATCAAATATGTGTTGCTAAAGATAAGTGGTATCCTCTTTCACACCATGGGTGCTGCCTCGTACACCTACAGAGAAACGTCGACGCAAAATTCAAGAAAAGGAATCAGAAGCAAATGGTTGGCAGGGCAGCCGAGGTATTCAAGGTATCCCACTTTAAGAGACTTTACGCGGAGATCAAACTTACAGATAAGCGCTGTTGGGATTATCTTGAGAAGATCGATCCTAGACATTGGACAAGGTCACACTTTGAGGGCGAGCGGTACAATCTAATGAGCTCGAATATAGCTGAGTCTCTCAACAAAGCACTAGTTCCTGCGCGCGATTCCCCGATAATGGCGCTATTTGAGTTCATCAGACGCATGATTAGTCGTTGGTTTGTGAGTAGACAGCGAAAGATATCGAAAATGAGTGGTGAGATCCCCCCGGCTGTTGACGAGTTGATGGAGAACAATCTAGAAGACGCAAGAGCGTACGCTGTGATGCCTCTGTCTGCTTTTGAATTTGAGGTAACTCTAAAAACAACCGGCTTCGGGAGTTCTGTTAATTTGGAAACCAGGTCTTGCACATGTCTTGAATTCCAGAAAGTTGGAATACCATGTCGACATGCCATTGCTGCGGCTATGTTTCGGGACTTGCAGCACTCAGAGTTCGTTGCAGACGCCTATCTAAAAAAGACATGGAATGAAACAACAAAGGGTGTTACACTCCCGGTTCCAGATCCGCAAGATCTTTTCATACCTTCGGAGGTTAGTGACCTTATCATGTTACCACCAAAGACGAAGAGACCACCAGGACGTCCACCGACCAAGCGTAAACGTTCTGCAGGAGAAATACCGGTACGACCTAATCTCATCTGACTGTAGTCATGGATATTTTCTGAATAAAGGCTGTTATGTTTTTTTCAGGAGGGGCCGAAGAAGAAGAAACTAAACACATGTAGTCGATGTCATATCTCAGGTCACAACAAAAAGTCTTGTAAAGAACCGCTACAATGATGGGTTATGGATGGAGGAGATTTTATGTATTGTTGACAAGGGAGTTATTGTTTAGGTGTTTCCTAATAACACATCTATAATGCTATTTTGCGAACTGATGAGATATGGATTACGCAGTGCTTCTTCTTGAATTTATTAGATATGTATGGTTTTATTGTCATTCCTAAATATGGTGTTCATGTTTATGATTTGATGTAACTTGTTTATAACTTGAGGTGTACGATATCTGTGTAGCCAATCTAGCCGTTAGAAAGACATTTAAATACAATGTAGCCGTTGTATTGTGGTCCAATAATAATATAGCCGTTACAATCTCAATCTATTTAAGTATGACTGCTTGTGTCGTCTATATTTCAGATTTTTAGCGATTCTCTCTTTACTCTATTTTTATACTAAAGATGGGACTTGATTATAGCTATAGCCAGCCTTCCGAATCAGAGGACTATGGTGGGAATGACTCCAGCCACACAGAAGACCGTGAGGTTGAAGATCTTATTCGTCGGGACCAAGCTGAGCTAAATTACAATTATGCTGCGACGGTTCAGTACCCTCCGCAACCCGAGGTCGAATTTGGATTCCCGCAGACATGCTACTGTGGTGGTCGGCCTAAGCTAGCAACATCTCGCACTGTAAATGATCCAGGTAGAAGATACTACACGTGTGATTATGTTAATGATGGAGACTGTCATGTTCATAAATGGTGGGATGAGGCGGTTATGGAGGAGATGAGAGCCAGGGATACGCACACACTTCAATTGTCTGAAAAGGTAGATTATCTTACCTTTTGGAATGACTATGACCCACAACTTAACAAGTTTAAGGATCTCCAGAATGAGACTGAGCAGAAGCTGGTTAGGCTAGAGAAGATAGTGTCTGAGTTAGCTGAAAACAGAACAAGGTTAACCAATGGCTTCGAATACTTTGTTGGTGGAATGGTTATTATATTAGTTTTACTTGGGTTGGTGATCATATTCAAGTAACTCTTTATTTTGTAATGTAATAAATCGGATGAGTAATGAACTCTTGATGTGGTTTTTTGTAATGTGTCATTTTTTTATGATTCTACTAAAATTCTATGAACCAATAAACACGTTTGAAAAAAAAATGGTGAATATATCCCTCTCAATATTATATTCTACTATTTAAGTAGAAATGCTTTTGAAGCAACTTACCGTTAGAAATGCTTTTGAAGTAAAATATAGCCGTTACAATCTTGCACTATTTAAGTAGAATTCAGAACACCCAACAATCTCTCTTCACAACACTCAACAATCTCTCTTCACCACACTCACCAGTACCACAAAATGACGGATCCTTACTATAAAGAGATGAAGCATCACAAAAGGGAGTATGACTGGGTGAGCAATTGTGTCTATGCCAATTACAAAATTCCAACGAAGTGTATCTGCGGTGGAGCTATCACCGTGGAAGCTGATGACAGAGGAAGAAACTATTACGTATGCAAAGATTTTAAGGTAATATTGGAGTTCACAATACTTAAATTTGCCTCCATTGTTAACGGAAATGGTATTGTTTTTAGCTAACAAATCTAATATATTTTCTTGTAGAACGATGGTTTGCACATCCGTCATGACTGCCTTACCGCCCTCGAGGAAGAGCTGGATTGCTTGAGAAGTCAGTATGCTGAGGAGGTGTCGCTCCGCCGTGAGCTGCAATTTGAACTTGCGCAAATGCGTGAGGAGATCAAAGAGCTTAAGCAATTAATTATGGTGGATCGCTGATCTTAGCATTTGTCGGATCTATTATGTAATTTTCGTACTCTTCTATCAAATTTGTACTCTTTATGTTAAGGTTAAGGGATTCTAAGGTTAATTTGTACTCTGTTATGTAATTTTATATTAAGGTTAATTTGTACTCTTCTATCAAATTTTAACTGTTTATCTCATAATGGGCCTATCCATATCCAATTAAGAAGCAAACCCATTTGAATTAATGTAGTTTCATAATGTGTACAAAAGTCATCATTATACACCCTCGGTTAGGGTGTACGAAGTCATCATTATACCCCTCGGTTACGTAAGCTTCATAACGTAGTTTGAAATTAGGGCAACCTTCTGACACGGAAAAGACATCTTCTTTATACATATTTGTACTAATGAATGTATGAACTTAAGGTATTCTCATCTCTCTCTTCGTTGGTGTACGAACACGCGTACACTTATGGTTTTAACACGCCAATAAATTTAAGTGAACTCTGTCTACGACAAGAAAGTTTCCTACTTCATTTCATATGGTCTAATCAGTCGGAGATTTAATTCTACCGAGGAGTCGCAACGATTTAATTCGCATGGTTTAAACCGAGGAGTAGTAATGGAACGCCGCGTCTGTTACCAAAAAATTAATTAATTATTTTCGTAATATATATACTACTCTGTTGTCATTTAATATCTTTTTCATCTTTCTAAACACATTCTCTGCAAACCTCTTTCTCTGCAAAACTCTTTCATTCCAAAAATGGTGTCTGATATCAGCCAGGGCAAAATGACCGTCGCAAAATACAAACGATTCTTTTACAGTTTGCCTATAGTCGGCGAACGCACCGAGCAGCAGTTGATCCTGTTGGCCAAGGCCGGTTTGAAGGAAGAGATCCGCGACGGTCTGGAAACTGAGGAGTTCGCCACACTCGAGGCCCTGTTCGAGGAGGCGGAGGAAGTCGAGGAGGGGTTAAAGGAAACACCTCCATCCAGCCCTCGCAAACGCCGCCGCACAAGCCCCGATCACCGCAGTAGCAAACGTGCTCGCAAGGCGGAGAGAAAAGGTGACCCGGAGGATGAGGGTTATGGATACCCCGGCGAAGGAGAGACGGGGTTAAAGGACGATGAAGAAAGTGACTACTGGGAGTGGATGCAGATGGACACGGACGTGGATGACGACGCTTCCGACTGGACCGACGACACATTGGGTTCTGGGCAGTTCAGGATGGACAACTACCCAGACAGCTCCGGCACCGAATCCAGCACCTTCGACTCCGACTAGGAACCTCCTCCTCTTTTAATATTATTAAATATTTTGAATTTTATTGTTTTTTGTAATTATGTTGATCTCTTTTTCTTTTTGAACTCTTTATTATATTATATAATAAAATTTATGATTTCTGTTTATTATTGCTGTCTTTTTATGTATGTTTAATATTAGTAAAATTAGGAATGGCTAATTATACGAATACTGACGTTATACGAATACTAACGGTATTCGAATACTGACGGTATTCGAATACTGACGGTATTCGAATACTGACGGTATACGAATACTGACGGTATACGAATACTGACGGTATACGAATACTGACGGTATACGAATACTAACGGTATTCGAATACTGACGGTATATGAATACTAACGGTATTCGAATACTGACGGTATACGAATACTGACGGTATTCGAATACTGACGGTATTCGAATACTGACGGTATTCGAATACTTAAGGTCTACGTATACTGACGGTATTCGAATACTTAAGGTCTACGAATAATTCCATTAATTACTCACTTTTATTACTTAACATTCATAACTAGGGATGTCAAATGGACTGAAACCTATTAAGTCCAAATTAGATGGGTCAAAACCATTTGGACATGGACGTCCAATTTGGAATGGTTTATGGTTCTATTTGGAAGGGTCTGTTTTGGAATGGTCTTTTTTTGTGTTTGGACAATTTGGACCGGGTACAATTTGGACTTAAGATTAATGTCCAATAAACTGCTTTGTCCAAAGGACATACCCATTGGACATGGACAGCCCAATTGACATCTCTATTCATAATTCCATTAATATTTATCTTTACTCACTTTTCATTGATTAAACGGTATACGAATACTGAAGGTATACGAGAGAAAACATATAACATTGACGAATACTTTAGGTCTACGAGAGAAAACAGATAACATTGACGAATACTTAAGGTCTACGAATACTTAAGCTATACGATAGAAAACAGATAACATCGAGGATAACATAAATAAAGTCCTAGAGGATGTGAGAAATGTTGCAGCATATCCAAAATAGCCTGCAGTTTTTACAAGAACCTTCAAAATCGACTGTGTAATCATGGCCATAAAGGCAGCTTGGTGACTTGATTACCTCATCATCCGGAAATTTGAAAGATGCACCATATCTGTTCATGTATGGCGCTCCAAATGATATCAATCGCCACTCTAGATCAGCTCCCAGTCCAACTATCGCATCCGAGCGAAGGTCATAGTGATTAGCTTCGAACTGCTGAAACAGTTTACTGGCTTCCTTGTCATTGCCAATACACACGTTGAAAATGCCGACTGCTAAAGTTGATAAATCATGATTTGGGACATTTGGTTGCAATATTCTAATACATTTCTCAGGACCTACGATCAGTGCTGCATAGAGCCCTTCATAGTAGATAGCGTTTGTGTTGCCAGCTGTTACGCACTTGATGAAAAACTCTCGAAACTGACCACCAGTGCAGATTTGACATGTTGCAAAGGTGACCATTGGCTGAACATTACACTTCCTTAAGACGGAGGGTTCGTGGACAAGTGCATAACCGCGTTTCCCAGCCCGCAAAATACCACCAAGATAGTAGAATGAATCCGCTCCCACCATCTCTATTATTTTACACAAAATTTCTTCTGGAAGATTGGGGATGTTTAGAGATGCCATACTATTGAGTTCTGTTGGAGATGTTTATCAGAAGCATTGAATATGTATATATAAAATAAAGAAATAAACAAAGGAGTCTTATGAGTTACTAGGAAAGTTATTGTCCCCTCCCACATTTTGTACCTAACACACTCAGAGAAATAGTTATTGCAATCAATTTTTAAATTTTACACTAATACTTATTAAATGAAACAGTAAAAACACCAACTACTTCAAAAATTGTTTTCCTTTGAAACAAATAACTAACACACTATGGTGAGATCTTGCATGGATATTATACTCTAATAACCCTGAACCCTAAACATGCAACCCTAAACCCTAAACACTAAACCCTAAACCCTAAATATATAAGAAATACGATATAAAACCTTCAAAGATAAACTGATCTGTTTGAATTATAGTGTCTGGATGAACGAAAAGACACAATAACCGTTAACAATTCGTTTTAACAAACGAAATGAAGCAGGCAGTATACACGTCTTCAACCATCGTTTTGAACTTTTGCGTTTCCAATAAATTCTTCATAGGCATCCATCGCGTATTTCTGACGGAATATGTCCACCTTTTTGTCATCGATCTGCCCCATATCCTCATAGGAGTATCCCGTTGCATGCATTTCCAGAAATTTGACCGCGCATGGTCCACAGTCGCCAGACCTTTCGTTGAAGTAAATATTGTCTGGACGCACCCATGAAAATGCTTGGTCTTCTTCAGGATGACTACTATCGGAAGGAGGCGAAAACGCAGCTAAGACATGAGGCAATGCGCGTAGAAGATAAGCCATGTGCTTGTTCACCTCATTATCGGACTCATTAAGGGGAATGTTGCAGTCCAAAATCTCCACTTGTCTGCATGTCAAGTTGATCACAAGACCAACCCAATGATCTTTTCCCCACATCATTGGGGCGTACACCCTGTCCACATCAACCAACAACACCTTCTTGTCATTCCGACGCGGCGTTTTTCCGGTGAAACTGAAACTGACAAGCCCTCCCCAGTTGAATCCCAATTTATCTGAGGCCTTCTCGAACTCTGCGAACTTTGATATGATGCCCGCAATACTGAAGTAGTCTACAAATCTGCACCTCCGACTCAGATAATTGCGTCCATGTCGCCTTACTAGCATACTAATTAGCACAGAAATGTGCTGAAAAATATGTACAAACCATTAGAAAAATATGTACAAACCACTTGAATAAAACGGATTAAGTTCTGATGAATGGAATACCTCGGTACTGACCCAATTTGTTGGCCGCGCCAACGACAGGAAGAACTTATTTGAGACATGGATCCCAATAACAATTTCGAATTCCCTGAAATTTGAGAACAAACCAAAAGTCAATATTAAACATTTGACAGTCCAAGAAATTTATACAGTATATCCAAACAACTTACTGTGCCGGTTTCTCGCGGAGAATTGACTGAAACTCTTGAAACTGCGCTTTCTCCAAGTCTGCTAAGGGCGTATATTTGGGTTTCTTGCAGCTTTGGAAAAGCTTCTTCAATCTCTTGTCTGGGGTGTACACTCCTCCAATCTTTGTTGAACGTCTCGGAATACGCTTCGTCTGGAGGTCATCTTTTTTGGTTGAGCTTATTGGAATACATTTCCCTTCTAGCTCTGCTTTTTTTAATGACCTAGTCAGATATCGACTCAGCTTCGAATTCCCAACGTCTGGTGTGCGACATTCAGTCATCGGATCATCCTCTGGCGGTGTCTTGTAATCTTCAGAATTTGTCGGTGACGCTTTACCACCTTGTTCCTCCGGCGGAAGGACGTAAGATTCAGGATGAGACCAAACGGTAAGCATCCTACAAGTGTTCTCCTGTGGATCTTTATAGACATTGTCACTCCGTGTCCCCTTTTCAACCTCTTCTGCTAACAAATTTAGCCCTGATATTGGAGACTCATCTCCCCCCTCGCCCTGACAACGTTCAGATATAGCTCATTCAAATACTTCGATTCAGATGTAGTTTAACATTAAAATACCTAATCAACATAATCTGTACACCTGGCAAAATTATCTGAACACTTGACTAACTAATATGAATACCTCTGATCTCTCACCTGAAAACTATCAAACAGATCAGTATACCTGACTACTTAAGCTGAACACCTCTTAAATTAACCTGAATACCAGACCAAACAAATGAGTATTCCTGTAAACCTCATAAATTAACATGAATACCTGAACTATTAACCAGAATACCAGACCAAACAAATCAGTATTCCTGTACACCTCAAAAATTAACCTGAATACCTTAACTAAATAACCTGAATACCTGACCAAACAAATCAGTATTCCTGTACACCTCACTAACTAAAACGAACAACTGATAATCTACGCTGAATACCTGGCCAAACCAAGCTGAACAGCAAAACATAATATATCTAGAGCCTATAAATTCATTGTTATAATCTATTTACCTCCAACGGTTCCGGGAGAGTCGGTTTTGCTGGCTTTGATACAATTTCTGGTCCAATCGGCGTTGAAACATCGACTTCTGGAATGTTTGCCGACTTCGAGAAAGAGGGGCCTTCGCCCGCCATTGAATCTACCTACACGTTGAATTTTCCTCAAAAAAGTTAGACCGGGATTCAGGCATTGTTTATCATTAAAAATTGTAGGAGCAGTTTGATTACCTTTTCCCAGAAGCGAGCATTTGGCGTACGGCCATCACAATGATTATCATGCATTCTCATCGTCTCATCGTCGCTAAACCCATCGCCGTTGTTCTTCTTGTGTTTCTTACTATCAGACCAAAATATTTCAGCTTCATCATTACCATCACCACTGAACGGACGTCGCTTCTTTGGACCTTCCATGCCGGTAGGGTCAGCGTGACTGTTGTCTCTGTTTGTTTTACCGGCTGCTGTGTTTTGCGGAACCGTGAACGAGCCTCCCCTATCATGATGCAACCAGTCAAAAATCTCGTTCCGCAATTTACCCAACTGGGTTTTCAGTTCAACTCGTATCCACTCTTTCAGCTCTTGCTCCTTATCTGATAAGTTTCCTGGTTCAGCCTGTTTACATATCCCACGACGAGGTCGAATAGGACGCTGAGGCGCCTGAGTCGAACTTCCAGGTTCATCACATGCTTTCCCAAACCGCCTAGACGGCTTTTGACACTTCTTTTTGACACCAACACCTTCAGCCTTTTCGGCTGGCTTCAGAGGTGGAAGGGATGAATCACCTCCTCTAAAGTCTGTTGCTTTGAACTCGTGCCCTTCCCGCATTCGACGAACTAAGTTATCTATTTGGGGATCGATTACTTCTTTCTTCCACTTTGGATCCCCACCTTCATCTGGGATTGAATACGTAACAATAACCTCAAACAAAGAACACAAACATTCATAAGTACACAAAGTTTGAGCGTCTTAACTTCTGTTTTGCAAATAAGATAGACAACAGCATTGTACCTCAGTTTGGGTTTCCACCAGAAGTATGTCTTCAAAATTCAGAAGTGCATTTGTTGAGTCGCATCCTTCTGGTTCTTGCAAGAAAGAAGTGGTTTTATTAGGTTCGGGAATTTTCTCAAGCAATGAGGGGATAGCTTTAAAAGCAAAAAGTTGCAGCGCCAGAGGGAACCCATAACACGCTGTTGACTGCTGTTTCAAACGAAGGCGCATGACCGAAAGGGATTTATCCATTTTAGAAGGATCAGAAGGTTGAGGTGGTCTCAATCTAGACAGAGTGCTGACGAATGCCTCTCTCCCCCATGGATATTGAAGAAATGATCTGGTGTCTTCCAGCATCTCGACGTAAGCAGGCGTCACACGAAGAAGTTTGTGACCACAAACCAGGAGCCCATCTACAAGCGCAATGAGAGCTAGTGGCAACCGCTTCCACTCAGGAAGACTAGGCTGTTCAAGCATACGAAGAACATCTGGTACAGTCACGTCTTCATCTTCAGTTTCAAACAACTCTTTCCACATACGTCCAGGTGTGGCATCGATAGATTCTGACCCGTTTCCAACTTTTTCCCTTTCAGGCTCGCATTTCAGCCCCGTGATGTCTCCGAACTCACGCAGAGAAAAGCGTAGTGGCTTGTCTGCAAACAAGAACCAGAGCTCATATAGGCGCATCGTAACCAGCTGACGGCTGAGGAGAGAATGTACAAGTTTCGCAGAGTTTGAGCAGCGCGATACAGGTAAGTGGAACAGAGCTCCAAACTGACTTCCTAGCAGACAATTCATTTCAGGGGAGCCTCTTAGCAACTTCACTAACGATCCAATGATACTCGCCTTTGAATAGATGTTCAGTCGAGGTTTGCCAGGATAGCAATTACGTGCGAACAGTCTTTCCGGGAAAGTCGGCGTGGTGACAATAAATTCCGGCTCGGTGGATGCAGCTTCGTCTTGTTCAGTGGATGCAGCTTCTTCTTGGTCGGTGGATGCAGGTTCCTCTAGTTCGGACTCCGTGCTAGATACTGAAATACAATGACCAAATCCAGACATTTACCCAACGCTTTATTTTTAAAAACTTTTTCCAAAGAATTTCACAGCAAAGCTTAGCGAAAGGAGATACCTGCATAACGAGACGCAGTTTTGTCTAGTCGGGGAATTTTCTTGGGATTTGCTTCTCTATCACTGGCGCATTGACTACGAGTCACCCTCCTCGAGGGCATTACGCTGGAGGGGGATACCATGCCGATCTGGGTACAGTCGAGAGTGGTTCTTACGTGGGATTCTTCTTATGTTTGGTTCTCAATTGCAGCTGTTTAGAGGTGGTTCTGGTATATTTTGATATAAGGGATGTTTTGGTTTTTCTAATTTCCTTCTTTTTTATTCTTTTATTAGGTCTTTTTTTTATTTTTAAATAAAAAATCAAGAGGTGGCACGGTCGTAATATCAAGAACCACGCGCGCCCTCTGTCGACATTTTACATGTCTGGAAAAGGCGATTCGTCCAATCTTCTAATTTAAACTCGAGGTCGCCCAACTCCCTAATATCAAACTTGCAATTTGCCCAATTTGCCAATTTTTCCTTGATTGTATTGCATTTGTAGAGTAACTTTTTAGTCTACTTTTTTATTTACTCCAGCTACCACTAAAAGTATATCAATCAGGTGAAACTTTTTTTTTTGATTCCATTTACTATTTAGAGCATCTCCAACCCATCTCTATAATAGAGATCTCTAAAATAGAAGAAAAAATAGAGATGGTGTTTTTGCTCCAATGTGTTCCTCTATAATAAAGGAATGTTATATTTACCTCTATAAATAGAGGAATGCTGTTTTTTCTCTATATTTAGGGGAAAAAATAGCATTCCTCTATTTATAGAGGCAAATATAGCATTCTTCTATTATAGAGGAACACATTGGAGCAAAAATATCATCTCTATTTTTGCCTATATTTTAGAGATATCTATTATAGAGATAGGTTAGAGATGGTCTTAGAAAGTGGGAAGCACACATTTAGGGGTTGATTGTTTCTGGTTTTTGGAATAGTTTTTGGTTTTTGTTTCTCCAAAAACCATTTTTCGCTCAATCAAGCTTTTTGATAAATAGGTTTTTTAAATAACTGTCAATTTCTAAACAAAAACCAAAAACCAGTTTTTCATAGTTTTGTTGCTTGAAACTTCTTTTACGTTTTGGATATCCAAAGTGGAGTGTGATCCCGTCCGACGAACGAGAGTTGTGGTTTCGTCAGTTTGCGGTATAGTAACTCTTCATTTTTTTTAAGGTTTTACATTTTTTTAAATATATTTACTTATTAAATTATGTTTGTTTTGTAGCAAGAGTTCAACTGGCACTCCGATCTTACGGAAACAGTCCGTAAGAAATTCAACGAAAAGACCATGGACTCTTATACGAAGCAGATAAACGCGTGGAAGACAGTTTGGCAGAAGAACAAGAGGCGACGGTTCATCAACGGGACGGTGTGGGAGCAGTTGATAGCTCATTGGGAGAAGGAAGAAACTGCAGAGACGTCTTCTAGGAACTCCAAGAACCGGAAGAGCGATCGTGGCGGGAAAGGTATGTATGTGCACAACCTCGGCGCTTGCTCTATGTCTACTAAGGAGGATGAACTTGTAAGTTTTTTATTATTATTTATCTTTATATTTTTTAAATAAATATTTTATATATTCCTTGGCTAATAATGGCGGTTTTTTTAGACCGAAGCAAATGACGGTAATCCCGTTGATCGTCTCCAACTCATTAAGGTGGCTCACACTAACAAGACGACGGGACAAATTCAGGACGTCGTGATCAAAGGTGTCGTTGATTTGGTGGAAGCTGAAATAGTATCTCAATCTCAGTCTCTCTTTGATGACAGCGATTCTACGGGAGCTTCAACCAACTTGTCTCTATTGCAAATAAATGAGATGGTTGAAAAGGTAATTTTTTTTATTAATATATTTTTTTTATAATGTCGATTACTAACTTGTCTCTATTTACTAACTTTAAATATTTTTGTAGGCGGTTCCTAAAAGGAAAGGAGGCCGTTTAGTTGGGTTGGCCCGCCGTGCTTCTTCGTATCCGGCTTCTTCTTCGCAAGCTCCGTATGCCGATCCCATGATTCTCGAGGAGCTACATGACAAAGACGAACGGATTGGGGCATTGGAGGAGCAGAACACCACTATCCTTTCTGAGAATGCCACTATTCATTCGGAGAATGCCACTATCCTTGCTGAGTTGGCATCCCAGAAGAAGTTCAACACCGAGATAATGCAGAAGCTAGATCGTTTGATGTCTTCGAGTTCATCTTAGTTTTTTTCGGCTTTTTAAAACTTTCTGAATGTTTTTTTTTCTATTTTGGTTTGTATAAATTTTAAACTTTCTGAATGTTTTTTTTTCTATTTCGGTTTGTATGAATTTAAATTATATAATATTATTAGTTTTAAATTTCTGATTTTTTTAATTTATTAATTAATTTTTAATATAAAAAATATATATAAAAATGCAAAATTAATTCGTTTTTAAAATTGGTATATTCCGACGAACTCTGGGCGTCGGAATATACCGACGGACAACGGTTCCTCGGAATATACCGACGAACCTACATCCGTCGGAATTTACCGATGAACCAATATCCGTCGGAATATACCGACGAACAAATATCCGTCGGTATATTCCGACGACCAATGTCCGTCGGTATATTCCGACGAACCAACGTCCGTCGGAATTGTCCGAGGAATCCACTACGTCGGAATTGTCCGAGGAACGTTCTCCGTCGGTACATAGTTTTTCCGATGAACTCTGGTCTCGTGTGTCCGCATCGTAATATCGTCAGAAGTTCGTCAGAATGTCGTTTCTCGGTATTCGTCAGAAAGTCGTCGGAAGTTCTGACGAAATTCCGACGAATTTTTTTTTCCGACAAAACGATACCGACGGATAGGTTCGTCAAAAATTCGTCGGAATCGGTCTATTCTGACGAATTTCTGACGATTTCGGCCATCAGAATCCCCCTGTTTTCTTGTAGTGGTAAGTCATGATTTTGGGTAATACCTATGATTATAATACGTAAGACCCTTTACTAAGGCATTCTTAATTGCTAATAATAATCTCTGAGCATATCTATATAAGGTATTTTACATCTGTTTTTATTATAATACAGGTTTTACCCAAACTATAACAATATTTGAATAATATTTTATCGAATAATAAACTGTTGGACACTTTTTTAATTTATAGTAAATTTCATCTATACTAATCATCAAAGCTTATTGTACTAATATTATTATAATATTTGAATGATATTTTATCTAACAATAAACTGATGTAAGCAAAATAACTCCTATAAAAAAATTTAACTTATCAAAAGAAATAAAATTAATTATTTGAAGTTAGTCATTACAAAAATTTATATTGTTGATAATTTATATTGTTTTTGCAGTTTTTATTTAAATATTTTTCACACCTCGAATTTTATTTAAAATAAGTTTATCAACTAAGTTTATGTGTGTTTTGATGTTTGTATTTTATATTTTATTTTTCAGAATAAATATTTATTTGTATAAAAATATTTTATTAATTTTAAAAGCAAAAACCAAAAACTAAAAACCAAAATCTAAAACAACCATTCATGATTTTCAAAAAGCTAAAATCTACTGTAAAATCAAAAACCAAAAAGTAAAAACCAAAATCTAAAAACCAAAAACCAAAAACTAAAAACTAGAAACCAAAAACTAAAAACTAACAAAACAATCATCACCTTAGTTTTTTTACTCTATATTATGCTAGAGTAATAGTGTTTCCACTCATTTTTTTTCTTTTCTTTCTTGTTTTCCACCACTTTTATTTTTCACTATTTCGATTTTTTTAATTTACTAATTTTTACTCTAGTTGTATCCAATCACACTCATTATTATTTTTCTTTGAAAAATGTTTCTCATACTTCAAGGTGTCTTTTTCCTAAGCTCAAAAAAAAAATTTGTTCTCTTATATAGGCCTGGAACTTTTATCCGAGATCCGGATTCGATCCGAGATTCGATCCGGATCCGATCCGAAAATCCGGATATCCGGAGGAGCCGAATCCGGATCCGGATAATAAAATGTTGGATCCGTCAAAGCCGGATCCGGATCTGGATATCTTGATTTTTTAGTCCGGATATCCGGATCCGTAAGTTTTATTAATAATTATTTCAAAAATAGTAATATCTATATATAAAAACTTACTTTATTTAATATATTTTCATTTTTATAATAGTATATGTAAATTTTATGTAAATTTTGTAATATTATACATAGAAATAATTAAAAACATTATATATTTATTATTTTTAAATTATTTTTAATATTTAATATATATTATTATTATTATTTTATTTATTTTAAGGATCCAAATCTGGATCCGGATATCCGCCGGATATTACAATTTTTAGAAGGATATCCGACACCCGGATATCCGAGAACCCCGAATTCGGATAAGGATAATAAAATTATGGATCCGCCGGATAAGGATCCGGATCCGGATACATTAAAATTACCCGGATATCCGATCCGTCCGAGGCCTACTCCTATAGAAATATAGAATACTTACTTCAATATTAAAAAAAAAAAAAAAGAACGCGAGCGAAGGACATGCCCTCTACTAATTTGGAGACGGGAGTTGTGTTCAAGGTCATTTATATAGTTAGTCAATTTTAGATGTATTTTTAACTTTTAACTTGTCATAAAGAAATTTAAAAATAGAGATAAATTATTTATTATATGTTTCTAAAACAGATGAATGTTGTTTTCTAAATATGTTTCAATTTTATATTTTTCTTCTAAAATATAAAAATCCTAAAATAAAGAAAGAAACAATTTAGAAGAAAAATATAGAAATGGGGACAAAGATGCTCGTATACCTTTAAATATATATATATATATATATATATATATATATATATAAATAAGAAATTCTATTTTAAAGTAAGAAATATAGATAGAATGGAAAAAAAGTGTATTTTACAATAGCATTTGGAAGCAACTATAGAATTGAGAATGATATATTATTTGACAAATATATTTATTTTTAATAGCATGCTAAATACTTTTAGTAATATAAGATGTTTAGAAGCATTTTTAGCTACTCATTTGTTTGGTTTCGAATTTATCTATTTTTTTAAAATAGAATTACATTAATTTTTCATGTGCATTTTTAAATTGGATAATCTCTTAGATAAACAAACTAGATGATACGAGAGTAATATTTACTCGTATAGGTTAGATTATTTTTGCTGAGGTGGACACTCTCGTAGGCTTTCAAATTAGTGCATTTTATAGGTTTTTTCCTTCAATGAATTTCTTCATCTATCTTGGAAAAATGGGTTTCACATTCCAGAATTTGAGCAATCGTAACTAAACGAACTCCAACTTCCTTTACAAAAATTTTAGAAATTAATTTCATTTTTCTTCTCTTCACTCACATAATGAATCAATACTGATCACACAGATGACAGATCAAAAACAAACCAATTATATAACACCAATTCAAATGACTCAAACAGGATAATAGCCCCTTCTTATTTGTTGATAATTAACAATCATCAGGTGCTAGAAGGAACACCCAAATCGTCCGCAGAGAAAGGATGAATAAAAGCACTGTTCATTTGCCACACCTTAAACGACGCCGTAATAGCCGCATCATTAGCATTGTTGAACAAGAAAAGCCTTGTAGCTCCGTAGATGGCCTTTGTTGGATAAACCCTTGAGGTAATACATGTTCTTCCACCTTGTCCAAACCCCTCTATTATCGAATGATCCACCTAAGCAAAATAACATTTAATTACATTAATTATTGTATAAATACTAATGAATTATTTATTGATTTATAGATATAATCTATTACCAAGATTCTCATGGTCAATTTCTCTCCTTTTAGAACCGGTACGAAGCTTCCATATACCGGTTTCACAACATCATTTGCCATGGTCGACCTATTAATTAAATAGATTTTAATTGATAAAGATTTAAAAATGCAATTATGTATTGATTAATTTGTTAAAGAACTACTTACCTTGACGTGTCAGTGCAGAAGAACGTTTTGAGTTTCGAATCTTTTCCCTTAGTCACATAGAAGTAAACCTGAGTTTGTTCTGACAAGCTTTGGTCAGCAAGAACCGAGAATCCGAAAGGTCCTAAAGCCCCACGTACGGTGGCTCCACCGCTTGTTTCACAGCTGAACTCCTTGTCGTCCTCCACGGAGTCATCTGCAAAGACTACTTCGAGATCTTCCTTCTTGATCTTGAACTCAGCCTCTATGTCTAGCTGAGCGGCGGGGCCTACATCAACCGGAACCACTGTCCCTGGTTCAACTTTCATGTGGAACTTCTTGCTTCTTAATCTCAGAGACTCAATTTCCTTAACTGGCCATTGGACTAAGTTCTTCCCTGTCTTTGTGTCCAATGCAACAATTCTCGGGATCCCCTGATCATGAGTAAAACAAAATTCAAACCTATCCTAGACAACAAGTAACTAAACATCAAAACCTAAAAGTAAAACCTAACTTAGGTACAGCAAATAACTAGTATTGCAAAAAACTAACTTTCAGACCACGTTAGGTTAAGAGACCATACCTGAACAGAAGACCAACCCTTCTGTACATCAGCTGCTTCGCTATCAGATTCACCGATCCAACCCCACAAGATTCTTCGTCCCTTATGTTGATCATAAAACGTCTTGGATGCATAAAATTTACCGTAATCATATCTCAAACCGGTACTAATCCCGACATCGATTGAAGGATTATCGGGGACCCATGTTGCATTAGAGTCATAGTATGTCCCAATGGCATAATGGTCAATTCTAGTATCGTCCATGCTAGCCTTAATGATATGCTTAACATCCGGTCCATTGACCGAAGTGTCAAGACCCTTGTCTTTAGTCTTGGACACTGGATAAAAGTCAACGCACTCCCACATTCCAGTGTTTGGGACTTGGTGCAACAAGGTCTCATGCTTCTCGTAGGTCTTGAAATCTGTTGTATCGTAAATAAGAGATATTCCGGTTCTGTTGATTTTGGAGCCAATAGTGATCCGCCATTTCCCGTCTGATGTCTTCCATGCAGTTGTTGGGTCACGGAAGTCCTTAGCACCGATACCTGGAGGTGGTACAAGAACCGGGTTGCCGGAGAACTTGGTCCATTTCAACAAAAGTGGATCTTTAGGGTCTTCAGGATAGGCAAGGTTTTGAACCTAAAAGCGTAGTAAACAACATATTATCGCTAATTGCTTTAAACATTTATATTGAAATATATTTTATGCTACCAAACACAAGAATTGGAATCACTATTACATTTATGAAACATTTATTCACATTCCATACTGTCACAAGCATTAATAGAGTGGTTAGTTAAGCAACAAATGGATTTTCAAAATCATTACTTGTACAAATTTGTCGGTGGAACCAGTGTAGAGCATGACAATAGAACCATCATCAAGGAAAGTAGCCGAACCGGTCCAAACGCCGTTAGCATCGTACCACTGGTCAGGAACCATGGCAAATGGGAGGTAAAGCCAGTGGATAAGATCCTTTGATACAGCGTGACCCCAAAAAATGTCACCCCACACGGCTCCATTTGGGTTGTATTGATAGAAGAAATGGTACCATCCCTTATAAAACAACGGACCTGGACAAGATTTAAACGTAACATATGTTAGAGTCAAAACAAGAGTTTTGTAATAGTTAATGATGAAAACGAGAGCATGACAGGTTAAACCAGGACTTTAAGAACCGGTTCCTAATTTTTTTTAGTTAAAAATTAAGAAACAGTTTTTTAACTTCCGCTAAGAACTGCATTCTAAGAAACCGGGTTAATCATTGGCAAAAAAAAATCCTTAGCTAGTTATAGTCCACGTAAGACAAGATCAAAACTTTTCATTCATTAAGATATACAATAGAAAATCACGTTTTTACTACCACTAAGAAAGTACACGACGCTTCAGATACAGTTGGGTTGGTAGAGCGATTTAAATTAGATCACAAAAAGGCTCTCAACACACACTAATGGGCAAACAATGATTTGTTCAATTTGCACATGACTCACGTGGTGTATACAAAACAAACTAAACTAAAGTAAACTAAACAAAAGGGACATTATTGGCTTCCATAACTTTCTGTTGAGATTTTGTCTTTGTACTTATATACCTTTTTAGGTGTAAATTAATAATTGTCTCTCACAATATTTCTTTTTTTCAGTTACCAAAATATATATATTTCTTTTTATGTTTTACAATTATGTTTTTTTGTTCTAGTGACATCTATTGTGGGCCGCAAACGTGCCATGTTGTCATATATCTCTACCAATAATGTTTTTGGGTTTTAGACGTATCTTCCAGTTGTGAACCCAACCCATTTTTTTGGAACAGAAGCAATCATTTAATTTCTTTTCCATTTACATAAATAAATAAAAACAAGGTCAAAGGGAAAAAAAATGTACACTTCTAAAAAGCACAAAAGGACTTCAATGTAGGATCTAGAGCTTACCATTAGGATCTGCAGACGGAGAAGCCAACATACGCCATCGAATTGAGAGAGACAAAAACAATAAATTAGAAATGAAAATAATAAAATCTTGTATATTTTAAAACTTAATAAAATTGTATGATTCCAGATTGAAAATTCTCCAGATTTGAAACTGAACATATTGGATACCAGCTTGATCACTTAAATATTTTCTGTTAACCTATGGTCTAAATATACAAATCGTTATGAAATTCAAAATCTATAGAAAACGTGGAAAAATGAACATTCTTTTATGTTGTTTGGAAAAAAGTGGACACACTTTTTATAACTATTTTAGCAACAAAGATATAAAAGAAAAACATTATCTTCTTTTTTTTTGATCAAAAAACGTTATCTTCTAATATGATTAATAAATAGTGTTAATACCGTTCATCCAATTTTTCTCAGGTTGGAAATGAAACGCAGTTCGTTGCCACGACAACACAGTATTGTTCCAGGCAAACGCTTCTCCTTTCAGATCATTGGAAAGATTCCAAATATGGTCGTTGCTCTTTTCCGACACGCCGGCCAAACGAGCACGTGACTCCACCGTCGTGTCATCATTGACATCATTTTTGGGTGCGGATCCGCCGTGTGTAATGACGAGAGTAACGTATAAAGCGATCAACAGAAAACCAGAATAGATGGCGAGATGAACTTTGATAGGTCTTCTTCTCCGGCTCTCCGGGATAGAGTCGCGTCTTGAATCAGATAATGGATCTTGTTGAGAGCTGACCGGCAAGAGAGATTCAGAGCTTGCCATTTTTGTTCTGTTTTTCTTTCTTTAGTTTGATTGGTTTAAGAGAATATGTCACTCCAATTTATATAGGAAAACAAATCTGAGAATATGTATAAAAATATTGATTCAGACAGGTAGATAGGTAGAGAGAGACTGGATTGGTTAAGGCAGAAAGAACTGGAGTGGGTCGGCATTTGGAAAAATATATAATTTAAAGAAACGATTTTTAATGAAAAGCTAAATAAACGGGGAGATTAATACTACAACAGTTGCTGACTGTGTCTTGTAATAACTTTCGCTAATCCAAGATAATATGATATACTTTTTTCTTTTTTTTTTGTCAACATGTGATATACTATTCAATATCGAAATATGATAATGGATGATAGTGGCTTAAATTTATTGTAGTAAAATATCATCTATAATCAGTTAATATAAACACACAAATTTATAAGAATTCATCATATTTATAAGGGATTACAAAACATGTTACACTTTATAAAACCTTACATTAAACATTATAAAATATGTTTTATAGTTCTTTACAAAATTGAAATTTTGACGTCTATAAAATATGACGTTTAGACTGAAAAGAGTGGTGATTAAACGTCTAAAAAGCGATCTAGTATCAAGTTTGATGAAAATGCCTAACTCTCGAATCAATAACTAGCTCATATCTAGTACTTGTAATTTTTTTTGTTACAGCATTTCTTTGTATACAGTTTTCGTTACAAGAATTTTTTCTTTGTTTTTTTTTATTATTGAATTAAAAGATAAAGACGAGATCTCATGTAATAAAACGACAAGATCTATAAATTATTGGACGTGGGAAAGTAAGATCCACATGTAGAAGACCCGTTCGGTCTCTGATGGCAAAGACGTGCTCGATCTAAACAATAATCTGTTTGTTTTTTAAAACCGATCTGTACCATGAGAAATTTGGCTCCATAACCAGAAAAATACTAAAATTAAAAAACTAAAAATCTTATATATTAAAACAGAAGTCACGACCTTAATTCATGTGTGATTTTTTTTTAAAATAGACCTAATAGACATATTCCTAGAAAATCATGTTACATTTAATCTCTAATCTTATCACTTAAATTTTGGCCCTATCAAAAAATTTTATTGGGCTGTCAATAATTGGATTTAAAGAATAGATGATCCATCAGATTTATAAATAGTATAAATTATATAGATATAATTTAATGTTGTAATATTATACCTCTATATGTTAAATATTTAAAAATTTGTCGATGTTAACTTTTAAAATTATAAAGATTTTTTTTGAAAATAACAAAAATCATATTATCTAACAATGAGTAATTTTTACTACCTTAAACCAATAAAAAAATATTTAAAACAATATAGTTTATTTTAAAAATTAAACAAAAACTAAATGTTTAATTATTTACTCGATAATATAAATCTATGAAGCGAAAAGTTTATTTTTTAAAAAACTTTCTAAATTTGTGAAATGTTACAATATCTTTGAATATGAAAATAAAACAATATTTTACTATCTTTATATATATAGTTACGATTTTAATAATGAAATAATAATCCAAAAATATATATATATAAGAACATACAAATACATGTGAAAGTTTAAAACAATCTATCCAATGAAAAAATATACCACAAACTTATTATGTTTTAAAAATTAATAGACACATATATATTATAATATATACCAATTTAGAATTGAAAACAAAATCTTTATATAAAAATAAATGAAAACAAAAATCCGCGCGGTTGTGCGGGTCGAGATCTAATACTAAAATTAAAAAACTACCCATCTTTCCCCTTCCTTCCTTCTTTTTTTTTCTTTTGCTTCTTATATTTTCCTAACTCGTAGTTAGTTTCTTAATTTTATTTTTGTTTTTGGTTATCTCCCTGATTCTCTCTTTCATCTCCCATTTTCCGTCTTCTATTCAATTTTGTTCGAATAATTATAGAGAAGTTTTCTTAGATAGCTTTTTTTAGTTTATTTTCACAAAAATAAACTTCAATGAAAAAAATGACTAAAATAAATTTTATTAAGGATAAATATGCATTTATACCTAAGGATTAACTATTCTAGACTTAGAGTTTAGAGTTAAGGGGTGAGATTTTGGGGATATGGTTTCAAATTTTAAAAAATAAAAAATTAAAATTAAAATTTTCAAAACAAAAATGTGCTATTTTGGTTATTTTATTTTTTGAGTGCTATTTTTGTGACAAAAAATTTAAAATATCTATTTGAGAGAATTGCCCTTAATTATAGAGAAAATTCCTTAGATAGCCTTTTTAGTTTTTTTCACAAAAAAAATAGATCTCAAAGAAGAAAATGACCAAAATAAGTTTTATTAAAGGGTAAATATGTATTTATACCCAAAGGTTAATTAATCTAGAATTAGGGTTTAGAGTTAAGAAGTGGGGTTTTGGGGATATCGTTTCAAATTTAAAAAAATAAATTTTAAATTTTAAATTTTAAAACAAAAATGTGTTATTTTGTCATTTTATTTTTTTGAGTGTTATTTTTGAGACAAAAACTTAAAAAAGTCTATTTGAGAGAATTGTTCACAATTATATGTCTAATATTATGATAACAATTTGAAAGACGGGACTAGATATTTGAACTTTAAAAATATTGAAATATAATAAAAGTTAAAACTACTATTAAAAAATCAGAGATTGCCATGCTTTGGGTAAAAAAAAAGTAGGGGTTCTTTCAAACATGACTCAAAATTTCAAGTCAAACACAAAAAATAACCTATTTTTTTTTGAAATTTTGTTTTGTCCTATTCACCATAGAAGTTCTAGTTATTCACAAAAATGCAATTACTTTTTCTTTTCTTTTTTCGAAAATAAGGCTTTTACCTTACCATCCTCATCTTCACCAAATATTTACAACTTTGCCATTGACATCAATACCTCAACCACCATGAACTACCAAATTGAGAGTGCTAATGCCCTAAAGTTTCGATTTTTTCTCATCCTTTTTCATTTTCCATCTACACAAACCACATATCTTACACTTTCTCTCAAAATTCATAAAACAAAACTGAAGATTTTGATTACAAATTATGTAAGGTTCATAAGCTCACGATTCTTGGTGATTAACGAGTAGGTAGCTGTTGTGGTGAAGTTCTGGGTGATTGGAGAAACCACGCAAGTCATCTCACGAGTTCAAGGTATGAAATCGCGAACTAGATTTTATTTTTCAGATCTGTTCGACAAAGAAGACTTCTGGTCAATGCATAGGTTAGTTTTGCAATTGAACTTTTGTGTGTTTTTAATAGAAGACTTCCCTAGAAGTCTTCTAACTTTCCTTTGTAAACAAAAAAAATCGAAATTCCGAGAGAAGACTTCTTTGGATAAATTGCAAAAGTAACCCAGCAGACTTCTTACGACATTGAGAAGACTTCCGGAAGACTTAGAGAAGACTTCTTTTGAAGTATTCTCCAGGTAGACTTCCCTAGAAGTCTTCTAAAAAAGTCAAAATTATGACTAACTTCGGTCAAATTCAAAAGTAACATGTTTATCTGTCTTCTCTGGGAATTTTGAAAAAAAAAATCAATTTCAAAAGTAAGCCAATATTTACAAAGGAAGACTTCCGAAGATGTCTTCTGTAGAGTGCCTTCTTACGAAGTCTTCCTTCGTAAATTTGAAATTGCAAAAATGACCTAAGTAGAAGACTCTTTTGAAGTCTACATAGAGTAGACTTCCTTTAAAGTCTTCTGTGGATGACTTCAAAAGAAGTCTTCTACGTAAATATTTATTAAACTTTAAATTTATCCAAAATTAAAATGAATTTTTAATATCTTCTTGCTAATTCATGTTTATTAGTAAATATTGGGACTACTCAGTCGAATTTATAACTTAATTGGTGATAATTATGAAGTTACAAACATTGATGTTTAATAATGTTTCTAGCTAAACGGAGAAGTCTTCTGTAAGTCTTACAAAAACATAGAAGACTTGCAGAAGACTTCATAAGAAGTCTTCTCCGATGATTTTGTTTTATTAAGTTGATGTTCTGTGTTTGTGAGAGGTTGGAGAGTTTTAGAGTGAAAAGCATTACATTTTTGTTGTAGTCATTTGAGAGAAACAAAGAAAATGTGTAAATTTTCTTTATATATGGAGACAAAAATTCCAATTATGTTAAATATTTTCAACCCAGAAGACTTCGGGAAGACTTATGGAAGACTTATGTAAGACTCATGGAAGACTTTGATTTAGGCGGAAAACCTAAATTATTCCAAAATTTAGGCGGGAACCCTAAATTTTACTTAAATTTAGGTGGGATGTGTCAGAAGACTTCTTTTTAAGTTTTATGTGAGTCTTCTAGACCCTAAAATCAAATAACTATGCAAAAAAAAAACTTTTTAAACTTCAAAAAAGCTTGGAAAATGTTTAAATCAAATTATTAGATAGTATAAACATATATAGGTCAATTTGATGTTTCAAACAAAACAAAAAAAAAATATATATATAGGTCAATTTGAAAAAGGAAAAAAATGAAGATAAAATTTCAAATCTAACTCTAAAGATACCAACAATACTATAACATATGTTACCAAACGCTAAACCAATGACTCATGAACCAATCTACATTCACTCATCTATGTTGAAAATAATTCAATTTCAGATAAACTAAATTTACATCATTGAAAAATGTTTATTATTACATGATTTCAAATTTTAACCCATGAAAATATTTTTTATAAAAAATTTAAATTATTTTTGAGATCTAATCCTTGAGAAAACTTTATCTGGAAGACTTCTTGAAGACTCCTAGAAGACTTATGGAAGACTTTGATTTAGGCGGGAAACCTAAATTATTCCAAAATTTAGGCGGAAACCATAAATTCTACTAAAATTTAGGCAGGAGGTATCTCAAGACTTCTTTTTAAGTCTTATGTGAGTCTTCCAGACCCTAAAATCAATTAACTATGCAAAAAACATTTTCTTAAATTTAAAAAAAAACTTAGAAAATGTTTAAATCAAGTTATTAGATAGTTACTAAACATATACGGGTCAATTTGAAAAAAAAAAATGAAGGTAAAATTTCGGAATCTAACCCTAAAGATGCATACAATACTATAACATATGTTACCAAACCCTAAACCAATGACTCATGAACCAATCTACATTCACTCATCTATGTTAAAAATAATTCAATTTCAGATGAACTAAATTTACATCATTAAAAAATGTTTATTAATACATTTAATTTTTTACCCATCAAAATATCTTTTATAAAATTATAAAATTATTTTTAAGATCTACTGAACGAAAAGACTTACAAAGAAGTCGTCATAGAGAAGACTTACAAAGAAGTCTTTTCTAACGGAGGGTTATAATGGTAAAATTGAATACAAATTTTTTGTTTGTTCATAAAAAGGCTGTTGTAATTTTACTAGATTTTTGGGTTATTTTTGCATTTGATTGAATTTGGGATAACTTTGGTATTCAAAATTAAGTTTTGAATCATTTTTAACGATTCCCGCAAAAAAGTATCGTAAATTGCCGTAATTTTTCCATAGTACGAAGTATCTGAAATACTCATTCCAAAGTTGACTTTAAATGATTTTAGCTACCATATTTCTTTTCAAAAAAAGCATTGACTTTTAATGATTTTAACTACCATACGTTTTCCAAAACTACCCTTATCCAACTTTCATGTCTCACGTTTTATCGGGTATACTTTAAACAATATATTTTTAATTCTAGTATTACTCGTTTTGATATTTATCTGCTATTCCTCGTCATGATATACGAAAAAGACAGTCCTAGTAATACGCACTCCAAAATAACTCTCTAAGATTCTACAAAAAAATCAGAGCCGGAGGATAAAAATATTAATTAATCTAATTAACCTGATTTAGTTTCTAATATAACTGGTTTTTTATTTAATACTCTTTTTGTTTCTAAATAAGTATCATTTTTGATATTTTTACACAGATTAAAAAAATAAATGAAATATAATTAAGTTTCTATTAATTACGCATGTTTAACTGCATAGTGCATTGAAACGTAATTAAGTTTCTATCAATGCACTATGCAGTTAATTTAAGCTTGAAATAAATAAAATATGTATTACAATTATAAAGTGATATTTTTTTGTGAAATAAGAAAAAAATGTCAGAATAACACTTAATATAAAACAAAAAAAGGTAGAAAATACTAATTGTATCCTTTAATATAAAAATACTAATTAATCTGATATTTTTCTAATATAAATGGTTTCTTCATTTAATTCTAGTTAGTTGGCAAAAACAAATCTACTGGATATCAACATATTGATATTTATTAAATTTCAAATTAAAACAGATATTGGAAGATATTTTTGGTCATTACTGATTGGGTTTATCTAATGAAATTTAATTTGTATAATCTCATAGTGACGTGTTAAAAATTGGAATTAGTTGATAATTTGATGTACACTAACTTGTAAATTATTACTTGTTGATTTTCAAGAACCTATATATAGTATTAGTTATAAGAAACATATACTATTAAATTAAAAAATTGGTAGAACATGACCAAAGATTTGACAGGGATCTGACTCAGACGAACACGTTTACATTCAGCCTCTGTTGTCTTCAAATTATCTGTCATTTGGTACATCAAATAACAATATTACCAATTTTCTTTAATTTTATATATTTTAAGATTTTAATTGAAAATCTGAAATTGGCATATTTGCAAACGTTCCATAAAATATGTTTAAATGGTGAATGAATCAGAAAGTGAAATCAAATGCATCAAACAAATTAAAGTGAAATAAACAAGACCAAACATATCATAACGAATAAGTTGCAAAAAAGAAAACATATCATAACGAATAAAATAGAATAAACATATATTTAGATAGAATATGTGAATAAAAATAAATTATTATTAAAAACATATTCAATTTGAAATTATTATACAATTTTAATTTTTTCAACATATAATCTTTTAATGTATAATTATATACAGTATCTAGTAATGTTATTATAATTGTAATATTTTAAATATTTTCTGCAAGAATAATAACATATATGGCCATCTGGTTTTACTTGCATTTTTTGTATTTTGGATAATTAAAAAATATATGCACATATCAAACCTGTTTTCTTATTTTAATAGCATACTATAATATATGAATTTTAGAGGAAAAGACAGTGGACATGTTTTTAACATGAGAAAATTGAATTTATCTGTGATGAAAATGAGAAGATCAGAAGGGAAAATGTAAAATGAAAAAGTGAAAAGGGGCATGGGTTAATCTCAATTTGGTAGAATGATAAATTATAGTTGGTTTGGATGGATGATCCAAACTAAAATTTGGTTGGATTTAGTAATACTTAAAATTCATCAAGAGCAATAGCTTATTTGATCACTTTTTCATTTAAGAAATTTTCAAAATAAAAGTTTGGTTCAGAAGAATACCGTATAAAAATTTTTTTTGTAGCTTTGAATTCATCTGAGCATTTGATCTATGAGAGTTTTCAGGCGTAACCGGTGTCTGGCTCCCATCTCCGGTGCCGTGTGCCGTGCCGATAGCTAAGAGAGTTTTTTTTGTTTCTCTGTGAGTCCTCATCCGTTTTTTCAGGTGTGGTGATTAGTGCTGGTCCCGAAATTAAAAAAAAAAAATAGTAGAAGGAAAAAAAAGTAAAGACACATTTACTAAGGGTCATTAGTCTTAATATTTTTTTTAAAACCATTTTAAATGTAAGTAAATGGAGAAGGCTGAAACTGAACTTTTACTTAGCTTTCATTATACTAGACTACTAGAAATTTTTACGGCTGGTGGTCGGTTAAATTGTTAAACGAAATAAGGCCGGGCTTCTATTCTATTGCTTCTCCTCAGGGTCGGCACCGGTGCTGATGGTGAGATATTAAGATGTGGCTTGGTCGATCTAGCTGGATCGGTAGTTGTAGCAGCTCCCTTAAATGCTCTGACAAATCTAGGAAACACATGCTTAACGGCCATCTTGTCTTTTTTTTTTCTTTGTAACACGACCATCTTGTCTACTGTTCAAACAAATTAATGTGCAGTTTTTTTCTGGAGAATTCATTTGTCCCCTTTCTTCTTCGTTTTTCTAGAAATTGTCACTCATGTTAACAGTTAATTTATTTTCTCACATTCATTGTTAAACTTCTTTTTTGGTCGATATAATTCGCATGTTCTTACTAACCGTATATTTATTCTTACCATCTATGTTTAAAGAATTTTAAGTGCAAAATGGTGTTCTTTAGCGATCAAGAACCAAGTTTAGTTTTAAGTGCATAATGGTGCTTAAAGGTTCCAAAGATTCTGAACAAATATGGTTTGAACAACTATTCATCTATCACCAACTAAAAAAAAAAGAATTCAAGAACAGAAAAAGATTCAAGGAAACAACAACTAACAAGTAAACAATGAAACCTCAAAAGTGAAAACGAAACGAAATCAAACAAAATGCGCTTTACTTCCAGTTTAAACCGGACTAAACTAGACCGGTTAAACCAATTTCAAGTGGTTCCTCTACTCTGTGGAAGAGAAAAGTAAACTTTGGCTCTGAAGTAAACTTACATGTTGGACTTTTAACCATTCATCTCCACCTGACAATTGCTGAACCCCAAGTTAAACCGGCTCCAAAACCGGAAGTGGCTATGGTATGTCCCGGTTTAACTTTCCCGCTTCTCACCGCCTCATCAAGAGCTAGAGGGATAGAAGCAGCGCTTGTGTTGCCGTAATTAGCCAAGTTTGATATCACTCTTTCCGGTGGAAACTGAAGCCTTGTAGCCACAGAGTCTAATATTCTCTGGTTTGCCTGCAACATTTTTAACCTTTTCTTGTTTCAAAAGCTCTAAACATTCCACCATTTTAACTTGAATTCATTAGGTTACCTGATGAAGGAGGAGCCAATCAATGGAGGAAGCAGGAAGACCAGCTTTTTGTAAAGCAGTCTCAAGAGATTGTGGAACGCATCTGACAGCAAAGCGAAACACTTCTTGTCCATTCATCTGAATGCACGAATATGAAGATTGTTTTGGTGGAAAGTCACCCAACGCTGACCCATTGGAGCTCAAGGCACCATCGGTTTGGGATTCTTTAACAGAAGCATTCAAATGTCTGCAAAAAACAACAAGAGAATCTCAAGGGAAAATAACAAGAAGATGAATCTTAGGAAGCCTCTAAGGATATATGAATCTAAATTACCTACGACCGTCTCCATCGCTGTGCACATCAAAACTATATAACCCATCATCCTCAATGTCACAAGCCTGCATGAAATGAAAGTACCAAGTTAAAACTAAAGAACAAAGATTGGTCTTTTAAATTCAATGAAGCTAATAGACAAGCATAGTATACTAATGACCGGTGGAGAATGTTCAGTACCTGAACAACCACAGCACCAGCAGCATCTCCAAAGAGGATGCAAGTTCCTCTATCAGTCCAATCAACAAACCGAGATAAAGAATCAGCTCCAATCACCAAAACATTCTTAAAACCGCCTCCTGGAAAAAAGAAAGAAAGGATAGTTTATCTTATGAGCTAACTAATCATCTTATTTGACTTTATACCTCTTATATGACAAGCAGCTGAGACTAGACCCAAAACAAATCCACTACAAGCAGCTGTGATATCATATGCCAAAGGGTTCTTTGTGCAACCAAGCGCCTTCTGAATCTGCCATCAATACAGAAACAATCAGCATGTGACTTTTCCCTCCATCAAAGGAGAAATAAATACCTGTGGAGCAGCACCGAAGAGATCATCAGGAGTGGAGGTACACATCAAGACTAAGTCAATATCCTCAGGAGCAACTTCTGCCATTTCAAGGGCTTTGGTTGCTGCTTCCACTGCTAAGCCAACCAAGCTATCTTTGCCTGATACAACTCTGCGGTTGCGGATACCAGTGCGAGTAGCTATCCACTCATCATTAGTATCGACAATCTTTGCGAGATCATCATTAGAAATCAGAAGACTTGGGACAGCTGAACCAGATCCAATCAGTTTGCAGCCGCTCGGTACTAGCCTTTAAGCAGACAGAACAAAAGGAATGTTGAATAAGAGACCATTTAAATTGTTACATAGAGAGATTAACTTGTCTTAAAGATCTTCCCTTTAGAGCTAAGCTAAGACTTAATCAGAGACAATAGCAAAACATGTGTTTTGTCTTAAAAGATCTTCCTTAAAGCTAAAGCTAAGACATAATAAAGTAATCAACTTTCGAATTAAAATCAATGAATAGTTAAAGAAGGAACCAAAAAGTTGAGTTTTTATCACCTGGGTGGTCGGTATTGAGAAGGAGAAGGAGAAGCATTGTTATCGAGGGAGCTGAGGCTAGAGCAGAGGACCCTTTTGGAGAATCGTTTCGAAACGCAAAACCCAGATCCAGAAACTGCAATCGGGAGGTGGGTTCTGCTTCGCATTGAGGAAATCGAAGGATGAGCGAAGAAACCAGATGCATTCGCCATTGTTTGAACAAAAGAATCGAAGAAAGGAAGAAGCTTTGCTGTCTATTTTGTGATTACAGAGATTGAGAGGAGAGGAAGAATTCGAAATAGTTTATTAGTAAAAACTCGAATCTTCGGAAGTTCCGAAGCGAAGAGAGGAGGAGACAGAGAGAAGGTTGAGAGCAGTGGCAGCTCAATTTTGAGGAGATTCCAATGCTTATTCAAAACTAACCACTCATGAACCAATTTGCATTTTTTTTATATATATTTTAAATCGTTAAATTTTTTATGAAAACACAATTCTTATTTTCATTTTCTTCTTTTACTTTTATATATTTACTTTCTATATTTTAATATTAGTTTTATTATATTACATATGATAGTGTACAACTGAGAATGTTTTATTTGTGAGTTACAAAAATTTACGCCAGTTCTATTTACATTATACAAAATTTTATTTGCATTACACTTAGGGTAAATCTTTAATAAGGACTCAAAAGTATTTTTTTGACTAAAAAGTAAAAACACATATAAAAATGACCAAAATATGTTTCATTAAATAGATAAATAATAATTACATATTTATTGTATAGATATACCAATTTAAATAATTTTTTTGGAGAAATTTTTATTCAATATTTGAAAAAATCGAAAAATGACTCAATTTTGAAATACAAAAATTATTCTTTAAAAATATTTTTAAGATTATAATTTTAAATCTTAAATTTAAATACTAAACTTCACTTCCACTTTTCAAATCTAAACACTAAATTTAGATAGTTAACCTAAAAAATATAAGTTAGTTTACCTCTTTAATAAAACTTTTTTAATAAAACTTGTTTTTTGATCGTTTTAATCATTGTATTGTATGCTATATTTGTGAAAAATACTTTTTAAAATATCATAGAATATTTATCTTACAATAAATTATCTTATGAAAATTTAATTCTAACATTTCTACTTATACGAACTAAAAATTCATAATATTTTTTTATTAATATATACAATTAATAACAGCTCCAACTGTATATCACTACTAATTTGAAGTCAAATACGATTTTCACATCTTATTTTCCATGTTTGAAAATGCAGGTGACACAGCCGTCTGGCCTGATGATATAAAACGTCCGGTAACTCTTCCCACCGTTAGAGCATTAATCGACTTTTTTTTTATAAACACACGGTTCTGTTTAAATCCCCTTTTGTAACTATATGACATATCTACATAGCTTTGATAGTTTAAGAGAATAAAATCATGAAAAAATAGTAAAATCGTTGAAATAAAAACAGAAGCGGCTGACGAATCTTAAAAATTCTGGTTCTATTGGTTTACATGTTGCAGCGGCCTACGATCAGTCACGGATCGCAAATTGTTATTCGTTTTGCTGTTTCAAGATCAATATTAGAGTATCTCCAAACATCTCTATAGCTTCTTTGCTATGAAAAAAAAAATTCAAAATTTCAAATTTAGAGTTCTCGAGATTTTACTATTCTAAACTTCAAATTTAAAGTTTTATTTTTTGTTTGTATTTTGGTCTTTACAATTAACATCACATTTATGATTTTCAAGTATTTTCTTGTTTATCGTTTTAATCTTTAAAACTTTTTTTTATCTCATTTTATAAATTCAAATTTTACACATAAAATTAATAAAAAAAAATTAAATAATATTTTTAAGCTAGAATTAGACAACAAAAATATTACAAAATAACTTACTAAAAACCTTTTTTTAAAAGATACATGAAAACATAATTAGTACACCAATTTAAATAATTTAACAACACTATTAGTCTGGTAAGTTTTCTCTGGAGCCTTCAAAATCTCCAAAATATTTTCCAAACAAATTTTGTGTAACCAAAGATAGAGCATTATGAAAAAATATTTTATGGAAAAAATGTGGTATTTTGCTTATATTTTAATATTTAATTATGCATTTCGGTTTATAATTTTATATATTAGTGTAAGATTTTATTAATTAATATTGTTGTATTATTTTTATATATGTGCTAGTTATTTATAAAAAAATTATGGATATAAATTAATTATGATAAATATAAGTATATTGTAAAATATAAATAATTTTGAAATTAAATTTGAAGTTTTGTTTTCGGAGAAGAACGGTTTGAAACTTCAAACAGAGGTTCGAAAACTTCAAAATAAAGAGTTTTTTCGAAATGCTCTCAATCTGGATCACCCATTAGTCTCTGATTCTTAAGTAATTCGCTATGTCTGAATCGACCAATTCACAGCTAGCATAATTCCAAACTTGGCGTATTTTTAGTTTAACATATGTTTCTGTATATTTTATTAACTTTATTTATGATTTTATAGTTTAATAATGAGAGGGGAATTCTCTCTCGACTCAAATTTCTGTTTGCCATTATTAGGGCCAACTAATCATCACTTAAACTAGCTTTTAGCCCTCGTTCTTATCCAAAAGATTATAAAGATTTTGAAAAGCATTTTATCAAGTAAATTATATTTCCTTAAATTCCACAGGAAATGGATTAATATAAAGTAAATGAGACAAAAACAAAAAGGTAGCTGAGGTACTACTCGTAATATATTAGGAGGGGTTTGGTGAACAACTTGAAGAAGAGTAAGTTCAAGGGAATAAAATATACTGTCAGAAAAAGAAAGAAAGAAGGGAAAAACCGTGAAAAACATTCATATGTTGTCAAATATAGTTGGTTGTGAACTGTCTTAATAATAAGAAGCTCCATAGTTTGGTGGATCAGACAAAGACACAAATGAGCTTTTGGATGTTAGATATGACATGAATGCAAATTCACTACTCATTCCACTTCTAAACAAAGAAAACACATTGCCAGAAGAAGAAATGGATAACAAATAAACTTAGAAGTGAAGCAAATAGATGTGGGTTGAAATTAAGATCCTAAGATCATAGATTGAAATATAGTAGTCACAAAGGACATTTGATATTTGAACACAAAAATATGTCTGAACTGATGAACGTGAAAGCAGGATATGAAATATACAAATAGCACTATAACTGCAAATGTAGAACACCTGACCTATCTTTCTCTTTGATTATTGTATCATGTAGCTCCTTGGCAGACGACGGTTACTAGTAGCAGAAAGATATGAGGGTTTATAAGTTTCAATACTTGAAAGTTCATATGTTCCCCAAATCCAAATGAATTAGGCAGCTGATGTATACCAGTAGATGACCTTTATAGACCTCTATCTTTCTCTCTTGTGACGTCTCTTGCAAAACATCACGCCTAGTTTTGAGCTCTTCTATGGTTGTTCCCAAACATGTGAGATTCTTGTCAAGATTGTGAATACAGTCTCCTTTCTCCTCTAGCCATTAAGATACTATATTCATCCATGAATCACAAGGTATGATCAAATATAGTCTATATTGCAGAAACATGCGAAGCAACTTATTTGATTCTATACTTCTGGTGAAAGGAAGATGCTAATCAAATGTTGTTGAAACTATTGCAACCAATTCCAAACGTAAACCAAAGTACAAATCAACTTCGAGCAAATTCAAAAAGTAATTCACATAAAGCAAGAGACAGGAAGAGAGACTTTAACAACAAGAAAACACACAGAGAAAACATATCATCCACTTGGAACATGCTGCCTGAGAAGCCACAGCCCACTTGACCTTTGTTTGCTTATAATCAAATCTAACACAAAAAGAAAAAAAAAACAGATGCATATTAAAGACTGAAGCAGTTTCATTACTTGAAAAATAAATCCTTTGAAAACAAACAAGAGAAGACAGAGAAATTAAACCTTTTTGCAAGAAGATAAAAAGCGGGTTTTGGTAGCTTCATCCTTCCATTCCACCAAACCTTCAATCCATTCTTTTCTACTGTAGCTAATGAAGAGTCCATTTTCACCATGTCTACCACTTTTGGAATCGAGAGGGAGCTTTTTCAGATTTGGACATCTCATTACACAGATTTCCTTAAGACATGGTAAGGGTAGAGGTTTCCAATGAATATTCTTCAGCTCCGGTAAACTACTGAGTCGAAGAATAATCAGCTTTGGAAAGGGAGCAATCCCTGATTCTTCACCTCTGGAAGCTTTCTCTTTGTTTATTATATCTTTTAGTTCTTTTGCACCCAAAACATCAAGTTCTTTCAAGTTTGAAGCAAACATCAGCAATGTCAGTTCCCTGAGGCAATTGCAATCTTGTATTTTCACTACCGAGAGGCTGGAGAAACATGGGGTGTCCCACAAATTTTGCAGCTTTGATATCCCAGCAATACTCAAAATACCAGTGTCCCACAAATCCAAGTGAATTAGATTTTTCAACCCAAGCAAACCCATAGGCAAGTGATGTATATCAGTTCCTGACAAGTTTAGATATTGCAAGGAACGTAGTTCTGATATGCTTTCGGGCAATTCATTGAGATCTCTATTTTGCGATAGGTCCAAAACATACTAGTTTTGGCATGTACTTGAAGAATTCACTTGAGATCTCTCCCAACTTTGCCTTTTGCAAGAGCAAGGTTGTGAGTTGGAGACATTCATGACTTCCACGGAGATAGAGAATCTTGTTATGCATCAGTGACACCCTTCTCACAATGTTCCAGTTCTTAACCTTTGGCATTTTTAAGGACCGCACACCTGCATGCACAATGAAAGCCTCTTTTCCTTGTCCCAAGTCAGACGCAATCCACAAGGCCATTTCACGGATAATATCATGCATACACACTTTATTTGTTACATCCCCCATCAACAATGATGCACGAACAAGACTACCAATTATCTCATAACCCTTGTTCTCCGCCCTTTCGATATCTTCATTTCCATCAATAAGCCCTTCGCATATCCAATAGTCTATCAGTTCTGATTTTTGAATTTTATAATCTTCTGGAAATAAAGCGCAATATAGAAAACACAATTTGAGACGCTCCTCTTTAAGATTATCATAGCTATACTTCAAAAGCGGGAGAATCTGATCTTCCATGCCGGAAAACTCGATGGCGTATGAAGTCAAAACATCTATGGCATGACGCCATTCTTGTACCGTCCTCGACATTTTCTAGCAACTGTTCTTGCAAGATCAGGATCGCTTCCAAGCGTTACTTGTCCAACCTTCTTTTGGAACAAATCAAATGCGTCATTGTCCGAGAGGCACTGGACCTCCATTGGCTCTTCGACTCCCATATGTGCACATACATCTTGAGAACGAGTAGTGAATGCCACTTTGCATCTGTTTTCTACTGTTGGAAAGGGGACTCCAGTTCAACATTTTTAGCACTAAGAAGATCATTGGATCTGTTTTCAATAGTGTCAACTCTATTTAGCCGTACCTGGATTTCGCCAAGCCTTTGCAGACCTCTATCCTCCTCTCTTGTGACCCTTCTTGACAAATCATCACGCCTAGCTCTGAGCTCTTCCATGGTAGTCTCCAAAAATGTGAGATTCTTCTCAAGATTGTGAATATAACCTCCTTTCTCGTCATGCCATCGAGAAACTTCATTCATACATGAATCACAGGGTATCGATATAGATACGCAGTTCCCCATTTTAGAGAGAGTGAGAGATCTGACAAAACTAGAGAGAAGGCAAAACAATAATTAAAGATTATAGATTTTCTTTTTTCGTCCACAAAAATAAGATCATGTCGTTGACTTTGGTGGGACATACTAATTTCAAAGTCTTCTCCAAGTAGCACACGCTTGACAATCTCGCAATCTCGTCGTAATACTCAAATGGCACCTGCCTCATCAATCATATCACGCCACGTGGCAGTTATTAAACCCGTTGTCCACTCGAGCGTGTATGACTCTCTCCGTACTAACCTTCCTGGAGAGTTTATGGGATACAGAGACTTCCCGTTTGTGATCCGACCGGGAGAATCCAGAGACCCGAGGAGATGATCCGGTTCGAGACAGAGATTGTGCGGGTTGCTCCGGCGGCGGAAACCCACTGTGAAGGAGGAGCCTTTTAAATGAAAGAGAACAAAGTATGTCATGATGAAATTTACGATGATGTTGTTGTCGGTAACGGACATTACACAAAGCCATGTCGCGCTGAAGTTCCTGGTAAGATAAGCTTTACTCATAAGAGTAAGTGTGATTGGTTCTAAGATATTAGGAGAATCGCAACAATTTGCTTATCTTATTATAGTCTTAGCCTACTATATCAATGTTCCTAACCAATTTCGCAAAAGTATTTAAACATATCATACATATCTTGTGTAGTAAGTAATTTTTTGCTGGTTGCTTGTGTTTTTGTTCAAGTAATGCCGAGGCTGAACTACGTGATTATGGTGACCGCGCAGATGGATAGTGCCAGATGAGCCAAAGGACCACATGTGGGTAGTCACATGGGGACCGTGAGAGTGGATAGTGCCGGTAGATCCTATATTATCGACCCTTTCTTTTGCAGATACTTACGAGGAACACCGTAGGATAGGAGTCATGGATGGTGCTACACATTTGGTTTTTATTTTCAAAAACTTTTAGTTAAGTTATGTAAGACTATGGTTTTATTCTATTCAGTTTTCATTTGAATTCAAGGATGTTTGTAAAACTTTTCATTTGAAGTAAAGGAAATATTGAACTGAAATGAAGTGTATTTTGAAAGTAAGATCCTTGGGGACGGGTGTTACAGTTGAGCCTATTTTGTTTGGGACAAAAAGAGGATGAGAAGAAGAGAAGAATCAGAGGAAGGAAGAAAAAGAGGAGAGGATATTTTTTGATGATGATCGTTGTGTACACAACAAGAACATAGCTAAATAGAGAATTAAAATAAGGCTTTACTGAGTAACAAGCAGACCAATAAGTACTTAAACGAGGCCCAACGATGAGTCTTTGTGTGCTTCTTGACCCGGATTTATCATCTTCATCCTCACTGCTTTGCTCAGGACCAGTTGAATTTCAAAATTTCAGATCTCTTCCTTGCTGAAAAATGGGAATTTCTTTCTCGATACCTTGTGATCCTTGTATAAACAAAATATCTCACTGGCTGGACGAGAGAATAGCTTGTGTACACGACCTCAAGAAGAATGTCACGTCTCTAGTGACAACCATGGAAGAGCTACAGGCTAAGCGGGATGATTGGTCAAGGAGGATAAGAGGTTTTCAAAGGCTTGCCGAAGTCCAGGTATGGCTCACTAGAGTTGAGACTATAGAAAAAGAAGTCAACGTTCTCCTTAGTGCTAGAGATGTAGAACTTCAAAAGCTGTGTCTTTGTGGGTTTTGTTCTAACAGCTTAAAATCGAGCTATCGTTATGGTAGAAGGTGGATTTGTCTTGCTTCTAGATGACATATGGGAGAAGGTGGATTTAACTAAGATTGGAATCCCAATTCCAACATCAGAAAACAAATGCAAAGTGGCATTCACCACTCGTTCCCAAGATGTATGTGCACACATGGGAGTCGAAGCGCCAATGGAAGTCCAATGCCTCTCGGACAATGACGCATTTCATTTGTTTCAAAAGAAGGTTGGACAAGTAACGCTTGGAAGCGTCCAGAGATCCCTGATCTTGCAAGAATCGTTGCTAGAAAATGTCGAGGCCTACCGTTGGCTCTCAATGTCATAGGCGAGACCATGTCATGCAAGAGGACGATACAAGAGTGGCATCACGCGATAGATGTCTTGACTTCATACGCCATCGAGTTTTCTGGCATGGAAGACAAGATCCTACCGCTTCTGACGTTTAGCTACGATAGTCTTAAAGAAGAGAAGGTCAAATCGTGTTTGTTGTATTGCGCTTTACTTCCAGAAGATTACCAAATTCTTAAAGAAACATTGATTGGCTACTGGATATGCGAAGGTATTATAGATGCAAGTGACGGTACAGAAAAGGCCGAGAACAAGGGTTATGAAATTATCGGTAGTCTTGTTCGTGCATCCTTGTTGATGGATCGTCACGGAACTAAGACTGTCTGTATGCATGACGTTGTTCGAGAAATGGCTTTGTGGATTGCATCTGATTTGGGAAAACTGTTGAAGTAAGCTCGAAGTTAGCTTGAGAAAGAAGCTATACTAATCCTAATAAGAATATGATGTTTAGAGATAAGGATAAAAGTGTTTAGAGTTATCCATATATATTTGATTACTATTAGGATTAGGATAGAGAGAATATATATATACCAATGTCGTGTTAAGGGCATTGTGTGAGAGATTTGAGAGTTTGAGAGAGCTTAAGTTTTGTGTAAGTTTCTTAAGCTAATAAGAAGAGTCATTTCTTATTAATCCTTGTGTTTACACCAAACGTTTGAGAACAATAATTGGTATCATAGCACAAAAGGATTCATGGGGGATCTAGTTGTGGCGAATTCGAAACCTAAAAAAGGAGGATCTTCAATCAAGTGTCCTATACTTAATGCAACAAACTATACTGTATGGGCCATGAGAATGAAGATACTACTCAAGGTGCATGAGGTCTGGGAGATCATAGAGACTGAAACAATTAACGACAAGAAGAATAATATGGCAATGGCGCTATTGTTTCAGTCAATACCAGAAGTACTTATACTTCAAGTTGGAGAACTTGATACTGCCAAGAAGGTTTGGGAGGCGATCAAAATACGGCACGTGGGAGCGGAAAGAGTTAAAGAGGCAAGACTACAGACATTGATGGCCGATTTTGATCGACTCACAATGAAGGAGACATAGACAATAGATGATTTTACGGGGAAGCTCTCGGAGATATCATCAAAATCAGCAGCATTAGGAGAGGATATAGAAGAAACAAAACTTGTTAAGAAGTTCCTAAAGAGTTTACCGCGAAAGAAGTATATTGACATCGTGGCTGCACTAGAACAAGTCTTGGATCTTAAGACTACTGGTTTTGAAGATATCGTTGGCCGTTTGAAAGCATATGAAGAACGGATAGCTGATGAAGAAGAGCAAAAGGAGGATCAAAGCAAGTTGTTATATGCTAACAATGATCAACAATCTCAACGCGACTTCAATAATGAATACAGAGGCAGAGGCCGAGGAAGAGGTTCCTATAGAGGCAGAGGCCGAGGAAGGTACAATGGAACATATAACGGAGCCAACAATGGATACAGAGACGCGTCCAAAGTTACATGTTTCAGATGCGATAAAGTTGGGCATTATGTCATGCAATGTCCCGACAGGCTACTAAAACTGCAAGAGGTACAAGAAGCTGAAACGACCGAGACACAAGAGGCAGATGAGCTCATGATGCACGAGGTTGTTTATTTGAATGAAGGAAAGATAGTACCAAGCAACTATGAAGTCAACAACAGTGAAAATAACGTCTGGTATCTCGACAACGGAGCGAGTAACCACATGAGCGGAGATAGGAGATATTTCTCTTCCATTGATGACTCCATCACAGGAAAAGTACGCTTTGGCGATGACTCCCGCATTGACATCAAAGGGAAGGGAATCATAGAGTTTACGGACAGGAACGGTGAGCCAAGGAAGATAACCGACGTGTACTACATTCCAGATCTAAAGAGTAACATCATTAGTCTTGGGCAGGCCACTGAAACTGGTTGTGATATAAGAATGAAAGGAGAAACTCTAATAATGCGTGATCGTGAAGGAAAGCTAATTGCGAGAGCAACACGTTCCAAGAACAGACTTTACAAGGTAAGAATGAGACTCAAAGAGACCATATGTTATCTTTCTACCAAAACAAGTGATTCGAGCAGGTGGCACGCACGGCTGGGGCACGTAAATATAGATACTATGAAGTCTATGATATCACGAGAATTGGTTACTGGAATACCGAAAATTGATGTCGAGGCCAAGATATGTGGTTCATGTTTACTTGGGAAGCAAGCAAGACAGCCTTTTCCGAAAGCTACCCTATATCGAGCAGAGAAGATACTTGAACTCATACATGGCGATTTGTGCGGTCCTATCACACCAAGTACGAGCGCTGGAAATAGGTACATCTTGGTACTCATCGATGACTACTCAAGATACATGTGGACAGCTCTACTAAAAGAGAAAAGCGATGCATTTAGTAAGTTCAAAAACTTCAAGCTTCTGGTCGAACAAGAATCAAAGACGCCCATACAGACATTCAGAACAGACAGAGGAGGAGAGTTTGTGTCTCACGAGTTCAACTCGTTTGGCAATGAATCTGGCATCAAAAGACATCTTACGGCTCCGTATAGTCCACAGCAAAACGGAGTCGTTGAAAGGTGTAACCGGACGTTGATGGAGATGACCAGGAGCATAATGAAGCACATGCCGATTCCAAATTATCTTTGGGGGGAAGCAGTAAGACATTCGACCTTTCTTCTCAATAGAATAGCGACGAGAGCCGTTAAAGATCGAACCCCGTATGAGATGTTTCATGAAAAAAAGCCGAATGTTAGTCACTTGAAGATTTTTGGATGCATAGGATATGCAAAAGTTGATGCAAAGTTTCTGAGAAAGCTCGACGACAGATCATGGATGTTGGTTCATCTTGGAACAGAACCTGGTTCCAAAGCATATCAAATGTTCAACCCTCAGACGCAGAAAGTCATAGTGAGCAGAGATGTTGTGTTTGATGAAACAAAGAGATGGAATTGGAGTTCAAACTCGAGTGATCAAAACGGAGCCGGAATTTTCAAGATTACAGTTGGGACGTTTGGTAATCACGGCCTGCGTGAAACAGAGGATGAACAGAGCAAAACAGAGCCGAGACAGAACAAAACAGAGCCGAAAGCTGTGGAAGAAGCAATCGAAGCAGAAACACATGAGGAAGACGATGAAGAAACAGACGAAGAAGATGATGTGATGCAAGATCAGTCATCAACTGGGCTAAGACGGTCCCAACGTGCTAGTACAAAACCAAAGTACTTAGAAGATTATGTGTTGTTCCTTGCGAAAGAAGAAGGGGAGCGACTATTAATGTGTTTTAACGACGAGCCAACTTGCTTCGAGGAAGCTATGAGATTCAAAGAATGGATGTGCGCATGTGAAGATGAAATAGAATCAATAACAAAACTTGATTCTTGAACGCTTGTGGAGCTCCCACCCGGAGCTAAAGCAATTGGATTAAAATGGATATTCAAGATAAAGAGAAACTCCGACGGAAGCATCAACAAATACAAGTCTCGACTGGTCGCTAAGGGATATGTTCAAAGGTATGGAGTAGATTATGAGGAAGTATTCGCACCTGTTGCCAGAATAGAAACAATACGGTTGCTTATCAATCTTGCAGCAACAAATGGGTGGGAAATACATCACCTGGATGTAAAGACTGCCTTCTTACATGGGGAACTAAAGGAGACAGTCTATGTCACACAGCCGGAAGGTTTTGAGGTAAAAGGAAGCGAACATAAGGTGTATAAACTCAAGAAAGTGTTGTATGGATTAAAACAGGCCCCTAGGGCTTGGAATGATAAGCTAAATAAGATCCTACTCGGTTTCAAGTTCACCCGCTGCTTGAAAGAACCATCAGTGTAAAGGAAGGAAATAGGAGGGAAGCTTCTGGTTGTTGCAGTATTCGTCGATGATCTTTTTGCTACAGGAACCTGCATGAAGGCGATCAATGAGTTCAAAAAGGAGATGGCCAGCACGTTTGATACGAGTAATCTCGGTCGACTTACTTACTACCTTGGCATCGAGGTTAATCAACACGACAGCGGGATCACTTTGAAACAGAACAGATACGCATTAAAGATCCTAGAAGAGGCTGGCATGAATGAATGCAACTCCGTGCATGTTCCAATGGAGTCGGGTCTCAAGTTAGCGAAATCAGAAGATGAGAATGAGATTGATGCGACGAGTTACAGGAAAATCATTGGCTGTTTCAGATATCTACTACATACAAGGCCTGATATCTCCTATGCAGTAGATGTGTTAAGTCGATTCATGCAAAGTCCCCGAGACTCTCATGGAGCAGCTATGAAGCAGTGCTTAAGGTATCTAAAGGGAACCACATCATTCGGTATCACGTTTGAGAGGTCAGGAAGGAATGCAACTACATTGGTTGGCTATAGTGATAGTAGTCACAATGTAGATCCAGATGATGGGAGAAGCACAACCGGGCATATTTTCTACTTTGGACAAAGTCCAATCACGTGGTGTAGTCAGAAGCAAGATACCGCGGCACTATCATCCTGCAAGGCTGAGTTCATGGCAGGTACTGAGGCAGCAAGACAAGCCATTTGGCTCCAGGATCTAATTCGAGAGATCATCGGAGTTCCTTGTGCAAAGACAGTCATACGCATTGACAATAGATCAGCGATAGCCTTAACGAAGAATCCGGTGTTTCATGGTCGAAGTAAACACATTCACACGAGGTACCATTTTATTAGAGAATGTGTTGAGAGGGGACTTATGGAAGTTGAACATGTACCCGGAACCGAGCAAAAGGCAGACATACTCACCAAGGCTCTTGGAAGAGTCAAGTACAAAGAAATGAGAGAGCTCATTGGCGTTCACAATGTGGAAGAGAAGAACTTCAAGCTTAGAAGGGAGATTGTTGAAGTAAGCTCGAAGTTAGCTTGAGAAAGAAGCTATACTAATCCTAATAAGAATATGATGTTTAGAGATAAGGATAAAAGTGTTTAGAGTTATCCATATATATTTGATTACTATTAGGATTAGGATAGAGAGAATATATATATACCAATGTCGTGTTAAGGGCATTGTGTGAGAGATTTGAGAGTTTGAGAGAGCTTAAGATTTGTGTAAGTTTCTTAAGCTACTAAGAATAGTCAGTTTTTATTAATCCTTGTGTTTACACCAAAAGTTTGAGAACAATAAAAACAAAAAGAGGCATTCGTCGTGCGAGCGGGCGTCGGGTTAAGCGAAATGCCAAATGTTAAGAATTGGGAAGCAGTGAAAAGGATGTCACTGTGTGAGTACGAAGTATCTCTAGTGAATTCTTCGAATACATGCAAAAGCTAGTTGTTTTGGATCTTTCCCACAACGGAGACCTCTCGGAGTTGCCGAATGGAATATCAAAACTAGCTTCCTTGCGATATCTCAACTTGTCGTGGACTCGTATACGCGCTTTACCCATGGATCTGCTGGAAGCGTTGAAAAATCTAAACCACTTGGATCTGAGGGAAACGCACGAGCTTTGGAGCATTGCTGGGATATCGCGTCTGCATAATTTGAAAATACTGAAATTATCCAACTCTTATTTTTCATGGGACCGCTACGTCTGCTTTCGAGCATTTTTTGCGGTCTCGTAAGCTGATGAGCTGTACGCGATCCATAGAGTTCAGGGATTCGAGGGGTTTGACAAATAGTCGGCAAACGTTTGAAATATTGCTTCCAGTAGCTATGGATAAGCTTCGAGATTTCAGCATAAGGGAATGCGGTGTCTATGAGATAAAGATTTCTTCACTACACAATCCTAGAAGCCCACGATTCTTGAACCTCTCCCACGTGGATATAACATTTTGTGATTGCTTGAGGGAACTGACGTTGCTGATGTTTGCTCCAAATCTTAAGTCTTCATGTTTCTGATTCACGTGAACTGGAAGATATAATAAACAAAGAGAAAGGTGAGCAATCAGGGATTGTTCCTTTTCCAAAGTTGGTTTCTCTTACGTTGGATAGACTACGGAAGCTGAAAAATATCTATTGGAATCCTCTACCACTTCCGTATCTATGTCTCCGAATGTCCAAATCTGAAAACGCTTCCTCTTGGTTCCCAAAGTGGCAAGCATGGTGAAGATGAACTCATCATAAGATACACAGAGCAAGAATGGATTGATGGTGTGGAATGGGAGGACGAAACTACCAAAACCCGCTTCTTATCTTCATGCAAAAAGGTCTATATTTTCTCATCTTATCTTGTTTGTTTCTAAAAGGATTTTATTTATTTATTAATCGTGTTATGAACTCCTCTTCTCTTGTTTGGATCTCTTTTTTTGTCTGTGTTAGGTTTGATTATAGCCAGAACTTGAATCATGCAAGGTTCCAAGTGGATGGGTTTATCCTAAAGGGAAAGTCTTTTATCTCTCTATCCGTTTGCTTTCTGTGAATTATTTTTCTATTTTTTTAATAATTTGTGCCGACATTAATTGATCTATACTATGGTTACGTTTGTGATTGATTGGAATGTTTTGCACTAACTGTTCTTGAAGGCATTTGAAGTGGCTCATATAGTTTAAAAGAGTGTCTCGAAATAGAAATATGTTAGACCTGTTCAGAAGGATGCACAAGGCAGGCAATTAGGGATGGTCCCGTTGGAAGATCATGGCAGATAAAACGCGGGCAGTTCCAGAGCTTTTGACGCTCGTTATAATGAACAAGGTTGGTGGTGGGTTGTTTACAAATACGGCTGAAGAAGAGAGTCTACTTGTTGAGGTGTATGAATGGAAAGTTGCAAACAAATAGAGTGCAACAAAGGCAGATGAAGAAATGTTTTCCTAAGACCTATATGTTCAAGTACAAGCAGAGAAAATAAAAAATGGTACTAGGACATAAAAGCTGTCGCATGCTGTACAAGGAGCTTCAGTTTTGATACAAATGGAGGAGCTGGAACGTTGCATTGGGGAGAGTATGAGTGGCTGAGTAGTGCTTCAGTGTTTTCAAAACTGGAGAAGCAGGGCCGGCTTCCATTTTGCCTCTGGGATGGTAACACAATGGTATCACCTGAGGAGTTAACAAGTACTGGAGCTGTTTGGCGATATTCTTCGTTGTCAAGAATAATTCAAGTCTTGTCACAACGGTTTCTTAATTTTCAGCTTCTTGAGGACATTTCACTCGACTAATCAGCTATGGAAAACACTTTAGTCAAGCCAAATTCATGTTGGGTCAAGATGTTTTGAGTGTTGGTCGTGGAAGCCATTTTCTCGGCCATATCAATCTTGTTCGACCACCCCAGTTCCGACCATTGGCCGCACTGATATTTGATGGATCAACCAGAAAAAGTCTCTTGCCAAAGGTGATTTATCAACCTAAAGACGTTCAGAGAAGCTTGGGCATTATTATTTTCAAGGCATCCACAAAACAATTTTGTTTGGATCGAGAAAAGGATCCAAAAACTCACTTTGTTTTGGATGAAGCTAGGATTCGACCAGGGCTTAAGCATGATGTTTATCGGCTCATTTCTTATCAAAAGAAGACCATGAATAAGCCAACAAGAGCCCAAGTCGTGACCAGTCAAAGGGAGTCCAACTTTTCATTTATTTCGGCTAAGGTCTTTAGTTTTAGTCTTAGTCTTCATTTCTAGGCCTACTTCCTAGGCTTCTTATTCTCAGTACATGGAGATTATGATAATACATCTATTTGATTCATTGCTTCTTCTCTGGGAAAAGAATTCATGAGCTCAGTTGGTAGAGCAGAGGACTGAAAAATCCCTTGTTTACTACAACTTGTAACTCTATATAAATCAGCCTAAGTGCAAGAAATAAAATGACAACATTTTTCTTTTATAATCCGATATTTATTCTCTTTTGTTCTTCTTGAACATTTCGATTGTTGGTGAGTCATATCTTTCAATCAACCTACTGATCATTAGGTGTAAAATATCCTAAAGCTCCATTAAATCAGAGGCTTTCCGCAACCTCTGTTCGACCACTAATTACACCATTTTCCCTTAATCTTGGTGTTAGTAACCCACCGACCAAAGGCATATCCTTGGTGTTAATCTTGGTGTTAGTAACTCGCAGTCAGCAAAGTGCATTCCTTGGGCCAGATATTACTACATGGTATCAGAGCACCCTTTGCTAGATTGGTGTCACTTCTTATTATTTCTTAATGTCGCTATCTTCTTCTTCTCTTATCTATCTATTTGTTTGCTAATAAAAAGTATTAAAAAGGAGAAAAAGAAAAAATAGAGAGAAAAAATAAGATCCAGGAGAAATCGAATCACAGTTTAGTCAATCGATTCAGCCATAAAAAATTCTCAACTTTCTATCTTACTTCTCTTCTTTTATGGCTTGATTTGGAGGATCGACCCTCGATTTGATTGTTTTGTTCCTTTTGAACACTTGAGAGTGTCAGAAAAACTTGATAGAAACACAATCGTGTGAGAGAGGGTTTATTTGATTTGTTTGCTAAGGCTGGTAGAGCATTATCATTAGCATTAGCAATACCAGTATGCTATAGAAGCAGTATGCTGCAGTAGCTATAAGCTTTTGCTAAACTGTTTAATAAGATGATTAGTAGAGCAGTATGAGTATGTTATTTAAAATTATTATAAAAATTAGTATATGATATATAATATATTTATTTTTAATGAATATATTTCTAATATATATATAAATATATTAACATATAAAATTAAAAAGATATAAAATTAATTTATTTTATTTAATAATTTTAAAATTATGCTTATATCAAAAAATATTATTTTAAAATAAGTTTTATAATTAAAATATCTATTTTTAAAAATAATATTTCACATTTAAAATAAATTAAATTATATAAATTAAATTATATTTTAAATGTGAAATACTATTTTTTTAAAAAAAATATTTTTATTGTAAATTAATTTTAGAAATCAAAATTTTATTTTCTAGATATAAAAATAATTTTATGATATTATTAAATAAAATAAATGAATTAATTATATATTTTCTTTAATTTTATAAATTTTAAATGCAAATGCTCTTCTAAAAGTTTCATATGAGAGCATTGGCCAGAGAACATTTGGAGAGCATTAGCATTTAGTAAATGCTTCTTTAAATGTTTTTCTAACAATTGTTTGATTGGATAATATTGAGTATACTGCTAATGCTCTACCAATCAAGGCCTAAGTAATTTTCACATTTTGATCATGGCTAGCAAAGGAGAAAACAGTCCCTACACCCTTGAAGTTCTCATAAAGCTCAACAGCCCTCGTATCCAATCCATGATGAGTGAGATGCTGAGGCAGGCCCGGTCCTGGGCTAAAGCCCATAAAACAAGGGCTTGGGACGCCACAGTTTATTTAAATTTTAGTGGCATAATTTACAATGAAGTTTCTTAGGTGTAGTGGTTATGTACATCTTATTTCTCCTCTAGGCTCGGGTTTGAAGACCTCTCTTGCCATTTTTTTGTTCGTCTTTAATAAAGGCAAATTGCCAATAACTAAAAGAGTTTGTTCGTCTTTAATAAAGGCAAATTGCCAATAACTAAAAGAGTTGATCGGGAAGATTGATTGATTTAGCTTTTTTAAATTTTTTATTTCCTTATATTTTTTTTCCTTATATTTCCTTATATATATATATATATATATATATATATTAATGATAAAATACATAAATTACAATAGCTACCTATTTTGTTTACGCTAACGGTTGACTTTCTACTTCCTTTTTAACAACATTCTTGTTTATTTTTCTCTGTCTATTAATCATACTCGACCTTCTCTGAATCTATGTAAGTTTTTTCCTCTTCTTTTGTAAATTATGCCACTAAAATTGGGGGCCCTATTCAAAATTTTTTTTTTTGAATAGGGCCCCCAATTTTAGTGGCATAATTTAAAATTGGGGGCCCTATTCAAAAAAAAAAAATTTGATATGTATATATTGTAATTTATTTTTTATATTATAAAATTTGACTATTAAAATTTTCAAATTAGAAACAATTAAATCCGTTGAGATTATGATGAGTGCGCAACAAAATATATGTTAAAATCAGTTACAATTTTGAATTCTACCTAAAAACCAAGAATTTTTTCAGTTTTTTAAACTTTTTTAGTGAAATGTTACCTGAGTACGTTTGGTCCAGGAGGAAAAAGACAGAAGAAAATGATTTATTATCACTAAAACGATAACTACCCATGGCCCACCTAATATTCCATTGACATCTCCACAACTAAACTTCTGTTATCAACGTTGTATACATCACATTAGTTATATAAATATGCATACATGTACATATAGAAAAAATTTAGAAGTGGGGGCCCCATAGAGTGGGGGCCCCATCCCAATGTTTCGTAACACTATGTACAGGTCCGGCTCTGATTGTGATTTACATGTTTTATATTCCAGCATATGTAATCTATTGGTGTCTGTTATATATCTTAGAGAAATTCTAGGTTCACCATCCAATAGTGTTTGAGTATTTGATATTTGATATCTTTTAAAAAAAAAATAAAATTGAATATCCAAATTATATTATATTTTTAAAATAAAATAATAAAAATACATAAAATAGTTACAAAAAATAAATTAATTAATATTGTTAAGTCTTCAGCAAAATACTAAACCCTATACCCTAAATCTTAAACCCTAAACCCTAAACGTTAAACCTTAAACTTTGGATAAACTCTAAACCGTTGGAAAATCTTAAACCCTAAATCATACATTAAAAACTAAATTTTAATAACACTAAACCCTAAATCCTAATCACTAAACCCTAAACCATTGGGTAAACCCTAAACCCTTGGATAAACTCTGAACTCTTGGATAAATCATAAACTCTAGGGTTTAATTTTAAATATTTTTTATTTAGAGTTTATGATTTATCCATGGGTTCAGGGTTTATCCAAGGGTTTAGTGATTAGGGTTTAGGGTTTAGTGTTATTAAGATTTAGTTTTTGATGTATGATTTAGGGTTTAAAATTTTTCAATGGTTTACGGTTTATCCAAGATTTAAGGTTTAGAATTTAGGGTATAGGATTTAGTATTTTGCTAACGGTTTAACAATATTTATTTATTTATTTTTTGTAATATTTTTATGTATTTTATTGTTTTATTTTAAAAATATAATTTTATTTGGAAATTCAATTTTGTTTCCCTTTTTAAAAGATATCAAATACTCAAACACTATTGGTTGGTGAATTTAGAAGTTCACCCTAGGGGGTGAACCCAAAAATTTCTCTATATCTTAAATCACGTTTTTCATATTATTCGTTTTTGAACTGTAGTCTGTAAAGAATGCTTCCAGGAAATAAAATAAGAAATCAATCAAATGTAGCTAAAAATAGGACGAAAAAAGCCAGACAAGATGAAGTGATGAAATTTCAAGCTAATGATATGCTTAAGTATGTCCAAGAACTAACAGAAAAACTTGATTATTCGAAGTTGATGAATAATTTTGCAGAAAAAGCCCAAAAAGGTTATGTTTCATGAGAAATGTATTAAGTTTTTTTTTTAATTCTATGAGAACAAACTAAACTTAATAATGTTTTACATTATCTGATTATATATTCATGTTATGGAAAAAATAGTTAGGGGCAGCATACTGAGAGTGTGCTTTAGGCGCCAAGGATGTCCGGACCGGCACTGTGCTGAGGATCATGAAGGATAGATCAGGAGTAGTCTATGAACAAAAGGAAAGCAAGAGACATCATGTGAATGTCATAAACAAACGAGAGGAGCTTAAGAAAAGCTTAGGGGGGACTCTTTCCAGCCCACGGGATACGTGCAAGTTTGCATGCATGTGGCTCATCCGTGCTTTCCCAGGGGCATCATAAAAGATCTCCGATGAAAAGAAGGCAATATCCATGCGCCCATCGTCCGAGAGCCTACTCAATCACTACAAGAAAACACATACTTAGCGAGAAAATTTAACGAGGAAAAACAATCCTCGTAAATTTACGTCGATTTTACGAGGAACTTACGTGGAAAACTAAAGTCATCGTTATTTCCTCATAACGTAACGACAAAAGTGTTTCGTCGTAAAGTGGATGTAATTTAACGAGTATTTTACGAGGAAAAACTATTTCCTCGTAAATACGACTAGTTTTTCCTCGTAAATACGACGTAAACTTTGCGTGTTATTTACGAGAAAATAGTTTACGTGTATTTAGCGAGGAAATTTTGAATCCACCAACTTTGTAGGTGTTACACGTTTTTTCTTTGCCACCTAATTAATTTTCGTCGTAAATTCATAGGAAAATTACAACTACCAGATTCGAAATTTCCTATAAATATGGATGTTTGAACATCATTTTAAACACACCAACAACAAAAAACATGAAAGAAAAAAAAATGGCTGGCTCCGGGACTATTTACGAGTTGCGGAAGTGGATGTTTATGCATAGAGATGCTAACGGGAGAGTGATGAAAGAATACCTTGCGGGTCTGGAGACATTTATGCATCAAACAGATTCAACACCGCTCGCCCAAGAAAGTGGTAAGATGTTCTGTCCTTGTCGGAAATGCAACAATTCGAAACTGGCAAACCGTGAAAATGTTTGGAAGCATTTAATAAATAGAGGTTTCACGCCAAATTACTATATCTGGTTTCAACATGGAGAAGGTTTTAATTATGATCAGAATGAAGTTAGTAGTAGTAATAGCAATTTTCAGGAAAAAGAACCGGTTGATCATCATTTGCATAATGAACATAGTTACCATCAGGAGGAGATGGTAGATTATGATAGGGTTCATGATATGGTAGCTGATGCATTCGTAGCTCATAATGAAGATGAAGAACATAATATAGATGCAAAAAAGTTTTACGAAATGTTAAACGCGGCGAATCAACCACTTTACAGTGGTTGTAGAGAAGGTCTCTCTAAATTGTCGTTAGCTGCTAGAATGATGAATATTAAAACTGATCACAATCTACCTGAAAGTTGCATGAACGAATGGGCGGACTTGTTTAAAGAGTATTTGCCGGAAGACAATGTGTCTGCTGATTCTTATTATGAGATTCAGAAACTGGTTTATAGTCTTGGGTTGCCTTCGGAGATGATAGATGTTTGCATCGACAACTGCATGATCTATTGGGGATGATGAGAAGCTAGAAGAATGTCGATTCTGCAAGAAGCCACGATTCAAGCCGCAAGGACGGGGACGTAATAGGGTACCGTACCAAAGGATGTGGTACCTACCAATTACAGACAGATTGAAAAGATTGTATCAATCAGAGCAGACTGCTGGAAAGATGAGATGGCATGCCGAGCATACTCAGACGGATGGTGAGATGACTCATCCATCAGATGCAAGAGCCTGGAAACATTTCAACAAAGTACATCCGGATTTCGCTAGCAATATCCAGAATGTGTATCTACTATGCACAGATGGATTTAGTCTGTTCGGAATGTCTGGGAGACAATATTTATTGTGGCCAGTCTTTCTTACTCCATACAACCTGCCACCGGAGATGTGCATGCAACGGGAGTTGCTATTCTTGACCATTTTAATACCTGGTCCGAACCATCCAAAAAGGTCCCTGGATGTTTTCCTACAACCACTGATAAAAGAGTTGAAGGATTTGTGGTCAACAGGGGTGAGGACGTATGACTGTTCAACGAAGACGAATTTTACGATGCGAGCGATGCTTTTGTGGACCATAAGTGATTTTCCTGCCTATGGGATGTTGTCTGGATGGACTACACATGGGAGATTAGCTTGTCCATATTGTAATGGAACGACAGATGCGTTTCAACTGAAGAATGGTAGGAAGACAAGTTGGTTTGATTGTCACCGTCGATTTCTTCCCATTGGTCATCCTTACCGAAGAAACAAGAATTTGTTTAGGCACAAAAGGGTTGTGAGAGACACTCCTCCTCCATATCTAACTGGAGAACAAATTGAAGCGCAAATCGACTACTACGGAGCTAACGAAACAGTTCGTTGGGGTGGTAATTGGCATGTCCCTCGTAATATGCCTGATTCTTACGGTGTTCATCACAACTGGCACAAGAAGAGTATATTTTGGGAGTTGCCATATTGGAAGGATCTTCTTCTGCGCCACAACCTCGATGTGATGCATATAGAGAAGAATTTCTTTGAGAACATCATGAATACAATATTGAATGTCCCAGGGAAGACAAAAGAAACATAAAATCGAGGTTGGACTTGCCGGATATTTGCTCAAGAAGCGAGTTACATATTAAAAGCAATGGACAAGTTCCCGTTCCGATATTCAGATTATCTTCAGAAAAAAAGTCGGTGTTGTTCAACTGGGTGGCATCAGAAGTGAAGTTCCCTGATGGGTATGTTTCGAACCTCTCTAGATGTGTTGAAAAGGGTCAAAAGTTCTCCGGGATGAAGAGTCATGATTGTCATGTCTTTATGCAACGACTACTGCCCTTTGCATTTGCGGAGCTACTTCCAACAAACGTACATGAAGCACTTGCAGGTACGTAGTGTATTATATCACAATAATTTACAAAATAATATATGACTAACAATGTGTTTAATTTTTTTTGGAATATAAAAGGCATTGGAGCCTTTTTCAGGGATCTGAGCACGCGCACTCTTAAAGAAGAAGTTGTGGAACAGCTTCAGGAGAACATTCCATCTTATTGTGCAACTTGGAGAAAATATTTCCTCCCGGATTTTTTGACGTCATGGAGCATCTAGCTGTCCACCTCCCATATGAGGCATTGCTTCGTGGACCTGTACATTACGGATGGATGTATCAGTATGAGCGAGCCATGAAATATTTGAAGGGAAAAGCAAAGAACCTCGCCAAAGTTGAAGGTTCTATAATTGCTGGAAGTTTGACAGAAGAAGTTTCTTACTTCACATCGTACTACTTTGCGTCAAAAGTACGTACCCGGAGAAGAGCTCCAAGAAGATATGATGATGGTGGTGTTGCGCCAACATATGCAGTTGCTGGTGTTCCAGACATCTTTAGCCAGATTGGGCGACTCGGTGAGAAGTCTAAAGAGGTTTGGTGGTCGAGTGAACAAGACGCTCATAGTGCACACACCTGTATTCTACTCAATTGCGAAGATCCATTGATGCGTTATTTTGAAAGGTAACATATATTGACACTTCGAAACACATATAAGTATAATTAATTGTATAATTGCGAGAGATTCATTCCTATAAAAAGTGATTTTACAGCCTATTTGTTTCTCAAGTCGAAGAAACATTTCCTGGTATATTCACAAGTGACGTAGGCAAAAGGAAAGATCAACACTTCATTAAGTGGTTGCGGAATCAGGTATTAACTCAAACTCTTTTTTCATACATGATCTGTATTTCATTAAAATTCTCTTTATTTTTGCAGGTTGATTATGACGACGACGATGCAGATTATCCTAAGTGGTTACACGAAGTAATTCAATCTCCACTTGTAAAGGTCACCACATCACAGGTGTATTTCACACGAGGCTATACTTTTCATACATATGAGTATGGTAGACAGCGGGCGACCAGTAACTATGGAATATGTGTGAAAGGGGAAACAGATTTTTACGGGATCTTGACGGAGATTATTGAAGTCGAATTTCCAGGGATACTGAAGTTGAAATGCGTCCTCTTCAAATGTGAATGGTTCGACCCCGTCGTCAACAGAGGTGTTCGGTCTAACAAATTCGGTGTAGTTGATGTCAACGGTGGACGAAGGTACAACAAATTCGAGCCTTTCATCTTAGCTTCACAAGCAGACCAAGTTAGCTTCCTTCCATACCCTCGGATGAGAGATTCAGGTATAAATTTGTTAGCAGTGATCAAAGTTACACCTCGAGGACGAATCATCAGTGGAGAAGAACCACCATTTCAAGAAGAACAGATGAAGTCGAGGAACCTGAACAAGAAATTGATGACATCCTTCTCATTGATCCGCATAATCACGAGTACGAAGATCTTACCGATGATGCCACAGACGAAGCTGTTGAAGACGAGTTTAATGAAAATGATGATGTTTCTAATGATGACGAGAATGTCGATGTATCCGATTGATGTATTTGTTTTATGAATAAGATGAGGGAGTTTGTTTTATGAATAAGATAATGTGGGGTTTGTTTTATGAATAAGGTAATGTGGGAGTTTGTTTTATGAATAAGAAAATGTGGGAATTGTGGTTTGGAATAGAAATAAAGATGGGGTTTGGAATATATGAAGTAGAAAATAAGGAATATGGGGTTTGGGGTTTGGAGTTTCGGATTCTAGGGATTTAAACATAACACTCGTTAATTCCACGTAAGCCAACGACGAAATATTAAAATAAAGAACGCAGGCAAGTTAATTCCACGTAAGCACAAATCGTCGTAAAGACCACGTATAAGAAATCGTCGTAAATTCCACGTAGGCAGAAATCGTCGTAAAGACCACGTATAAGAAATCGTCGTAAATTCAACGTAGGCAGAAATCATCGTAAATACCTCGTAAGGCAACGAGGAAATAACGACGAAATTTAAAAATAAAGATGGAGTTTGCAATATATGAAAATAAGGAATATGGAGTTTGGGGTTTGGAATATGGGGTTTGGGGTTTGGGGTTTGGGGTTTGGGGTTTGGGGTTTGGGGTTTGGGGTTTGGAGGTTTTGGGGTTTGGGGTTTAGGGTTTGGGGTTTCAGGTTTGGGGTTTGGGGTTTGGGGTTTGGGGTTTGGAGGTTTCGGATTTTAGGGATTTAAACATAATACTCGTTAATTCCACGTAAGCACAAATCGTCGTAAAGACCACGTATAAGAAATCGTCGTAAATTCCACGTAGGCAGAAATCGTCGTAAATACCTCGTAAAAGGATTTAAACAAAACACTCGTTAATTCCACGTAAGCAGAAATCGTCATAAAGACCATGTTGGATGAAATCGTCGTAAATACCACGTAAAAGGATTTAAACTTAACACTCGTTAATTCCACGTAAGCAGAAATCGTCGTAAATACCTCGTAGTGTAAAAACAAGAAAAAAAAGGAAAAGGATAAAAATACGAGATTAACATGTGGCAAGACTTCCAACAATTATAATACGTAAGTCTCGCCCACATGAATTCTAATATCTTATCCTTTTCCTATTTTTTTCAAATATTTATAATTTGAATAGGATTTTACTGAGGAATGTGATTTCAGATAGGGTGTGATTTGGGAGTTTGTGTGTGGTTTGAGAATGAGAGTTGTGGGTATATTTATAGCAAAGCAAGGCTCGTTAATTCCACGTAAACAAAATCGTCACCTCGTATATAAAAACACGGGCCTTTGCGATTCCTCGTAATTTCCTCGTATTGAAAAACACGGACCTTTGTAACTGCTCGCTATTTCGTCGTAATTTTACGACGAATTTGCGACGATATGTAATCTTATATATACCCCCGAGCGCTCACTCTTTCTTTCCTCTCTACTTCCTCTCCACCTCCTCTCCATTTCGTAGCAATGGTAAGTCTCTCTAATTCCTCTCTAATTTGGTTAGTTTAGGATAGATTGGGTGGTTAGTATAGGGAATTTAGATAGGTTTACGGATTTTATGTTATTTAGTGTTCATTAGGTGGATAATGTTGGGAAATATACTGTTGATGTTAATTTTAAAAATTTAATTTTTTTCTCAGGTTCGAAAAGGAAGACTTACTGCCATTACAGAGAGATTTTCGGTGAGCCGGGTAGTCGTTTAGACCCGGCCTCTTCTTCAGCCCCCAGTTCTTCGGGTCAGGAGACTGTCTCCGAGACTCAGTACACTCAGAGAGTCTCTGGGTCTACTTCTTCTAGTGCACCATCGGCTCCTCATGTGCCTTCCCCGATGGCTCATCCGACGATGCCTCCTCCTGTGCCTCCTCCGATGGCACCTCCGATGGCACCTCCGATGGCCGCCGATATTCATACCGATTTGATGGTGCCTCCGAGTGCTCCTTACTCGCAGTACACTGTAGAGGACATTCTCCGTCTGCCAGGCAGAGAAGGTTTACCAGTCATCGACCCCGACCGACCGGACGGAACTTTGTGGTATGTTGCATTAATTTTTTTTTAATTCGTTTAAAATTCTTTTATAACATTAAAAAATAATTTATATTTTAAATTTGTATTTTCCAGGTGGGGGGTTGACGGATGTCTTGCATCGGACGTAACCGACACGATCAAAGGTTACTTCTCCATGGCACATCCGAACTGGAGTAAGACGCCTCACTACGTCAGAAAGACGTGGTTCAAAATTTACGCTGTAAGTTTCTATTAATTAATTATATATACTTTAATTTTTTCATGATTTATATATATACTTTCTAAAAAACTAATTGTTAATTTATTTTTTCCAACAGCAAAAATATAATTGGGCCTTGGGGATCACTGAGAGGGTGAGGAAGAAGTTTAACGCGAAGGCGAAAGTTCGCTTGTTGGACACGGTCTCCAACTGGAAGGGTGACTGGATCGTGAAGGGGTATGAGCGTGGCAAACCCGCTGAGCTCACCACGGATGTGTGGGATGGCCTCATCCATTATTGGCGCCTTCCTGATTCCATTAGAATCGCCCAGGCTTGCTCTAACTCCCGTAACATGGTCGATGAGCACGGAAACGAGCCGATGCTTCACACTACGGGCCAAAAACCCCACGCCGGTGTCCGTTTGGAAATGGTAATTAAATATTTTATTAAATAAATTTTTTAATATATATATTTTTGTTCTAACTTTCTTAAATATTTTTTAGGCCAAAGAGACGGGACATCTCCCGTCTCTTATGGAACTTTACGAGAGGACCCACAAGAACAAGGCGGGCGTATTTGTAGATGGCAAGTCCGAGCAAATCTACAACGACGTGGCTGCTCGGGTTGAAGACCGCCAGACTCAGCTGACCCATCAGTCTACCGACGGATTACCCGTCACCTTATCCACACTTGAAGTGGATAAGATTTACGAGGAGGTAAATTTTCAAAAATTTTAATTTTTTATTATTCATTTAATATAACTTTAAATTTTTACTAACAATATTTATTTTTTGTTTTTAAGGTTGTCCCTAAAAAAAGGGGACGGACGTTGGGGATTGGTTCCGTCAACGATGTTCCGAGAGCGACATCGTCTTATGGTCAGCGACGGGATGATGAAGTCACTGAGCTGCGTAGAGAGTCCGCTCAGCTGCGTAACGAGTTGGGCGCGATAAAATCTCGTATGGGTGGAGTCGAAGGCTTCTTTAACGTTATAGCGGCCACAAATCCAGAATGGGAGTCCATGTTGAGGAACATGCGACAACAACATCCCATTCGAGGCGAGTCATCCGACGTACATAACGAGGCGGATGTTACGAGGAGGAGTGATGAATTCTACCAGGCGATGAACGACCCTTAGTTTTTTTTTTCCGGTTGTTGTATTATAAATTCAAAACTTATTTATATATAAAATATTTTCATATTGATTTATTTTTATTTTAAATTTTAATTTTATTAATAAATTAAATAATTTTAATTATTTTTTAATTATATTTTTAAATTCTGTAAAATAATAAAAACGAAGTAAATTCGTAGCTAAGGTACGACCTATTTACGTGGAAATCTTACGAGGAAATGACGAGAAATAATAAAAGAGTATTTTACGAGAAAACATTTACGAGGAAATAACGAGGAAAGATAAACGAGTATTTTACGAGGAAAAACTTTCAAGGTATTTACGTGTAGTTTACGAGGAACTTTTTTCGAGGTATTTACGAGGAAATATTGCGACCTCCTTACGTGGAATGTTGACGTGGTCTTTACGACAAAATGATCTACTTCGTCTTTACGACGAAATATATTCCTCGCTACCTTACGACGAATTAGCGAGGAAATATGTGTTACGACAGATGAGTAACGAGCAAACGTGGTTCCTCGCTAATTCGTCGTAAAGCCTCTTTTACGACGAACTCACGAGGAAAACTGCCCTCGTTAAGATTATGTTTTCTTGTAGTGAATAGATATCTTTTTAAGCTATTTGCTTACTTAATAATCCGACTGAATGACGAAAGAGCTATTCGCATGGCTAGACATCCAATCAAAATTGTTTCAAATTTATATTTTTATAAAACAATTATCTTTGTTTGGATTTACTTACACAATTTTTATACGTGTGGCATCTCTTGGTAGAATTCGCTGACATGATATCCGTATCAGCAAAATGAGATGATATAGCCGTAAAAGTAGCGGTTGATATATGATTTCGCCAAAAATTAATAAGATAAATGATATTTAAATTTTCTCAAAATTTATGTATTTATTTACACGATGGTATGCTTGTTTTATAAGTTAAACATATCACAATACTAGGGGTGTCCGCGCTTCGCGCGGAATATTGTTTTATTGTTCTTAAATATGATTTTCTGATGATGTGATTATGTGGTCAGTATTTATTTGTGAAGAGTATTATTTGATGTTTTATTATGTTATGTAGTAGTAGGTCATAAGTTAATATATTATGTGTCTATCTTTTTAATAATGTGTTGTCGTATGTATAATACTACTTGTTAGTGGTGAAGTGAGTTTCTGATGTAAAACATATTGAATTTCAATAACTTTGTTTTTAGGCATTTGTTGATTCTAAAATTAACAGCGTCAAAATTGTATATTAATTTTTCACATTTTTCACATTACTCGTTTTAGGTGTTTTTACACTCTTCTCCATCTTTTGACTTTGAGCCATCACCGTCTATGTATTTCGTTTACCTCTTCGGTGTGCAGTGCTTCTCACCATCACTGGGAAAAGACTTAACTCCGTGCTCTTGTTTTTTCTCACCTTCTTTTTCTGTGAGATTATCTGGTATTTGTTATAGATCAGGCATATTAGTTCCATGTTGTGCAATTGTTTCTTACGGTGTTGTGTTGTATGTTATTTCGGTCAATATTGGTCCTCTTTTTCCTTAGGTTTTGGCTAAGGTTAGAAACTACATCTCGTTGGGTTGGGTCAGAGTTTAGTTGTCATTGATGTTGTTTTCCTCGTCGATGGTTTGCCGTCAATAGTCTATGCTTGTCTTGGTTTTCAAGATCTGGTTTTTGGTGATCGGACTTCTATGCTCTTTTTCATAGATCGAGGATGGCTCCACGGTTTGTTGATTTCATTTTGTCTCTTTTTATCTCTATGTTCTCTCATCTCGTTGCATCTTTCATCGCTGATCACGTCTCTTGTAGCTCTCCCTTTCGCCATATTTGCTACTCAAGGTTTGTATAGTGTTTTTCTCTGTGTATGTTTTGTGCGCTTGGAAGGTTGTTTATGGTCTCAAGCTTAAGCTTTGGTTTCTCGGTGATTGGCTTCCATTCTCTCCCACTCAGGTTGTTTATCTTCTTCTCATGCATCCCTTGGTGTAGGTGTGTGGGGTTAGTCTTCTGGAACTTTGGTTTCTTCTATTTAGAGTTTTGTGGTTCTTCGCTGGCATGAGCGCCTTGTATGTGCTTGTTTAGTTTGTGAGGTGCTTCTTATCTCTTAGCTGTGGTTGTGCTTCCGGTGCTTTAGACATGCGTCTTTTTTGTTTCGTGGTGACTTTGTTCTTCCGATGGTTATTCTTTCTCTGATCCGTTTTTTTTTGTTTTTTGCGCTGGTGCTTGATCGCGATCATTTGTGTTCTGGGGATTGCTTTGTCTCATATTTTATTTTTTTACCTTTTTATGACATCTGCTTGTTATAGTCAAGACATTCTATGGTAAGATGAGATAAGTTAGTCTTCTTTGTTGATCTTTTTTCAGCTCCAAACTTTTATTGAGTTAGTGTTACTATGGTATTTTGCTTTTTTTTTCTCTGATTGTGAAAATTTTATGTTTAGATTATGTATTGCACTCTAATTTATTTTTATTAATTTGGTCATTTTATATTTTTAATAGTTAAATAAATATATAATTTGTAAATTAAATAATAGAAAATGGTAAAAAAATAATAAAATAACAAAAACTTATGTTACTTTTAGTTGTGAATAAATTAAATATGTAAAATATATTTCTATTATTTTATTTATTTTTTATTCATCTTGAATTTTTAGTGAACAATAAAATATATTATCAAATTTCATACATAATAGTTAGTGCAAAAAAGATTAGTTAGTTCACGATTAGAAAGTACTTGGCCAAATTGCAATAATCCAAAAGAAGAATGACCTAAAATGTAAAAAAAAAATATGGATGATACGTATCGCAAAAACCTCTTGCCATTTGTCAAAAAGGGAAAAAAATCAATTATATATATATATATATATATAGATAGATGGTAGACGGGTTGTTTACTCCTTTGCTTTGTGAGTGATCCAAAGCTGTACAACTGCTTCTTCTATTTTTTTGATATATACGACAACAATCGAGGGCTAGAACATCTTTCCAAAGAAAAGCTTACATATTACAAGTGAGTGTATATAAAGAGAAATCATGGTAAGCTTGAGAAACCAAGTGATGATCTTCCCACTCGTCTCTGTACGTCTCTGGATGAGCTCTCTTCCTCACACCAGTCGTCAAATACATCTCTTTCCTCCACTGCTCTGTTTCTGAGCATCCGCATTGCGAAGCCAACCAATCATTGTACTCAAACTGTTAAACAAGAACCAAAAAGGTCGTTAATGTGTTTCTGTTTGGTGTCTGAGCAGAAGCATAAGTTAAAAGAGACATCCTTACTTGGGTACGGTGGGTATATCTCTTTGGAATCCCTTGAGCTTCAACTGTTGCATAGAAGTATTTGATATCCTTCATCATATCTTCCTTTGATGGAAGGATAATCCGACCCGACGAAACACCAGAGATCCATTTGCTTTGCAGCTCAAACAAACGAAATGGTGAAACCTGAAAATTCAATTTGTTACAGAAAATAGGGAAAATGTTAAGTTGGTTTAGTGGCCTTCTAGATTTGTGTTACCTGACTTGGTATCCCGATGAAGGAGAGATACGGTGCTAATGCTGGAGGAAAGACATCTTTGTACAATGTTCCCACACGGTTATCATCTACAGTAACACTTCCATTTGTTTCAAGAAACGGGTAGTGATACTTATACCTTTGAGAAGAAGGAAAGAACCACTTTTTAAAAGTTTCACAAAAATAGCCAAATAGTGAAAGAACAAATGAGTTTATATACCCAGTGCAATGCATAATAACATCAACCAAAATCGTTTTCCCGTTCTGAAAAACCACAGAACCATCCTCATGGACACGATCAATCTGCGTGAGATTCAAAAAAACGTTAAGACTTTTATTCTCTTGATCAACGAACTGTGGTAGGTAAGTAGTACTCTACTTATGAGTTAAACCAACCATTGAATGCATCCACAGGTTACTGTAACCGGGCTGTTTGATAAAGGTATCAGCTGCATTTGAACTACCAGCCACATGAACCTCTTTGGCATGTCCAGCAATGTCTCTACTTATATCAACAGCACTTGCAGAGTTCCCAATAAGCACAAAAACCTATATATTTAATGCATCACAAGCTTCTAAATGATCTTTTACTGATATTAATGTGATCATTCTGAAATGAGTACCTGATGTTTAAAAGGTTCAGGGATACGATAATTATGGCTATGCATCTCCTTCCCTGGCCAAGAACTTATCAAGCTGATCCTTCAAACGTATGTTTCTATAGAAACACGTAACACGGCAAGTTATTCCAGATTAGGCATGGGTTTGGATTTGGATCCGGTTTTTAAATTTTCCGCGTCATCCTCCTAAACCTCATTCAGATCGGGTCTGAGTTCGGTTAACTACTTCGGATTTTCATAATTTAAAACCTAAAGTAAACCCATTTGGATTTGACTAATAAAGCTTCAGAGTTCAGATTATGGTACTTTTTTAGTTTAGAAACCTCTCTCATTGTTATTTTTACTTTTATAATAGCACTTAGAGACGATTCTATTCTAACCTATTAATATTTTTTTATAAAATAAAAATTGGTATTTTTACCTTTATATTTAAAGGAATAAATAACAATTTAATTTTAATTTTATAATTAGATCAATGCTATTATTGAAAAGTACATTTGAACAAACTTCATCGTTATTATAGAATAATTCTATTTTGTAAGAAAAATAGCAAACATAGGACTTTGAGTAATTGTTTTTACAAATCCGAATGTATTAGGGGAAAGTTAGCAACCATTGCCAAAATAGCAAACAATGTAGTATAGTGTATTTTTCCTAAAAATAGCAAATCCTATCTCAAGTTGGGTTTGGACAATTCACTATACTCAAAATACATTCTAAAAGTAAAAGATCCGTTTGAGTATTTCGTTTTACAAATCTGATTGGGTACAGAATCAGTTTTATTATACACCAATACACTCATTTGGATTTGGGTTTCAGATTTTTTTTACCAGGCCTAACTAAATGTTGAAATTACAAACATTGCAAGACGAGAATCACAACAACACTTATCACCAAAGCTTATGTTATACTCTTCCTATGGAATTCTACATCTTCTACATTCTTAAAATGAGACAAAGATCAAAGTTTAAGTTTGACCCCCCAAAAAAAAAATTCAAAAGTTTAAGTTACCAGTAATGTCAGCGAGACGAGGTTCAATGTAATGCCCACTACAAACAACAACAGCTAGCATCGTAAACCTCATCACGACGAACTCTCTTCCCCGTCTCCATAGATTCAACCCTCCACTTCCCGTTTCCTCCCTCCGACGCCGGAGCAACCCTCTCAACCGCCGTCTCGAACCGTATCACCCCCTCGATCGCAAACTCCTTAGCGAAGTCTTGCAGATACGCAAGAACCTCTCCGTGGCTCGGAAACCTCCCCGGATCGCCGGATCTGACCACTAACGGGAAGTCTAAGTATCCCATACACTCTCGAGGGAGGCTAGTTCGGAGAGAGGCGTAGACGCTCGAGTGAACAACTGCTCGGGTCGGGTCAACGCTTAACGGATCCGTTTCGACGTGATCTGTGTAGATCCATGTTCCTCCGACCTCTTTCTGCCTCTCGAAGACGACGACGGAGTGTCCTTCCCGACGAAGCTCTCTCGCCGCTACTAGACCGGCGGCTCCAGCTCCGATAACAGCTACGTGGTGCGACCTGGTTGCTGATAAGGTGTCATTGTGTTTACTTGATTCCCAAGAGACGGAGAATATTATTTAGGCCTATGTGATGAATACGTGGGTGGCCCACACTGTCTTGTAAACACAGTTGTTCTTTTCAACACAAAATCCTCAGAAATGGTTTATACGCTGCGTTTTGTATAGGAGAACAAAATTGTGATTCAAGTTTTCGGCCAAAAATATTTCACAAAAAAATAATGTTAGGAGAGAAGGGAAGAGATGATTAAGGAAATATGAATAAATTTACCAATGTTGTACAATTGTTTTTTCTTTTCTTTTTTGATAAAAATAACTTTTTTTTTCTATATTACGACAGTAAAAGTTTTGCACTTCTTAAAAAAGTTTCCAACTTACAAGTGAATGTTTACTAAGAAAGAAAAAAAGGTAAGACCTTTTTGTTTAATGCGTATATAAAGAGAAATCTTGGGAAGCTTGAGAAATCAAGTGATGATCTTCCCATTCGTCTCTGTACGTCTCTGGTTTTGCTCTCTTCCTCACACCAGTCGTTAAATACATCTCTTTCCTCCACTCCTCTGTTCCTGGGCATCCACATTGCGTAGCCAACCAATCATTGTACTCAAACTGTTAAACAAGAAGCAAAAGTAATCGTTAATGTGTTTCTGTTTAGTTTCTGAGCAGAATTATAAGTCAAAAGAGATTTCTAAGTTAAAGTGACATGCTTACTTGGGCAATGCTCATACGGTGAGTATATCGCTTTTGAATCCCTTGAGCTTCAAGCGTTGCATACAAGGATTTGATATCCTCCATCATATCTTCCTTTGATGGAAGCATAATCCGACCCGACAAAACACCCGCGATCCACTTGCTTTGCAGCTCAAACAAAGGAAACGGTACAACCTGAAAATTCAATTTGTTACTGATGACTGGGAACAGAACATGGAAAATGTGAAGTTTGTTTCTGAACTGTGTTTACCTGCCATGGTATCCCGATGAAGGAGAGCCACGGTGCTAATTCTGGAGGGAAGACATGTTTGTACAATGGACCGACACGGTTATCATCTACGGTAACACTTCCATTGGTTTCAAGAAAAGGGAAGTGATACTTATACCCAGTGCAATGCATGATAACATCAACCAAAATCGTTTGCCCGTTTTGAAAAACTACAGAACCATCCTTATTGACACGCTCAATCTGCGTTGAGATTCAAGAAAACGTGTTGAATGTTACTTCTATTGATCAACCAATTGTTGTTAGTACTACTTGAAAGTTAAACCCAACCATTGAATGCATCCACAGGTTACTGTAACCGGGTTGTTTGATAAACGTATCCGCTGGATTTGACCTACCAGCCACATGAACCTCTTTGGCATGTCCAGCAATGTCTCTACTTATATCAACAGCACTTGCAGAGTTCCCAATAAGCACAACCACCTATATATAACCAAATGCATCACAAGCTTCCACATGAAATTATGGCTTTACATAATCTTTCACTGACATTATTAAGATCATTCTGAAATGAGTACCTGGTCTTTAAAAGGTTCAGGGATACGATAGTTATGGCTATGCATCTCCTTCCCTGGCCAAGAACTTATCCCTGAAACACGTAACACACGCTAAGCTATTCAAGATCAAGATGTTGAAATCATAAACATTGCAAGGCGAGAAACACAACTAAGCTCATCACTAAGGCTTATGCTCCACTCTTTCCTATTAAGGTCTACGTCTTCTATATTTTTGAATGACACAGATTCATTTAGAACCATGATCGGGTCGAACATTTCAGATTTGGATATAATTTAAAACCATATATAAAGCTCATTTTCGGACCCGACCTTAATTCAGATTCGGATAATAAAACTTTGGGTTCAGGTATTTCTATGCATCATATATATTAAAAAACATGAAATTGACTTGTGGAGGCAACTATCAAGGTTTTGTATACTTATTTGGGATACTAATTCGGATCTTTGGTTATTTATTCGAACAATTTCGGGTTTTTGAATACTTTATTTGAGTACTAATTCTACAAGTCGCGTTCAGATAATACTCCATACCCGATATACGGTTATACAAGATCCATTCAGCTATTTTTACAAATCTGATCAGGTGCAGATTTGGGTTTTTCGGGTAGGGTTTGGGTTTGAGTTTCAGATTTTTTGCCCATGCCTAATCTTGATTGCATGATTGCAAGATCAGAATCACAACCACACTTATCACTAAAACTTATGTTCCGCTCTTCCTATTAAATTCTACATCTTCGACATTCTTGAATGACAAAAAGAGTAACGCTTTAAGTTCAAACAACTTCAAAAGGTTAAAATTTCAAGAAGAGAATCTAAGTTATAGTTCAATCTCCACTTTATCACCAAAGGCTTTTATGTTTCACACTCTTCCTAAAATGTTTCCCAACAAAACACACTCGAACAGTTCCAACGTTCCTTACCAGGGATCTCTGCAAGACGAGGTTCAATGTAATGCCCATTACAAACAACAACAGCATCATAAACCTCGTCACGACGAACTCTCTTCTCCTTCTCCGTAGACTCAACTCTCCACTTCCCGTTCCCACCCTCCGTCGCCGGAGCAACCCTCTCAACCGCCGTCTCGAACCGTATCACCTCCTCGATCGCAAACTCCTTCGCAAACTCTTGCAGATACGCCAAAACCTCTCCGTGGCTCGGAAACCTCCTCTGATCGCCGGATCGGGCCACGAACGGGAAGTCTCTGTATCCCATACACTCCCGAGGAAGGTTGGTCCGGAGAGTGGCGTAGACGCTCGAGTGGACGACGGGTCGGGTCGGGTCAACGCTTAGCGGATCCGGCTCGACGTGGTCGGTGTAGATCCATGTTCCTCCGACCTGTTTCTGCCTCTCGAAGACGACGACGGAGTGGCCTTCCCGTCGAAGCTCCCTCGCCGCGACTAGACCGGCGGCTCCGGCGCCGATGACGGCCACGTGGTGAGATCTGATTGGTGATAAGGAAGGTGCCATTGTGTTTAGGAAATTCGTAAGAGACGGAGAATATTAAACGCAGCGTTCGCTGTGATAAGTATGTTGGCCCACACAAAGCCTTGAACCACAGTTGTACTTTTCAACGCAAAATCCTCACTAGTAGTTTAGACGCAGCGTTTTTTGTTAGTAGAATTAAATATGAACTAAACCATTTAGTAGCGAAAAATGTCTAAACCGTCGCAAAACAAAATTGTATCATAGATCTGGGCTAGGGCTGGGCAACAGATCTGGAACCTGATATCTGAACTGAACTCGATCCGTTATTCCATCTGAAATGTAAAAATACCCGAACAAATTATTTTTTAGGATGATACAAAACATATCTGAACTCTCAAAGTGTTATTAACCAAATCCGAAAGAATAATCCAATAAAATCTGAAATAAATAGTTGATTTAAATATTTTAAATATGTAAGTATTTCAAAATACTCAAGTCAATGTTTATATTAATGTGATATATAAAAACAAGTATTAAAAATTAAATAAATATCTTAAATATCTAATTAGTTATAAATAAGTAGTTCATAATTTGCTCGTTGATTCAAATGTTTCTGCATTTTCCATTTCACATCCGAAATAACAGCAGTCTAGATTTTTGGTTTCAGCTTCTTTAGCTCTGCTTGGATTTTATATATATACTAGATTTTGACCCGCGCTTCAAAAACGCGGGTTTTTTCCGATTAAGAATATTGTTTGATATGAATTATTATTTTGGTTTTGATGTTTTGAAGTATATTATTAAGTTATAAAGTGTTATTATATCGAAAAAGTAAAAGAATTTTAGTTTAAAATTATATAATTTATCAAATAGTTTATTTTAGATTTTATATGTGTATTCTTATGTTACAACGTCATCGTTGCATTTTGTGTGTATTTTGTAAGAGTTATATTTGTTGAGTTGATGAGACAAAAAATTTACTTGGCAGAGTTTGGGCTAATCTAATAGTATTTATATTGTAGAACTTTTAATAGTTTTAGCAGTGTTTTCATACCCGAACCAAACCTATAGTCTCAGAAGTAAATCAGGTGATTCATATAAATCTAGTCTGAATTTTGTTAAAACCTTATATATAAAAATCTGATAAAAATCGGTAAAAACGTAAAAACTATCATTAACCCGCTATCCAATATTGGTTGACCCGATAAAATCCCATATAAATTGGATGATATTTTTTCAAAACTCAATTCAAACTTTTGAATCAAGCTTTGAAACACGGGGTTAATACTTTTTCAAAAGAGAAAAATCTCGTTTAACTTAGGTATTCCAAACTTAGTGAAGAGTTTATACCAATCTCAATGTGTTTAGTATATAATATATGATTGAATAACCCGTTGAAACTTAAATAATATAAATATTAATTCTGGCCCTAATTATATTTGTAAATTTATTTTGTTATTTAAACTGAATTACAGAAGTGGGCTTGTATTTGAGCATCTTTTATACTAAACATTATTTGTTGCCCCAAAAAAAAATACTAATCATTATTTTGGATTTTAGTAATTGTGCTTCATAAGTAAAAATCAAGTCAACTTATTTTTTTATAAAAAAAAGAGAGAATATGGAGCAATATTTTCTAAATTATTTGTATTTTTTAATTTTCCATAATATAGTTTAAGTGGTTGTATCTGAATTATAGTAAAAACTCAATTAAATAAGTTGGCCCGAGGATAACTTTTAACTAACTTCATATGCATTTTTTCAAATTTGTTCAGTACTTATATGTTAATATCGTTTTTTATGAACTGAAAATAATATAATATACTACTAAGTTTGATCGGTTCTATAGTAAAACATGATTTTGTGATAATTATTTATCATACTTCATTAACTCATTTTTTAAAAATACATGTATTACTTACCAGACTATTTTAATTCAAATGGTATGTATTATTTAGTAGTGATATGCACCATACCATTCGTTTTATATAGATATGAATTTAAAAATTAAATAAACATTATATAATATATATATAGTCACATACATAATAGATTAGTCTATGAACCCACGAGTTTATATATTATTGCATAAAAAAAATGTTGGTTAGTAAATCGTATATGGGATATCAATAACTAAATGGAGAAATTTATAATCAAGGGGTGAGATTTATAGAAGGTAATATAGTAGTTACCATAAATATAGGAGTGACACACTTATAATATTTAAAGAAAATCAGAGAAATTTATGAAAATATATTGTTAGGAGAAATTTAAGTAGGACCATGAAATTATTAACTCTTAGGAAATAGTCCAAACAACATTGTATAAGTAGATTTTTTCAGAGTGATTCTCTTTTAATAGAATAGATAGGTCAAGTTCGATTAAAAATATTTTAGATCTGAGTAGATTTTATAACAATGTCTAAGATCTATTTAGACTTAGAACACGTTTCACATAAAGTCATGAAGTGCTCGCAGGCTAAATTTTTTTTCTTACAGTGATTATTTTTTTAGCAATCAAATAAACTCTCACTGCATTCAATTAACTAAGATTGTGAATTAGGTGATAAATCATGTCTAAATAATAAGAATAATCAACTGAAGAACCATATGTGTTTCAAAAAAGAAAAATAATAATAAGTGTTTCAAAAAAAAAAGGAACCATAATGAAGATTCTTTAATCAGTCAATCCTAAAAATTTATTGACATGACCAAAAAACACAAGAACAATTTTGACCTAACTATAAAGCTATTTTGACATGACCAAAAAAAACAAAAGATCAATGATAAAATCTGTATAATCTACATTATAATGAGCCAGTTTCATCACTCCTGATGCGATACGTCAGCAGAAAAGTGGGCTTCACTTTTAAAAAGTGTGAAAAAATGTCAAGTCTGTGGCTCGAACCCGGGTTACTGTGATGTAAACACCAACATTTATACCACTAAACTAAAGGATACTTTGTACATTGATTACCGAAACTAATATATATTTATGAAGGATTTCTTATAGTGGATCCCACACATAACTGTAATGTTTCAATACTCACGTGTAACTTTGATCATCGAAACCTATTTAGTAAAATCCGCATTCTGCCCCAATAAAACTTATAAGTGGGCTAAATCTCTTTTGTATGTATCTAGGATTTTTATAGTACTCTGTCTCCACCGATAAACCGAAGCGTTACCTTTTAGCTTATCAAATTTTTTTTTGAAACTTTTCATCTTCACCTCCCTATATCTCCAACGATCAGTTATGGTGCCGTTTCACCTCTGAAACGATCCGTCTCAGTATAAATAATTCCTCAAACAAACCTTGAGACCGATATCTCTTATTAAATTACTCCTAAATTGAACTGTCGCAGCTTTTAGCCAACCTTCGAAGATGTCAGCCTCCAGTGTTGTTGTTGCTTAATCGGTCGTTGTCCCCGCCACGTTTCTGCGCCTAGAACATAGTACTCAGGAAAAGGTATTGAAAATTTGACTTTCTATGGAATACTATATACCATATTTGTTTAATCAATATTCAAGATATCAGTTTAAATACTTTAAGCATATGTTTCTCTGGGCAGAATTTCGAGATCCACGGTTCTATCCCAGCTCGTGTGAATCACTACCATCCATCGCTACGATAGGGGGTCGATCGTGAAAGTTAATTGATCGCTTTGAAGTTGTCCGATTAACTAATATGATGTAAACTCTGTTCTAATGGGCTATAACATAAAGTTATTTGGTTGCTAGGACTAACAGAGGCTGCAAGGCTGGGTACGTCTCAGGCGGAGCTGAAGGACGGTACAACTAGAGCGCCTATTTTAAGGTTTTTGTCGTGCCAACGTGCTATGGAACTTAAGCCTTCCTAGGAGAATCCAGATCACTTCGAAACGTCGGCTGTCATTTTCAACAGGTACCACCAAGATGTAAAACTTTTTATGTTTGTGGTGTGGTTCGACTCAAGATTGAAACTTTTGCTGATGAAATAATGATTTTGTGGATGCATGTCAATTAGATATACGAGGCTACAAACTGTACATTGTACATTGGCAGGGAAAAACTGGCCATGTATGGTTTAGTTGTAACACCGGTGTGGTGCAATGGGGATGGACATGGTAACCAAAGGTGTACATAATGTTATTGAGTTCCTCAGCGATGATTCCCCTGACATGGATGTGATCAGAATCTCTGGTGAGTTCCTTTTGTATGTTATTGGTTTGATTTTAAAACAATGACTTTTAGCTTAGTGTCATCTTGAGACGTACAAACTTGAAATTTATTGGTTAGATAATCTCTTCTCCGACATTAACAAACCTGCTGTGATGAACTGCATCGAGGGACATGGCAGTAATTAGAAGAGAGATAGGGAACAAGGTGTTGAAAACGAGTGTGTCTGGCTTGGTGGAGCTCAATATACTCAAGAACCTCACCGTCTATGTTGTTGCAGGCTCTCTAGGTCGATTCAAATCTCATGCCAGCAACATAGTGTTTGATGTATTCATAGCTACTTGCCAAGATCCAGCCCAAAACATGGAGAGCTCTCAAATTGATGGAAGCCATTAATAGCAATCACCGTACCTTCACTATCTCCACCATCCCTGAAGATACCATCATAGAGAACCATGGCAAGGTTGTCTAATTTTACTTGTCATCACGTTCATGTATTTCAGGAGCACAGTGAGAACATTCTTCCAAGCAGTGAAGGTGACGTAGGATTGGCAGCATCATCGGGCCCGTCTGTTTTGGGAGACAAGGTCGATGAGGAATATGCTGCAGCAGATCCTCCAGAGATTTCAGACGCTCAGAACAACCGCAAGCGCTGCCGTGAGTGATTGGAAATATCTATTATATTCCTATCAGCCCATCAACGTCTTTTCTATGCATTTTTAAAAACTGCTATTATCTTTGTTTCCCATCATAAACTTTGGATATTTTTTCCCTTGCATGTTTTCTCTGTTCGGAGATTTTATTTCTATTTTGGATTATTAATGAAACGTCGACGGGTTCTAACTCATACAAGATTTGTCAGTGGTGTATTTTTTTGGTTTACCTATTTCTGTTATTTTTAGTCCACCATAAACTATTTTTAACAAAGTCGAGTACAACTCTAAAAATAAATAATTTTGCAACCGTACAATTTTATAAATTTTTCTAGAGTTATTAATTTTCTTAAGAAAAATAGTTTATTACAATTCTATATTTTTGAAATTAATTTAGGTAAAATAAGAAAATAATTTAATTTATTGTTCGATAAATTGTTTAATTTTTTGAATTCAAATTCTATATTTTGTTCCTTACACTATTTGTTTTATATACTAACAACTACCTAAGTAAATACTAAACAACTTCATAAACTTTATCTTTTGAACATGAAAGCGCTAATAACGCTAATGGTCGATCAAATCATTACGAAAATAATGCATATGAATTCGCCGGTCATTCTTATATCAACTTAATCAAAATGTGTGACTTCCAAATGTTATGTTCATCACCATTATATACAACACGGAAAAACAAAAGTGGAAAAAAATAAACGACAAAATCTCGTACACAAAACTACACAACGATCAATAACTTATCCGGCCCTGCACTTGCGCGGAGGCTATACCCCTAGTTAGACTAAAGAGATAAAAATGGGTTCAATGAAATTATCTTGTCTCTCAGGGTTTTAAGACCTAAAACTCTTATGAAAATATAGCTTAGCCTAACCAATAGCTCAAAATAGTATATATAGGTCAAAAATATGTTTTGATCTCAGCCAAAACCAAACCAAGATATGAAAAAAGAAAAAAAAATCAGATTCAAACCGACATGCCTACTATTTTTCAGTAAAACAAGCATAACTTTCAATCATTATTGGGTCGACTTCAAACCTGCAGCATTGGAAAGCTAACTTAGTTTTCGATCTTATCTCCAACTTTGACGTCAATACATATTTAGCAAATTCTCAATCCATTGCTATAGTTCTAACGCATATGCACAATTTTGTATCTTCAATTGTCTTTTTTGTACTTAATTCGACTCATTTTGTTCCAAATAGACCTAAGACCTGCAAAAAATTGATAAAAGACTAAAAGCCTCCAAACACAAATACTTTAACTCGATAAAAGACTCAAAACATAGATTATACACCAGTTAAACTAAAGATATATCAGGTTGTCGCTTGAAGCTTCGTGGTGCGGTAAGTCGATGACGTTGAAATTGCACTCGAATATATTAAAAGTTTATTTGAAACCAGTAGCATGTCCGCATTACGCGCGGGATGTATATATATGGTGTCGCATAATGTTTGATTTTAGCTGGTTTGCGTTGTTGTTAATATTCACATTGTTCCATTTATAATAGTATTCCAACTGTGCGGTGATGTGGTTTGTTGTTTAGTATTAGTCGTTTGGTGTTGTCATTCGTTCACGAAATAGGTGTTACAAAGGGACAGCCATAAAATATTGTTAGTTTTTTCCTAATGAAAAAGTGTCGAACTTTAATTTGTTTAGATTTTGGACGTCTATTAGTATAGTGATGTCATGAACCTGATGATTTTTATGTATCGAGGAGTGTGATGTGTGCACTTTTCATGTATAAGAAGGTGCAAAACATATGTATTATTAGGAAATTTAAATGTTGTATATTTTCGCTTGGAGATGAAGTATCTAGTTTATTATTGAATTTTTTACACCCTAGAGACACTTTCTCACTTTACAATTACACAACAAGACACATATCACTTGAGACACACTTTTCCTTGTATAAAAGAATCTTATGACCTTAAACTAAAAAAAAATAGATTGTCATACGTTTTTTTCTCATCACAAGAATCTCTACTCTTCTTATTTCACTTTATTGTTTTTCTTATTCCACCAATGCTTTCAATTATTTTTATCTCAAATTCTAAAACATATTAAACTAGTGGTCTTCCGGCGCTACGCGCCAGGTTCGTATATTTTATTCTGTAATGAATTTATAATTTATTTTATGATTTTAGTAAAGAAGATATTTTTAAAAATATGAAGATGAAAATAAGTTGAAAGAGAGTGATATTTTTCGATCCATTTGATAGTGATTAACGACGTAATGTATTACTTTGTTTTGAAGTTACTTAGATGCAAGAAAAATAACATAAGTGGTTGTGACTAATTGATTCAATTAATAAATAGCTGATAGTTGCAACAAAACAAATTTAGTTGAAATTTAAACATAAAGTAAAGTTAATGTTTGAAAAGGAATAATGTAAATACATGTCTTTGTTTTTTTTATTATCTTGTTTGAAAGAAGATAATAAATTGTTTCATCTTTTTAAAATAGTAACAATCCTCGTATACTTTGTCAATGTCAACAATGTGGCAATTTGTTTGGGGGGAGGGTGGTGGTGGTGGTGGTGGTGGTGGTGGGGGGGGGGGGGTTATTGTAGCCGTATTGGTTAAATACTTTGTCTTCAAAAGGATCATGAATCAGTACATGAATTCTTAATCATGCTCCACCATTGATCGGACTTGAACTGACTATTTTCTCAGGATAGTTTATCCAAATATTATTTTCCCTCTTTAAAATTTCTTTTGCACAAAATTAATATACCATAAAGATACAGACTGTTTTCATAGTTCCCATTTGCGGATTGGTGAAGATGGTCGAGTCCTTTGATAGATTTGTAGTGAAAGAAATACTGATTAAACTCCTCAATGTATTGAACCTCTGGATTGTCATTATCCAAATATTGGTTCGTTAAATGAATGTGTTGATTCATCATTCCTAGTGGCTCCGCCGCAATTAAGTTAGGAAACCTCATACTTGTACCGCAAGTAAATGAATTCTTAAGTACAAAAGTTAGGGGTTATAACTATGTCTTATATAGGTTAAATACTTTGTCTTCAAAAGGATCATGAATCAGTACATGAATTCTTAATCATGCTCCACCATTGATCGGACTTGAACTGACTATTTTCTCAGGATAGTTTATCCAAATATTATTTTCCCTCTTTAAAATTTCTTTTGCACAAAATTAATATACCATAAAGATACGGACTGTTTTCATAGTTCCCATTTGCGGATTGGTGAAGATGGTCGAGTCCTTTGATAGATTTGTAGTGAAAGAAATACTGATTAAACTCCTCAATGTATTGAACCTCTGGATTGTCATTATCCAAATATTGGTTCGTTAAATGAATGTGTTGATTCATCATTCCTAGTGGCTCCGCCGCAATTAAGTTAGGAAACCTCATACTTGTACCGCAAGTAAATGAATTCTTAAGTACAAAAGTTAGGGGTTATAACTATGTCTTATATAGGGTGAGCTTAAGTATTTTATTTTTTTGAAGTCTTTGTAACATTTTGTTTTAAGGACCATTTATTCCCAGGGGTTTTATTTTATTTTCTTAGTTAATGGTTCCTGATGAACTGACTGTTTCCATTTTTCTAAGTTGTTAATTTATATCAACACTATTATTTAAATCAACGTTGAACCTTTTCAATATAAAACCATTATTTAAATCTGGTTAAGTACTCTTATGGCATAACTAACCAACGATACCTGAAGGCTGAACTATTAATTCAAAAGTTTTCTGAGGGTGTTTAGTTTTCAAAACAGTCGTATCATACTAATGAGGGTTTTGATAATTTAACCAAATTTTGAAAAATCGTTTGTATTTTTTTTTCTTGTAGAATTTGGGTGCTATATAGACTGTAGTTTTTATTAATGTAGTTACATAATGAACTCTGATGGTGGGAGCGTTACACATATAGTGGTTTCGTGGAACACCTCTGGCTCACGCAATTAAGTTAGGAAACCTCATACTTGTACGTCAAGTAAATGAATTCCTGACTCCTGTCGAGCCTATCTTCAAAGCATTGCATTGGTCTAATATTTCTGAGCTAAATAGATTGTATTTCACTTGATCAAAAATAATATATATGTATTTCTAGTTCTCTTACAAAATGTAAATATTTAATTAGTCTGAATTTTAATAGGAAAGTACGTAATTCATGTTTTGTTTGTAATTTAACATCAATTCGACCTTCCAATGTTCATGTGTAATGGTAGTTGTTCGATAGTTTGCTGGGAAACGATGACTTGATTTTTTGGCCAACACTTATATTTTCATCACCGATACTGAGAACAAAATACTCTTGCTCCTCCGACTCTTTCTTGGCTATCTAGTTTCATTCAGTCTCATCTACATGTCTGGGTTAGATGTTCATATAAGTCTGAGTCACTGGGTCATAGCCTTGCAGACTTTAGTCATCTTCGCCAAAGCTGTGTTCTTCTCCTAGTCAGAGCAAAGCTATGCAAAACTAATGTCTTTTTAAGGGTACTTTCATAGTAGTAAACTATCTCCTTTAGATACTCAGCTTAATGTTAACGTATTATTCAAACCACATGTGAAGATCAGAAAGCAAAAACAGTGCAAAGACAACAAAAAAAAATTAAAGTCATGCTGATGAGAAAAAGGGATGCCTACTCCAAATCATTTATCTAATTAGTACAACAAAAGAGACTCATCAAGAAAATATATGTAGATCAGTAGAACAAGAACCATATCAAACAATATGTCCAGGATAAATAATGAGTGGCAGTAGAAAATGAGAGTACCTTGTAATAGAATCAGGAGATGTCAAACCATACCCGCCGGCACCTCGGATTGTAAAATCGCAAGACAATAACTAACTCCAGATATAAGCTGATTAAAGAAGAATAGAGCCGGAAATATAATCAAAAATTAATTTTCTTTTTAATTAAAAACAGAGCCGCCTTAAACATGATAGATAATGAAGCTTGATTTTCTTCATCCCGATAATAAGATAGACGCCTTATTTTCCTCTAATAAGAATATATGTCTCAGTAACTGGGGCGAAACATATTAAGAACCTATAACAATTCTGCAGTACATCATAAGTGGTGTAACGCTTGAAGATCTATGCGTGGTTGACATTGGAGACATAAAGCCAATGTTTTTAAGAAATTCATAAATATCAGGTGTTTAGAAAACTCGCAGTCTGTAAAAAATTGCCTACCAAACGAAGTTGTTTGCAAATGTCACACTACAAGAAAACAACGGCATACTGAGGGAAAAAATCGTCGGTTTGTCGTCGGAATAACGCTATTCCGAGGACATACCGACGAAAAAAGTCCTCGGAAATAACTCCTCGGAAATTCATATTTCCTCGGAAATCCCTCGAAAATTTCCGACGGAATTCCGAGGAAAATAAATTCCGAGGAAACTCCGAGGACAATGAGTTCGTCGGAAGATTCCTCGGAATATACCGAGGGACGCCTTCCTCGGAATATTTCGATGGAATTCCGATGGTCCAATCCTCGGAAGTTTTGACGAAATATTCCTCGGAATGTTCATCGGGAATTTCCGAAGAACGTGGCCCTCGGAAAATTCCGAGGAACTTCTTTCCCTCGGAAAATTCCGAGGAACTTCTTTCCCTCGGAAATTTCCGAGGAACTCTCCCTCGATATATTCCAACGACTTTTTCCGAGGAAAAGTTCGTCGGAAATTTCCGAGGGTGCTTTTCCTCGTAATTTCGGAAAAAAATAATTTTTTTTAGAAATTTATTTTTTTTTTAAAATTAAAATTTTTGAAATTTAAATTCAAAAATATAAAATTAAAATTAAAATTGAAAACATATTAGATAATATTCAAAGTTGTACAAATAAAAATAAAACATTTCAAGTTTTTGAAAAAAAAAAAACTACGGGTCTTGAATGTTCGGGAACACCTCGTTCGGGTACATCCTCTTCATCATCTCCATCATTTGCTCGTTCAGCCTCTTCTGTGTCTCATATCCCGCCTGTTGAGCTGTCATCTGAGTCTCCAACGCAGATATGTGATCATCCTTGTCCTTCAGCTGAGCCGTAAGTACTTCTGGATCAACATAGGGCGGTGGTGCAGAAGAAGAAGCAGCCGACCGGGAGCGACGACCCAAACCGACCAAACGTCCCTTCTTCTTTGGAACCGACTGAAATATTAAATAACCAAATTTAAATAATACAAAAAGATGATAAAATAAAAATCAAGAAATAAATGAATTGAACTTTAAAAAAAAAAGAACTTACGGATTCCACGATTTCGTTGATTCGAAACCGGGACAAGTTGGTCGAAGCCGTCGAAGCGTCATCCTCGGTTTGAAGCTGAGACACTTCGTCTTGCACCTGAGTTTGGACCAGGGTGACCACTTCCCTCACAAGACCGTCATCAATCTGGTCGGTCTTCTTGTTGGTATACGCCCTCTTTATTAGGGCGAGATCATCAACCGGCTCGCCTTCATTTTCTTCCGACTTGAAAAAACATAAATTAAACAAACATTAGAAATTAGAAGAAATGCAAAAAAAATAAAATTTCAAAACTTAAATAATTGAAGAAAAAGCGGCTGAACTTACCATGCGATCCCCCAGAGTGGCAATAGATTGAGCACCCAAGTTATGCATGAAGATGCCCTTTCCTTTACGGTCGCTCCTGCGGTTGGTGGAGTTGGTGGAAGAAGTTTCTTTCGTCTCTTCCTTATCCCAATGCGCACACAACTCCGTCCAGACCGTGTGGTTTATCGACTTTGGGACCTGTTAATAAAAAAAAAAGTTTAATAAATTAAAAAATAGTTTAATAAATTAAAAAATTGTTTAATAAATTAAAAACAACCTTGTTGATCTCCCACTTCTTCTTCCACTCGTGGATCTGCTTCCCATAGTTGTCCATAACTTTATGGACGAAGTGGTGATAGATAAAGAGCGTCTCATCGGAATTCCAGTTGAACTCTTGCTGAAAAAAAAACACAATTAATAGAAAATTTATATTAAAGATTAAAAATATAAGTAAAAAATTAGAATACTTACCGCAAACTGACGAAACCACAGATGCTGCTTGTCGGTAGGAAAGTGAGTGAAAGTCGGATGTCCCCTGTCGAGGGCCGAGTACATCATACGGTTTATCCATGCGCTGATCCCGTTCCCGGATCGGTTGAACCTAATAAAAAGAACAAACGGTTAATAATGAATCAAAATTTAAAGAAAAAAAAATATGTTTAATTACCATGTTTGACCCCGTCCATGTGGATACGGAGTGAGATAGGGAAGATGGTCACGACAGGGCTGTCGAACCAACTCCGCAACACTCATCACTCCCGGAGGACCCGGAGGAGCAGGAGCGGGTGCAGCTGCGGCAGCGAGAGGAGCGGGTGCAGCAGAGGGAGATGTATGGTAGGAGCTGTGAGGCGAAGGGGAATCCTGAAAATGGCTGGAATCCCGAGACTGGCTCCCCGTACCACCACGACCACGACGCTGTCGAGGCCGGGTCTGATCATAATGAGACCTGTAAATTAAAAAAAATATATATTTAATAAATATAGAAATATATAAATTAATTTTTTTTTAAATCAAAAATAATAGTTTTTAATCACAAAAAAAGTTTTATAGATATTAAAAATGTTTAATAAATATATAAAAATAGTTCTAATAAACAAAAAATAGTTTTAATAAATAAAAAATAGTTTAATAATTACAAAAAATAGTTTTAATAATATTAAAAATGTTTAATAAATATAGAAATTTATAAAATATATATATTTTTTTTTAAATCCTAAATAATAGTTTTTAATCACAAAAAAGTTTTATAGATATTAAAAATCGAATTTATATACAAAAATAGATTTTATATACAAAAATCGATTTTATAAATACAAAAAAAAATAAAAAAATTATAAAACAATTCTAAATCAATTCAACAAAACAAATTATTCAACCAAATCACAGTTCCAAACCTATTATACAACCAAATCACAATCCTAACCAATCACCCTAACAAAAATCTATCAAATCTACACAAAAACCTAACAAATAGAACCTAAGAGAGTGAGATAGGTTCCTTACATGGTTTGTGTAAGAGAAGGGGGAGATCGTCGGAGATATCGTCGGAATTCAGGGGGAAATCGCCGGAGAGGAGAGAGGAGCCGTGCAGAGGAAGAAGAGAGAAATGGGGAAGAAGAAGCGGCTAGTGGTTATAAAACCTAGGGTCCGACGGATACTATCCGTCAGAATTCCGTCGGAATTCTAATTTCAATTTTCGCGAAATATTTGCCCGGTTAATTGAAAAAATTCCGAGGAAATTCCGACGGATACTAAAAGATCCGTCGGAATTCCGTCGGAATATTCAGGGAATTCCCAGGAACTAGTGTTTGGGGAAAAAAATCCGAGGAAATTCCGACGGATACTAAAAGATCCTTCGGAATTCCGAGGAACTAGTGTTTGGGGTTTCAAAACATCAATTTTTTTTTGTCGTATTTCATTTCTTATACAATTGTAATGCATAAACCATGAAATAACAAATTTCAAAACGAATTGAAAGTATTCCCTTTACCGTTCATGAAAGTGTATAAGTGTTTCTCTTATGTTGTGGGGATTTCGTTCATACAATCGGAAAAGTGTTTATTATAGGGTAAGGAACAAATTTTTGACTTCATAATCAGTGTAAGACACTTAATAAGGGTTATATAAGTGTTATTCAAACCGCAAAACGTTGTTTTCGGTTTAAAAACTCTACTTCCTCGGAATTTCCTCGGAATATACCGAGGGAATTCCGAGGAAACCCTCACAATCCTCGGAATTCCGTCGGAATATTCTGAGGAAATTCCGAGGAAATTGACTCTATAATCAAATCCCTAAATCGAGAAGGTCTATTCCGAAGAAATACCGAGGAAAACCTATCTTCCGAGGAAATTCCGTCGGTATTTCCTCGGTATTTATATGAAAAAAAGAAAAAAAAAATACTAGTCTATTCCGAGGAAATTCTGAGGAAAACCTATCTTCCCTCCGAATTTCCTCGGTATTTCTATTAAAAAAAAAAAGTCGATGCTAGTCTGTTTCCGAGTCATCATCACCAGATGAATCAGAATCTGGATCTTGGTGAAACTCTCCAATCACTGGTTCATCCTCTACGTGAACGACAGCTTCCTCTCCGAAGTCGGTTAAATCGACTACAAGGCCAACTCCAGCTAAATCTTCTGCTGCAATTAAATTGCCGGATGTGCTTGGTTGTAGTGGGTCTTCCAGCTCAGAACTTCCCTGAACTCGGCCTCTCGGGTTGAGTCTTGTAACAGTAACTCATGGATCATCTCTGTTCCTTACCCGGGGGTATTTGATATAACAACCCTGTAACATTAAAAAATTTATTAGTAAAATTATAAATTAATACACATGATGATGAATCATTCTGAATAATTAAAATTTAATTACCTGATCGGCCTGAGAAGCAAGAATGAAAGGATCATAATATTGCAGCTTTCGCCTCGAATTTACAGATGTAACACCAAATGCATTTGTTCTCACACCTCGATCTAGAGTGTTGTCGTGCCAATCACAATAGAAAACCGTACAGCGCAATCCAACCATGCCCAGATATTTGATTTCCAAAATCTCATGTATGTGTCCGTAGTATACATCATCTCCTGATGCAGAACAAACGCCAGCATCATAAGTCGTACTCGAACGTCTCCTCTTCTGAGTTTTGAATGCATATCCTCGAGTACAAAATCTCGGATATGACTTCACAACAAAGTTTGGTCCAACGACCATCTCGCGTATCCAATCGTCAAATGTTTCACCTCTGGCCAAACTAGCAGACACCTATTAATAGCACATATATATGTTATATCAATAAATGTGAATTAGTATAAATATGTGATAAATGATATTTTAATTTGTTTAAAGCACTCACATAAATAAACATCCATCTAGAAAATTCTCTCTGCTTCATTTCTTCTAGTTCGTCCTCTGTGGCGTATCTATATTCGAACCGCTTTTCTGCCATGAAAATCCTGTACATATGATGACAATAATGTAATTAATTAAGATTTAAATTTCAACTTGTTAAAATAAAAATTTGTAAGCTAATTTATTTACCTCTCATATTGAAGAACATCTTCGCAGTTGGTGAGCAAATATGTTTGCAAATGACTGCGCTCCTGCTCAGTAAGTCGACGGTCCTTTGGTTTTCCGCTAAGTCGTCCAACGTCTGTGAAAATGTCTGGAACCGTAACATGATATGTTGCCTGTTCGCCTCTATCATCATGCCGAGCAGGTTTTCTGTTTTTGGTCTGAACTTCTGCTGGAAAGTAGTACTCGGCAAAGTTTGAAGTTTCTTCATTGATCATCTGTGCGACTATAGAACCTTCCACCCTACTTAAATTTTTCACCATCTTCTTCAAATGGAACATAAACCGCTCATACAGATACATCCATATATACTGCAGAGGACCACCAAGTTCCAATTCTCTTGCCAGGTGAATAACAAGATGCTCCCTAACATCAAAAAATGAGGGAGGAAATATCTTCTCAAGGTTGCACTGAATCACGGCTATGTTAGTCTTCAAATTTTCAATACCTTCAAGAGTCACTGATCTCGTGCATAAATCGCGGAAGAAACCACTTATCCCTGCAATTGCTTCATGAACATTTCGTGGTAATAGTTCCTTGAAGGCAAACAGAAGGAGGCGCTGCATCATTACATGGCAATCGTGGCTTTTCAAGCCAGTAAACTTTCCTTCCTTTCTGTCGATACAGTTACGCAAATTAGATGCGTAACCGTCTGGAAATTCCACATCGTTTGAAATCCAATCAAAGTACGCATCTTTTCCCTCTGCATCAAGTCGGTATATGGGAAAAGGAGCCCTACCATTCTCATCAACATGAAGTTCTGAACGAGCACATATATCGACTAAATCCAGTCTTGACTTCAAATTATCCTTTGTTTTACCTTGAACATTAAGGATAGTGTTCATGAGATTGTCAAAAAAGTTCTTCTCAATATGCATGACATCTAAATTATGCCTTAGCAGATGATCCTCCCAGTATGGCAGATCCCAGAAAATACCGGAAAACGCTCATGTCCACCGACGTCTGGCGTCCTTTCTGCACCAAAATCTCTTAGTTGTGTCTTCAAATCTTTCCCACAAATTTCAGGAGGTGGACTGTCAAACACCCTCTTGTTCTTCGTAAACAAATTCCTATTCCTACGATATGGATGATCAGGTGGTAGGAATCTCCTGTGACAGTCAAACCAACACGTTTTGCTTCCGTGTTTTAGTGGGAAAGAAACAGTGTTATCTTGACAATATGGGCATGATAGCCTTCCATGCGTTGTCCATCCAGATAACATACCATATGCTGGAAAATCACTTATTGTCCACATTAGTACTGCCCGCATTTGAAAGTTTTCTTTACACGAAACATCGTATGTTTCAGCACCTTGAGCCCATAGTTGTTACAACTCATATATTAGTGGCTGAAGAAACACATCAAGTGATCTCTTAGGATGCTCTGGTCCGGGAACGAGAATCGAGAGAAACAAAAACTCTCGTCGCAAGCACAAGTTTGGGGGTAGGTTGTCTGGTGTAAGAATGACTGGCCATAGAGAATACTGTCTTCCACTCTTGCCAAACGGGCTGGAACCATCAGTACATAATCCAAGGTAGACATTTCTTCTCTCATACGCAAAGTCGGGATACTTTGATTGGAAATGCTTCCACGCTTTTGCATCTGAAGGATGTCTGATCTCACCATCTGTTGAGTGCTCCGCATGCCATCTCATTGGTTGTGCTGTGCGTTCAGACAGATACAACCTCTGTAACCTTTCCGTCAAAGGCAAATACCACATCCTTATATATGGCACTGGAACTCTTCCACTCGTATCTTTATAACGAGGCTTTCCACAAAATTTGCATGTAACCCGCTGTTCATCCGCCCTCCAATAAATCATGCAGTTGTCGCTGCATACATCTATTACCTGATACGATAAACCAAGACCAGCTACGAGTTTCTGAACCTCGTAGTATGAACCAGGAGCTACATTATCCTCGGGTAGAATACCTTTTACAAAATCAGCAATCGCATCCACACAGTCTTCAGCCAAATTATAATCTGTTTTATTGTCCATCAATCTTGTAGCAGATGATAAAGCTGAATGACCATCTCTGCAACCTTCGTATAATGGTTGCTTTCCAGCATCCAACATATCATAAAATCTCTTAGCTTGTGCATTGGGTAAATCTTCCCCTCTAAAATGATCATTTACCATCTGCTCAGTACCTACACCATAATCTACATCCGTTCTAATTGGTTCTTCTAATCTAACCGCTGGCTGAGGCTCGCTAGTACTACCATGTTCATAATCAGTTTCCCCATGATGATACCAAATTTTGTAACTTCGTGTAAACCCACTCAAATATAGATGAGTCCAAACATTCCACTCTTTAATAACCTTTCTATTTTTACAATTAGAGCAAGAACATCTTAACATACCTGTTTTTGCTTCCGGTTGTCGGTGAACTAACCCCATGAATTCGGTTATACCTCGTTGGTATTCTTCCGTAAGCAATCTTGTGTTCGGATCCAAATGAGGTCGATCGATCCAAGAACGAAAATAATTTGAAGAAGACATGTTTTTTACTAATCAAATTCGTGTGTAAAGAGAGTAAGAGGGAGGATGAAGATATGGAGTGAATGAAGAGGAAGAGGGGTGCTTGTATTTATAGTTGAAATCCAACCGACAGCCCGAGGAAATTCCGACGGAATTCCGACGCCAACAGCTAGTTCGTCGGAATTTCCTCGGAATTTTAAAAATCCCGCAACGGCTCTCTAACGGCTATAATATATCCTCGGAATTCATCGGTTTTTTCCGAGGAATACGTTTTTCCTCGGTATTCCATAAGAATATTCCGACGGATTAGTATTTCCTCGGAAATCCCTCGGTATATTCCGAAGAAATTCCGAGGAAACCAAATTTTGTGTTTCCTCGGAATTTCCTCGGAAATTCCTCGGGATATTCCGAGGATTTCATTTTCCGTCGGAATGTCTGTCAGAATACCGCTGTTTTCTTGTAGTGTCAGCATCCAAATAGTATCTCTATCGTGTCTCCACCTCTTGATGACCATCGTAGCTGTCTTCAAAAACGTTGAGACTTGGACTGGTCTCTCTAGCTGATTCCTGTAATGAATGTAGTAACGTTAGGATGATAGCTATTGTTATTTTGCAAGAACATTCATATTAAGCTAGGGTTGTATGTGACTTACTTGTCCTGAGATTTCACCGGCTTTGTTGATATTTTTGGAATCGGTTGTTAGAACAAACTATTCTTTTGGATCTTGTTTGAGTTATGGTGTCCATAGTTAGAAGATGGGATATTTATATTCCAAACTTCAGCCGGTTACTGTGGAATGCGAAGAGGTGGGAGGAGTGGGATAATCACACTAAAGCTCTTAAACACATATTAATGGAAGCTTGAGACGTTACCGGGAGAGTGGGAGTAGTCGTTCTAGTTTCTAAAAATTTCGGCTGCTACTTTACGTATGTCGGAGGCGTGAAGAGGAAGAGAATCTTTCAGAGGAAACCTAAAACTTAATTGGGCTTGCCATTTTGTTTTAAAAGGCCCATCCGCAAGTTGTATCAAAAACCCAGTTCAAACAAAGGACATAAAACGCAGGATTCGCTTGTGTTCGGGTATGCCACGTGGCATCAAACGCCCATATGTGAATGCTGACATGGACGCAGGAGGAGAGAGACAACTCTCCTTTATTGTGTAAGATAAAAGTAATTATCATAATAAGTTATATATATAATTTTCTATCTTTTAAGATTCATATTCATATATATATATTATATATATATATCAACATATAAAAAAAATTAAACGTGAATGTGGATACCAAAGCGTGGATAATAAAATTACATATTACTTGTGGACATGGACATCTTGATTGATACTTTTAATTTTTTTTTCTTTGGCATAGTCTCTCAGAAGGAAAAACCCACAAAACCACATTTCCACCGTTATTCCCATCGTCATCGGCACCACTGCCGTCACCACCACTCCAATCCGTTGTGGTTCTTCTTCTTCTTCATTGTGTCGAACTTGAGATTTCAATCTTCGTCGTTGTCTGTTCAAGCTTATCAAGACATCATGATTTCACAATGGTTATACATAAAATTATTATATATTAAATTGAAGAACATTAATGATTAACAGATAAAACATCATCCACAAAATTTTGTTCACGTTATAGAAAAATAGTGTCCACATGAACTTGTATTCATATGTATACCATCCACGTTTTTGTATCCCCGTTTTCAATAACCCACATTTTTTATTTTTTCATTTTGCTATTCATCCACATATTTTGCATACATGTCAAAAAGAAGTAGTGAAAAGTGAGACTCTCTAAGCATAAGTGGACACTGAAGAAGAAGAAGAAGAAGCTCTTATAACTAGAGTATTTAAACATGAAACTGAAAAATGGCTTTACATACTTGTAGACTTTGAGTACTACTTATCTGTGTGTTCATTTTCACACCTACTAGCTTTCTTGGGTCAATGTCTGCCCCTATTTGTTTACATATAGCCGTCCATAAATGTTCATCCACACATCATACGTCCACGTATACTTCATCCATAAATCATCCATCCACACTTCATCCGTCCACAATTGTCGTTTTTATTAAGGGTAAAATTGTTCAAAGTCTGTAACTGGTCCACAACAAAGTGTGTCACATGTAAGAAATGTTTCTATGTGTAAGAGAAAGTCAAAAAGTGTCCATGAATGTAATCAACTCATTGAATTTTTTATACCTAGAGACACTTTCTCACTTTACAATTACACAACAAGACACATATCACTTGAGACACATTTTTCCTTGTATAAAAGACTCTCATGACCTTAAACTAAAGAAAAATAGATTGTCATACGCTTTTTTTTCATCACAAAAATCTTTACTCTTCTTATTTCACTTTATTGTTTTTCTTATTCCACCAATGCTTTCGATTACTTTTATTTCAAATTTTAAAATATATTAAATAAAAGCAATTATCATAATAAATTATATATAAAATTCTCTATGTGTCTAGTTTTACCAAGATCAACATTATTTTATTATTGAATATAATAACTTATAAATAATGATTAAATATATTAAATAAATATTATTTATATATCCAAATACTGAGATGGTGGTTGACTCGAGCTCCGGAAAGACGCTGACCAATTCTCTGTAGATCTGAATAAAAGCACTCACAACCAGCATAATACAAAGATTATATCATGTAAATGTGTGTGTGCTACGGTGGTTTACCAAGAATGTTGCACAAACGGAAACATTTAGGAACAGTTTATTTTACCTTACATTTGCCACAACTGTTTCCTTACTTGGCTTCCTTTGCCAATGTGCATGTAATGGAGGCAATATGGTGTGGGAACGCCATATGTAAGAAGTCAGGGGAAATTAGTGAACAATAGATAGATGGATCACATTTTATAGGCTGCACCTCTTTCACTGGTCATTGTTGTGATGGACCGATGGTGAGATGGGCGATATATTTATTGATCAGATAACCAAGTTTTCAGCGATATATACCAGAGTACAGATGAAGACATAAGACTAGCACTGAACAAATAATTTGTGAGCAGATCAATCTCTTTTGGTTTAACAACTTATCCTTTATTCTTTTGACTAAAGATTTACCTTCTTGGGTGGTTTTTGGTGTGACAGGCTAAGTCAAACTTTTTTTTTTTTTTGAATGAATGTTAAATTTTATTCACCAAAAACCTTTTTACATCAAGTGGATCTTTGATAGGTAAAGCCTTCAAAATTTTTACAGCTACAACCCCTCTAGCATTCTACCTCCTAGCTACCAAAACTTATTTACAGTCTTGTGCCAAACCAATATTGCAGACTATCCCTCATACCTTTCATATCCTTCATTTGCACTAGGCTCAGCTTGTTCCTGATTGACTTATCTATGAATTTAGCCAAACTTGCATCGGCCTTGGAGGGTCACCATGTCGTCGCTTGTTACGCTCCCACCACAGTGTATACACAGTGACCTGCAATGCATATCTGAGACAGAACCTTTTCCTTTTCTCCATTGTCGAAACAGATATTAGCTCCACCATTATATTCCACTTATTCGAGTAGGCTCTTCCCAACAGCCCTTTGACAATATGTTCCCAAATCCAGGATGAGAAGGAGCACTCAAAAAAGAGGTGATTTCTTGTCTCAGGGGCTCTTTTACATAACACACAAGTAGTGTCTACACCTGGATTCCAAACAGCGATTCGATCCATTGTGGCTAGTCGGTCTCGTATGGCGATCCAGGTCATGAAGGAAAATTTTGGTGTGGCCTGTGCGAACCAGATACTCTGCCCCCAGATGCATGGCGTCGCTACTTCTCTGGTCATCGACCAAGTCTCAGCAGTTGAGAAGCTGGGTTTGAAACCTGACTTCCATCTCCACAAATCCACATCGTCCATATCCAGAATCAGCTTCTCTTTGACTATACTCAGCTCCTTTTCGACTTCATTTAACAGAGGCCGTCTATGTCTCTTCCTCCTCCGATGGTTCCAAATCGCCTCCTCCAAAGTGGCTTCCCGATGAATTCCCATTTCAATTAAACCTCTGTCACCAAGTACCTCAATCATCACCCCAATCTCCGACCAGCGATCAAACCAGAAGGAAATATGTCTCCCATTCCCTACTACCTTCATATGGAACGTTCTAGCGACATCTCTCAACTTGAGCATTTTCCTCCAAACCCAAGAGCCTGTCTGCGTGCTCTCTTTTACTTCCCAAAAACTCTTCTTTTTAAGCAAATTCCTTCTGATCCATTGGCCCCAAAGAGAATCTCCAGCAAGCATTCTCCATATGAGTTATAGACCATACACGTAGTTCACTTCCTTCAGCGTTCTGATCCCCAATCCACCCTCCTCTTTTGTCTTACATATGTCCTTCCACCCAACTTTAACTCCAGTGGACTTGAGTTCTGGCCCTGACCATAGGAACCCTGAGCAGAGTTGCTCAATCTCTTTTGAGCACTGACTTGGTAGACGAAATGCCGTGGCCCAAAAGTTTACAATACTCATCAAGACAGACTTGATTAATTGCAGTCTCCCTGCGTAGGATAGAAACCGAGATGTCCAAGAACAAATCCGACCATGGATCTTTTCTATCAATGGCAGATAGTCTTGTCTAACCATTCCTTTTGTCATCAGGGGCAACCCTAGGTAGCGAACTGGCAGTTTACCCTCAGCAAACGGAAAGTTAGTGAGGATTCTACTTCTCTCCACTTCAGAAACCCCAGCCATGAAAATAGTAGATTTCTCCAAACTAATAGAGAGACCAGACCAACCTTCAAATTCCTCAAAAACTGATAGGACTCCTTCCACCGACGCCTTACTGCCTTCCACAAACACCATCAGGTCATCGGCGAAACAAAGATGGGTAAGAGAAACCGATTGACATCGCGGGTGAAGACCAAATCTCCTCTCCTGGAAAGCTTTGTCGATTTTATACGACAGAACATTCATGCAAAGGACAAAAAGATAGGGAGAAAGGGAACACCCCTGTCTAAGACCCCATGAGCTCTGAAAGTAGCCTGCTAAATCTCCATTAACCTGAACCGAGAAGGAGGGAGTGGTAACACATAACTTTATCCAATGTATGAATCTTGCAGGGAATCCCAAAGCCTCTAAACTGTTCAGCAGGAAGGTCCATTGGACAGAGTCAAAAGCCTTGGAGATGTCGATTTTCATAGCACAGCGCGGCGTGATTGAGTCCTTATGGTAATCAGCTACCAATTCTGATGCCAGCAGCACATTTTCCATCAGTAACCTGCCTTTCACAAACGCAGACTGATTTGCAACAATGATCCTCGGGAGTATCTGTTTTAATCGGTTTGCAAGGATTTTTGAGACGACTTTATAAATCACATTGCAGCAAGCAATGGGTCTAAAGTCTCTCATCTCCATCACAGCTGACTTCTTTGGTATGAGCGCCAAGATTGTTGAGTTGATACCCTTTGGAAGGAACCCCAGTTGAAAGACTGATTGTACTGCTACTATGAAGTCATGAGAGACAACCGACCAAACTGTTTTAAAGAATTCGCATGGAAACCCGTCAGGTCCTGGCGACTTATTTGATGGCATAGAGAAAAGGACATTCTTGATCTCTTCAGCAGTTACAACAGCCTCCAAGTTTCTACAATCATTCCCTGAGCATTCAAAATCCAACAGACTCCTTAACTCCTCCACAGATACTCCATGATAGCTCTCCGGTGTCTGATTGAGAATCTCCGCAAAGTATCTCCCTGCCTCGGCCTTTATCCCCAAGTGTTGCTTAACCATAGAACCATTTGGGCATCTGACTTCCCGCATAGTGTTTTGAGCTTGTCTAGTTTTTATTGAGTTGTGGAACGTCGTATTGTTTTGGTCTCCCACATCCAACCAATGCAACTTAGACCGCTGTTTGAGAAAATCTTCTTCTAACCCCGCAAGGTGAAGCCAATTACCATATGCCTCTGCCTCTTCCTGAACTGCCTCCCCACTTGGGTTAGCTAGAGTACTCTTCTGCTTATCACAAACTACCGCGTGCGCCTCTTTGGTTCTTAAGGATAGATTGCCCAACTGATCTCTACCAAGGTTCCTAATCAGCAGCTTAAGGTCCTTTAACTTCTTTGAGAACCGAAACATGGCTGAAGTGGAATGGAATAATTTTTCTGTTGAGTCCCAATACTCTTTTACCATAGGCAGGAAAGTAGGGAGCCTACCAGTGGCGTTGACATATTTGAAAGGTCTTCGAATCTTCTCAGAGTCTTGCAACAAATGAATTTTGCACCTCATGTGATCAGAACAGCCCCCTGACTCAAAAACAGCATAAGCATTCCCAAATCTGTGCAGTGCCACATGGTTCACCAACTCTCTGTCTAGCTTCTTGCAAATCAGTCTCTCATCTCTCTTATTGCACCAAGTGAAGAGAGGTCCTTGATAGCCGAGATCGGAAAGTTGACACCGAAGAGCCATTCTTTGAAAATCTCGCATACCCACTGCTAACCTCCCCAAGTTTTCAAATTCAGAGTGTTCACTCCCATCCAATTTCTCGTTAAAGTCTCCCATTATGATCCACGCCTTTTGTTGAAACAATGGAGAAGCGTTGTGATGGATCAAATCTTCCCATAGCACCTTTCTTTCTTCCACTTGATTGCTTGCATAAACAAACGAGCAAAAAAATTCTTCTTCATCTTGTAAAGCAACGGATACAGTGATTAGCTGATCCGTCTTATATACCGGAGATATACGCACTGTATCTCTCCAAAGCAACCAGATTCTTCCTCCTTGACTATGCTCATAATTTGTCATCGCTGACCAATCTCTGAACACAGACCCCAAAATTCTCCCAGCCTTCTTTTCTTTTACTCTAGTCTCCAAAATACACCCAAATTTCAAGTCTTTATTACTCAGCCAATCTTTTAACACGGAATGCTTCAAAGTTTTGTTGAAACCGCGCACATTCCAAAAGAAACTTGACATATTAATGATGACGACGAGAAGACCTTGTGCTCATTGCCCTCGGATTTGCGTCCTGAGACTTAGCTTTCTTCCCTTGCAACTTTCGATTTGCACACTGCTGATTAATGAAGTCTTCCTCAAGTTGCCCTGCCTCATCATTACCCATGTCAGTAGCATCACACTCAACCAACTCCCTGTCTTGCAGGATTTCTCCTTCCTCCTCATCCCCCACACTGAGTACAGAAAACTTAGAAGCCGAGATATGACTGTCCTCCCTTTGAGTGACAAAGGGATTTACCGGAGATCTTCCGACCTTAGTAAGAGAGACGCTGTACCAGTTGTCACTCGTTGACCTCTCCATTAGATTTTTCCCCTCCTTTTGTATTTCTCCATTTACCTCAATATATTCTCGCTGTATACGCTCCGTTTTGGTGAGAGGGGGATTTCTGGGCGATAGCGAGCTAGGGTTACGGGCTATGGTTTCTGATGCGCCGCCTGAACCGCCAGGTTCTCCGGCGAGGGTTTTGGACGAGAAAGAGATGGGAGATGAAGGTTCGTCGGTGGGTAACTCGGATCCGGTAGTTGGGGCAAAACCCATTGCTCCGTCTTGGGTGTCTGTGACGCAAGACAAGAGAGTTCTAAAGAAGTATGAGGTAGAGATTTCGAACAAGGATGGGTTGAATTCGGTGGAGATTCCAGATGATGTTCTTGCCAGTTCCACGCCGCTGTGGGAGGATTTCATAGTGGGAAAGTTCCTGGATATCTCCCCCCACGTCGCAAAGGTTCACATGGTGCTGAATAAGATCTGGAAATATGGTGAGGTCTCTGCAAAGGTTGAGGTATTTGAGGTCAATGCTACGACAATGAGGTTCCGGGTCGCAAACCCAAAGGCTAGGGAAAAAATTCTGAAAAGGGGGATGTGGAACATAGTTGGGGTTCCAATGGTGGTATCAAAGTGGTCGCCAAGGTCAGAGGAAGAAAAATAGGAGGAGGAGGCAACTCCAATGTGGGTACATCTTCGCGGTGTCCCGTTGCACATGTACTCCTGGGAAGGGCTTGGCTTTATCACAAGCGCTGTTGGATTCCCGGCAAAACTACATCCAGAGACAGTCGCGTGTACTAATTTTGAAGTTGCAAAAGTGTTTGCAAAGGTGGATGTCTCCAAACCTTTACCTAAAGAGATCAAATTCAAGAGGAATGGAAAGGAGTTCGTAATGGGGTTTCACTTTCCTTGGCTCCCAACTAAGTGTAGAATCTGTGACAAATGGGGTCACGCGGAAGAAGTATGTAGCTCGAAAGGAAAAGAAATAGAGGGAAGGGATGAAATAAGGTCTGTAGTAGAGGATGTAAGGGATGTGTCTCTGGAAATTTTGGAGTCTGGAAAAGCACATCAAGAAGTAGTAGTGACAGGAAGTAAATGAGAGGACGAAGAAACACATCAGGCAGTTGCTGTGGTAGAGAAGAGTTTGGAGGTAGAGATGATACATAAGGAGCCGGGGAAGTCAAACTTTAATATACATATTTGTTTTAAATTGTGCATGTGTATTCTTTCGATAGGTGTTAGTGACAGCGGCCGGCTTTCAAATCAGCAATCAAAATGGAGGAGATTGCCATCGCTGGTGAGTGATTCTCTTAGGGTTATAATATTTGAGAGGGAGCAACTGATGTATATCAATGAAGCTGACTCTCTTTATTATAGGCCTAGATTCGCTAACATGGAGGAAGGAGGGTTGTCTTGAATGCGGCGGAGCTCGTGGATCAATGGCGTTAATGAGAAGGATAATTAAGTTGATTGAATGCATTCCTAAACTGTTACTCCATTGATTGACCATAGGGGGTGGGGTGAACATTGAACTTCACAGCAACGATTCCATCTTCACGGGTGATTCACGGATGGAGCAAGTGCCGGTGAACTGTTTTCAAGTCTGTTGTCTCTGTTAAGCTACAGATTTTAGGCCCAATGAAATAAGAGAATCCAACTAATTTAAAACAAAAAAAAAAACCAAACCTGAACCGATTATCGAAAGGCATAGAAGTAGAGTTTTAAGGTACGTTGTAGGCGTTACATCTTGTCCTCTCTTCCTGATGGTGCCTCACTCTAAAAAGAGACTAAAATCTACATTATATATATATATATATATATAATGCAATTAATTTAAAAATAATAGTTGCTAATCTGATATAAAAATAATTGCTGATTTGATTCCCATAACCTCACCAGTAATTTCAAACAGAATAGCAAACCAGATGTGATACTTACCCCTTAAATACTAGACTCTAAACATTAATCATAAAATCTACACTCAAACGTTATTGTATTTTTGATTGAGTATATTTTTTTTGGAAAAATGGTATCCAAAGTTAGCGTATTTCGAGCATTTTTTCTTAAATTTGTGAAATAAAGTAAATCGCAAATTTGAAATGTTAAAATGCTCATATTTTAGATTTAAAAAGAGAAATTTAAAACAAATTGCAAAAGAAATAGTTATTCTATTAACTAACATTTACTATAACACAATATCATAATTTAAAGATAATATTTTACATTTAATAAAGTAATCATTATAAGTTTGAAATATTTTGTGTTGATTTATAATATTTTTGTTTACAGAATAAGATATGTTCGTTTAAAATTATATTTGTGTTTTTTATTTTATAGTCAAATTATTTTTTTATAAATATGAATATATAAGAATTAAACTAGAATACTTTGTTTATTTAGTGTTTCCCCTAGTTGTTTTATTTTATTTAAAAAATAAAATTGAAACGGAGGAATATGCCTCTTAATCTATTTTTCATTGGTCAATTTTTTTCTTAAAAAAGTAATATAAATGTGTTAATGTGTTTGTTAAAACTGCCTCTTATTTTATCAATAAATTTCATGACAGATAAAATAACCCTTAAATCTATAGTCCTAAAGCTATTAACTGCAACTCGTTTCACTATATCTTAAAATAATATAAATATTAGTTTATTTTAATATTTGATTTTATAAGGTAAATATATTTATCTAATTATTAATGTATAATTTTTAAAATTATTTTATAAATTATAATTAATTAACGTTAATATAATTTTTAACTTGTAATTTTTAATTTTAATAAATATTTTTATGAATTAAAGTATATTGTAAAATCTAGAAACTTTTGTTATTTTGTGTGTATTTGTATACTTTAATTTAAAAATTAATTAATAGATTAATTTATTTAACTATATTTAATATTTTAAAACTGTTTATTTATATTTTATTTAATTTTTATATATTTTATATTATGCATATAATTCAAAATTAAAATAATAATAATGTACTACAAAATATAATTATTAAATTATTTAGATATTTATAAATTTAAATATACTTTTTGAAAACTGTACATTTATATTTTATTTAAAATATAAAGTTAGAGTTTATTATATTGCAAAAAAAAATTTGTGAATATCTTTTGAGTTGTTTTATTTTTGAAATATTAAAAAAAATGAATAATTAAGTTGTTATGCAATATATTATGGTGCATAGTTAACATTAGATTCCTTATTTAGTAATATCACACGATAATTCAAGTTAGGTTTAAGCAATGTTTCTTTTTTATAGTGTTGATAGCTTAATTTTTTTTTAAATAAATATATTTAATTAATGTTAACATTATCAAATCCTATGGTTAAACCTTTTTATTAACGAGATTACGGCCACATATATACGTTTGTTTGTAGATCTAATCTTCTATATATTAATTCAGGAGCATTATTTAAATTGGAACATTGATCACTATGTCGAAGTGTCATCACCGCATATATTCTCACACTTCTTATTAAATGAATTTAATTTACTAGAGAAATTACTAATCATGACATTGTATATTTTGGTGGAAGAAGACCTTATATATACAATTTCCATTATAAATCGTTATACATTTCCAATCACCATCCGATTTTTCACATATAAGTATTACCATCACAATCTAATGGGCTTTGACAAGGTTCATAAAAATGAGACTATAATTAATGATCAGTGGATCAATGATGTACGAATAGAGATGTGATGGGTTGATCAAAGAAAATAAAAATATACATATTTATCATTTAAAAATCGGGCATCACTATTTTTTAGATAACTTTCACCAAAAAATATATATACTAGGGTCGGTCCGCGGTACGCACGGAATATAGTTTACGTGTGATATATATAAATAAGTAATTATATACTTTCTTTGTGTGTATTTTATGTAAGATTTTGCAATAGAAGTATATAATAACCTTTATGGTTTTTAAGAATGTTAGGACGTGTAGGGATTGTGTATGCTAAGACTAATTATTGTTGAGATGAGATCAATATATAAGAAGAGAAAGACACGAGGAGTTGAGTATGATGAAGAGGCCGTAGTAATACTAGTTACCCGAGTAACTTACTAGTATACTAGTTATACTAGTTACCCGAGTAACTTTGGAAGAAGAAGAAGAGAAGCCCTATTCCCTTAGCTAAGGCATCAGTCCGTTGCAAGGGAAGAGTAGGCACGTGTGACAGGCTGGAGAAGAGCTGGATAAAGCAAAAGGGGCTTTATGCACAAGGAAGAAGCTCATTGGATGGTTTGAATTAAAGCAAACCTTATCTCTTGTAATAGTGCTACTTTATGAAACCCTCATCCTATTGTTGCCTCCTCATATATATTGTAAACTCTGATCAGATTAATAATTAAGAAGTATGAGATTATCTCTCTAGACTCTCTCTCTTGTTCATGATGATTCTTAAATACTCTTAAACATGATTACTACCCAATCTCTCTACAAATCTCCCATTAACCTTCTCTAATCTACCTTTAATCTCTCAAGACCTACTATATTCTCTAAAATCATATGGTATCAGAGCCAGGTTGGCTTTGGTATTGAGAAACCTCGTTCCATTTCTTTCTTTCTCTAGCTCTTGTGTCCTTGTGTTCTTGCTCTTGTGTTCTTGAGGGTTCCGTGAAGCTGTATGATAAAGTTGAGTCCAGTGGTGCTGTGCTTTGAGTTCGTGTGTTCTTGAAGTCTGGTACTGTGTGTTCTTCAGCTGAGTTGCAAGTTTGAAGCTTTCTGGTAATTTCTGGTTCAAGCAAGAGAAGATGGAAGGAAACAACTTCAGCAAGCTAGTTACTGTCCCGGTTGCGTTGAAGGGTGGTTCAAACTACCTCTTGTGGTCTAGATTGGTGAAGACTGCCATTGGAAGGCTAGGGCTGTGGGGCCACATCACTGATGATGGTCTGAAGCCAGTGGCCAAAGAAACTGAAGAAGGTGAAGAGGAAAATACTCTCACCAAAGCTGAAGCCAAGAAGTGGGTACAAGAAGACTTGATGGTGCTCTCCGTGCTGCAAGGATCTCTTGATGTTCCTCTTCTTGAAGCTTACAGCTACTGTGAGACTCCCAAACACTTGTGGGAGACCCTCTCAAAGACGTTTGGAAACGTCTCCAACATCAGCCGTGTGTTTGAACTGAAGAGAGTCATTAACTCCATGAAGCAAGATGGAGGAGAGCTCACCAAACACATGGGAAAGTTTGGATCATTATGGTCTGTACTTGAAAGTCTAAGACCTAACACCACTGATCAAGCAGCTCTTATGGAAAGAAGAGAACAAGATCAAGTGTTTGGGTTGTTGATGACATTGGATCCTTGCTACAAGGATGTTATCAAACACATCTTGAGATCGCCTAACCTACCATCCATGGAGGAAGTATGCGCGCAACTTCAGAAGGAGGAGGGATCTCTTGGCCTGTTTGGAGGAAAGGGTGAGCTTACTATGGCTCATCAAGTTGAAGGAATGCAAGCAAACAAGGCTGCATACAGAGGCTCAAGAAGGAAGTATGAAAAGTATGAGGGGGGCTGTGAGCATTGCAAGAGGACCGATCACAAGAAGAGTGAGTGTTGGATCCTACATCCTCACCTCAGGCCACGCGGGGTCAACAGGGATAGGGAAGCAAAGGCTCATCTTTCTGCTGAAGCAAATGGTGTTGGTTCATCCGGAGCTAGCTCAGGCGCTAAGGTGGGTGAAAGTGATGGTAGAGCCTTGGCGTCTCATCAACTGATTGAAAAGGGTATGGATCAGGAGGTGTTCAAGAGATCTGGCCTTGAAGCCTTCTTCAAAGCTCTTAAGGAGTCTGGTAACACCCTCGGAAACACCCTTGGATACTCATATGCTGCTCATACATTGCCTAGTAATACTGATAAATTACTAGACATTTTTAAAAGCTCTTACACTGCTGTTAGTAATCCTAGTAATACTGATAAGTTACTAGACATGTTTAAAAGCGCCTACACTACTGCTAGTGAGCCTAGTAATACTGATAAGTTACTAGACATGTTTAAAAGCGCCTACACTACTGCTAGTGAGCCTAGTATAACCAGTAAGATTTTAGGATTACTAGGAAACCTGATAAAACAAAATGAACCATCAAGGACTAAGATTACTAGAAACATGCATAAACCTTTGATCATTGATTCTGGTGCATCTCATCATATGATTAGTGATAATAACCTGATTAAAGACATAGAACCGGCTCATGGACATGTTATGATTGCTAATGGAGATAAAATTCCTATTAGAGGAATTGGTAAACTAAAACTGTTTGAGAAGGATTCAAAAGCATTTTTCATGCCTGAGTTTACTTCTAATCTTTTATCTGTCAAAAGATGCACCACTGATCTTCAATGCAATGTTATCTTTAGTCCTGATGATGTTAAGTTTCAGGATATTAAAAGCAGTAAGTTGATTGGGCAAGGAGCAACCAAAGGAGGCCTTTATATGCTTGAAGATCTTAGTCCCATCTCTAGTTCTTGTTTCTCTTTTAGTTCTGTTTCTTCCTTAAGTAAAGATGCATTGTGGCATGCTAGACTTGGACATCCACATGTTAGGGCCTTAAGCATTATGTTACCAGGTGTCATGTTTAAAAATAATGATTGTGAAGCATGTATTTTGGGCAAACATTGTAGGACAGTGTTTCAAAGATCATCCACTATTTATGAGAATTGCTTTGATTTGATTCACTCTGATGTTTGGACTGCGCCTTGTTTATCTAGGGATGATTATAAGTATTATGTCACATTCATTGATGAAAAATCCAAATACACCTGGTTAACACTCATCAAAACAAAAGATAGGGTTCTTGATGCATTTAAAAAATTTCAAAGCTATGTTACTAACCATTATCATGCCAAGATTAAGATTTTCAGGTCAGATAATGGTGAGAAATACATAGGCCACGCATTCAAAGATCACCTAGCTCAACATGGAATTCTACATCAGACTAGCTGTCCTTACACTCCACAACATAATGGAGTTGCTGAAAGGAAGAACTGACACCTCATGGAAGTGGCCCGTTCAATGATGTTCCACAAGAGTGTCCCTAAGAGATTTTGGAGTGATGATGTGATGACTGCTTGCTATCTAATCAACAGGATACCAACCAGAATCCTAGAGGATCAGTCTTCATTTGAGGTACTCAACAAGAGTCGACCAGTTCTAGATCACTTGAGGACATTTGGGTGTGTGTGCTATGTACTGGTGCCAGGAGAGATGAGAAACAAACTTGAGGCAAAGAGCACCAAGGTTATGCTTATTGGATATTCCGCATCTCAAAAAGGATACAAGTGTTTTGATCCCACTGCTAGAAGAGTCTTGGTGTCTAGGGATGTGAAATTCATGGAAGATAAAGGGTATTATGAAGAGAAGAATTGGGAGGAGCTTGAAGGGCTTTCTCAACCATCAGATAGAGCTGCTAGTTTGAGAAACATACTAGAAGAACTCGGTATTGGCGTGTCCCAGGATCAGAGCAGGCGTGAAGAGCCTACTCAAGTGGCCGCTGAAGAACCAACCCACTTTGAACATGAGGGGGGGAAGTGAATCTGAAGCTGAAGGGTTAAAAGATCAATGCTCAGAAGAAGCTGGAGGTCTAGAAGATCAAGGCTTAGATTCTCCTGTCCAAAGTGGAGATGAATCAGGAAGAGAAGTTCAGAATGAAGGTCAGGAAGCTGGAGAAGAAATCCAGCTACAAGAGGAAGCTGTTGAGGAACAAGTAGAAGTTCCTTTGAGAAGAAGCACACGAGTAAGGAGGGATGCTTCCGAGTGGGCAAACACAAGAAACTGGGTAAACACGAGAGTGTTATACAATGCCAAGGCTGTGGAACATCCTTCCCAAGCTGTGTGCTCCTTTGCTGAGTTTCCGGAAGAGCACTACTCCTTTATGGTAAGCTTAGATGAAAGCTATGTGCCAAGAAGCTATGAAGAAGCAATGCTGATTCAAGAGTGGAGAGATTCAGTCAATGATGAGGCTGATGCCATGATTAGAAATGATACATGGTATGAGAGTGAGTTGCCTAAGGGGAAGAGAGCTGTGTCATGCAAGTGGATCTTCACCATCAAGTACTTACCTAATGGGAAGATTGATAGGCGTAAGACAAGGCTGGTAGCAAGAGGTTTCACACAAACCTATGGAGAGGATTACATTGATACTTTTGCACCTGTTGCAAAGCTTCATACTATTAGGATTGTACTATCAGTTGCAACCAACCTTGGTGGGATCTTTGGCAAATGGATGTGAAGAATGCTTTCCTCCAAGGAGAGCTAGAAGATGAAGTCTATATGCTACCACCTCCGGGTCTTGAAGGAATGGTGAAGCCATGAAATGTTCTTAGACTGAAGAAAGCCATCTATGGATTGAAACAATCAACTAGAGAATTGTACAATAAGCTAAGCACAACACTGAATGGTAGAGGCTTCAGGAAGTTCGAGCTTGATCACACTCTCTTTACTCTCAATACTCCATCAGGTATTATTGTTTTGCTTGTGTATGTGGATGACATCATCATAACAGGCAGTGATAAGGAAGGAATCCGAGCCACCAAGGAGTTTCTGAAATCAGTATTTGATATAAAGGATTTGGGAGAGATGAAGTATTTTCTTGGGATTGAGCTGTGCAGATCCAAGGAAGGGTTGTTTATCTCTCAAAGGAAGTATGCATTGGATTTCTTGAAGGATGCTGGTGCGTATGGAGGAAGAACAGCCAAGATGCCCATGGAGGATGGGTACAAGGTTCCACGTGAGGGGGAGATTGAAGACAACAAACTGTTCCACGATCCAAAGCTGTATAGGAAGCTTGTGGGGAAACTGATATACTTGACCATCACTAGGCCAGACATTTGTTTTGCTGTGAATCAAGTGAGCCAGCATATGCAAGCCCCAAAAGAGCATCACTGGCGCATGGTGGAGAGGGTTCTCATGTACCTGAATGGAACTCAAGGGCTTGGAATATGGATGGGCTGCAATAAAAGCACTGAAGTTGTGGGTTATTGTGATGCTGATTGGGCTGGTGATAGAGCAGACAGAAGGTCTACAACAGGCTACTGCACTTTCATTGGAGGAAACATGGTTACTTGGAAGAGTAAGAAGCAGAAGGTTGTATCATGCTCTAGTGCTGAAGCTGAGTATAGAGCTATGCTAAAGCTTACCAATGGATCAAAGGGAATCTTAGGCACTTGGAGATTGAGCAAGCAACACCAATGACTATGCATTGTGACAATCAGGCGGCTATTCACATTGCTACAAACTCAGTTTTTCATGAGAGGACGAAGCACATTGAAGTAGATTGCCACAAGGTGAGCAGATGATAGTCTTGGGAGTGATCTTGCCATGTTATACAAGAAGTGAAGATCAGTTGGCAGATGTGTTCACCAAGGCTGCAAGACAAAAGACTATGGAGTCCATTCACATCAGATTGGGACTCATAGATCTTGGGAAGAGAAGGAGCTGATCCCCTAAGTCATGAGGTCTTTACTCTTTTTCCCTCATCAAGGTTTTGTCCTAATGGGTTTTCCTTGGTGAGGTTTTTAATGAGGAAGATCTCATGGCTATTCAAGCTTAGACTTTCACAAAGCTGAGCTTGAGGGGGAGTGTTGAGATGAGATCAATATATAGGAAGAGAAAGACATGAGGAGTTGAGTATGATGAAGAGGCCGTAGTAATACTAGTTACCCGAGTAACTTACTAGTATACTAGTTATACTAGTTACCCGAGTAACTTTGGAAGAAGAAGAAGAGAAGCCCTATTCCCTTAGCTAAGGCATCAGTCCGTTGCAAGGGAAGAGGAGGCACGTGTGACAGGCTGGAGAAGAGCTGGATAAAGCAAAAGGAGCTTTATGTACAAGGAAGAAGCTCATTGGATGGTTTGAATTAAAGCAAACCTTATCTCTTGTAATAATGCTACTTTATGAAACCCTCATCCTATTGTTGCCTCCTCATATATATTGTAAACTCCGATCAGATCAATAATTAAGAAGTATGAGATTATCTCTCTAGACTCTCTCTCTTGTTCATGATGATTCTTAAACACTCTTAAACATGATTACTACCTAATCTCTCTACAAATCTCCCATTAACCTTCTCTAATCTACCTTTAATCTCTCAATACCTACTCTATTCTCTAAAATCATAATTATGTTTGATTTTGATGTTTGTATCTATATTAACAGGTTGCGATATATAACATATAATATTGTGTGATGAGGTGCCGGTAATGTTCTTGTAGTATGTTTTTTTTTTTGATAATTCTGAATTCATAATTGTTTAGTTAATTGCGGGTTGTTATATTTTGGGATCTCAAAAATGGTCTTATGATTCCCATGATTATTATTTATATGAACGAATTGACTGCATGTTGTTACGGTTTATATTATGCTGAATATGATATCGAAATTAAAAGCTAAGTAAAATAGTGAAAGTGTAAATCTAATTGTATATATTATAAATTAAATATTAAATGTACAGTTATAAAATTTTATTTCAAAATTTTCAATTCTTTTAAGGTCGTTGCCTATCTGTAAAGAATATACTTTCAATTAATAAGTAATCTACGATTTTTGAAGTTCAGTTATTTTTTTTACTATTATGTAAATAGTTTAGGTTTACTTTTTAGTTTCTATTAGTTTCTTAATTTTTACAGTTTTAAATTAATATTTTGTAGTTTTTTGTAATTGATTAAAGTTTTAAATTTTATGTGTAAAAAGGATTTGTCTTCTAATTTATAACGCACGAATCTTTTGCCAATCGACATAAAAACCATAAGCGGGTTATAGTGAAAGATAAATCCTTTTTAACACATAAAGTTTAATCGGAGAGTGAGATCGCTGAATATGCCATGATTATGCCGGAGAAAAAACACTTAAAAAAAAAATCAGAGAATTCGAAATTGATGTTGGTGGAGTCGGAAAGAAACTTATCTTTGTTTTTTTTAAAAATCATGTTTGTCATGTCTATTTGTCACCTTTGTGATCTTATGTGCCCAGTTTTCCTTTAAAAAATCATCTAATTTTTTTTATATATCTTTGTTGAAAATATGTTCCTTTATATTGATTTTAACTTCATATTTTTACTTCCAAAATCTTATTGATCATTTAAATACTGTAAATAACGAAATGTACGAAATTTAATATTTAGAAGGGAATATTATATGTATTGTAACTAACTCAAATACTTAGTTTTTAAAATGTCATTTGTCTAAAATTTTTTTTTTTTTAAATTGTAAATACACTTTATGAGTGATAAGTTTGTAACTTTGACTTGTAATTTTTCATGTCCGTTCCCATAACATTTCTCTTCAGTGTGAACAAAACTTGTATTATAACAATCAACCATAAGTTTGAGTTTCGGCAGAACATTGTGTTCCACGTGAGGTAAACCTAAGTTACTCAAAATTCTCTATCGTAAGTTGATAGTGATTCATTTTTTTTATCATGATTGATTTACAATGCTCGATGAGAAAAAATAAAGTTATGTATTTGAGAATTTCTAAAACCAAATAAGAAAACACTAAGAAGTAACAGTTACAAACTCAATACTACAACAACCAAAAATCCTAAAAAGCATTGGCATAAAGTCGACACAACCTTGCAAGTCATTTAAGCTTAACCACAGATTCCACTCGCCATGTTAATGTGTTTAGGCCTCTCAGCCTGTAGATAAACATCAAACCCATATACCAACATATAGCCAAAACTTTTTTCAAAAAAAAAAAAACATATGACCAAAACTTGTGGAAACCCGAAAGAGACAAAAAGAATTGAGTTGATGTTCCACACTCCCAAACTTAGGTGTACGCATGAAAATAAATGTAGATACAACATTCAAAAAGAATGGAAACCTTTCAGTTTCAACTTTTACGTTGCCATCAAGTGTTGAAACTTCTTGGCTTATTCTTCTTGAGGAAGTTCCAAAGTGGGCAACATTGGCTCAGACTCCTATTGATGAAGTTATTGATACCGAGATGGAGATATGGATGGAACTTGAGCAAGATTAAGTTATCCCTGAAACACAGTAATCGTGTTGCAGATTTTTCAACGTGTAAGATATGTTTTGCTGAAAACTCATAAAGACATTTGCATATAGTGACTCCGACCGTTTGTGATCTAGACAATTAATTTTCATGTGATTTTTTGACGGATTAATAATTAAACGGGGTACAATCTGGGGCGTCTACAGACGACGGTTGGAGGGTTAATTAAATAATGTACGTGACGTAGTCCAGGCATCGTTATCTGTAGCTCATATGTAGGAAGAGGGAAGATGAGGAACTTAAAAGTTTATCACTTTATCCTTTGAGTTTTAATTAAAACTGAGAGTGGGATGTAGAGTCACATCATAGTCGTGCGGCCTCAAAGCGATGGAGCTTGTTAATCAATCCACCTTACTTAGAACGCAAGTTATGAGTATGGAGCTGTAGACTACCACTCATAACATTTTACATATATCATGTGTATGAGTCACCCTTTTAAAAACTTCTAGAAAGAGTTTTTTTTTATAAAGATAAAAACCAATTTTATGACCAAGATGGTAAGGAAAACTAATACGTAGGATCTAAAACAAAACATAAAATAGGTTTCATCTGAGAAGTAACTCTGAGTACTAAAATACTAAAACCAGGAAAAAGACGGAGAAAAGATAAGAGGCGAGGATGACGACTGAAACATCAACTCATGCTGAAGTTATGAAGCTAAGCTCTGCGTGGCTTTTTCCCTTCACGCACATCATCCGTGGGTGGTTCATTGGTAGTGGTGGAGTCAACAAAAACAGCTTCATCAGATTGGATAGGTGGATCAGCATCACCTCCTTCAACAATCCCAAGACGATCACTCACACCAGTGTTTTTAGAGGCTTCACCGGTAATCTCACCAGATCGCTTACTTGACACTGCTCCAGCTCGTGGCATGTCTTCACCAGGTTGATTGTTACTTCTCTGGAGAAACAAAAAAAAAAGTAAAGTAGCTAATAGGAACGAAGTGTATGTTCAGTACAGTTGAATTAATGGCTGTAAGTGTGCTTACTTGTTCAGCGAAGCTTGGTAGTGGTGGACGCTGATGCTTTTCAAATATGTGGGAGATGGTGAATGACTGATGCTTTGAAGTGAAGTTGAACTCAGTGAGCTTCAGCTGGAAAGTGAAGGTTCTGTTCTCTAACTTAGTTAGGCACTGTGGAAGTTAGCGTGTAAAGCAGTAGACTGTAAACGTCAACGGAAAGGGAAATTCGAGATAGTAAGCTCAAAAAAACTATTAACATGAGTTTACAAACAGAATCACATTGAAAAAGAAACATAATCAACCAACAATTTGTAAATTAATATGAACATGAGTTAAGAACACTTTGAACATGAGTTTAGTTTAAGAACAATATGAACATGATTTCAAAAAAAGAATCATCTTAATTAAGATGAAAGTTTTAGAACACCTAACAAAGATCTAAATTCAAAACCTTGATAGAGATTACACGCCCGGATAATTCAACCTAAATATGAACATGAATTGAAGAAAATGATGAACATAAGTTTTTAAATAAATACCTTAGAATCCAGTAAAGAGTATATCCACGCCTCATCTCCCCACAGCTTTTTGACTTTTCTGGCCTAACAGAACCGGAGCAACCGTGCTTGAACCGTGGATAAGCATCAACCGAACTTCAGATCTGAAAAGAAAATCGATGAATTAGTCATTTCAGAGAAAAAAAATTCTTAATCGTTTCCAAGAGTTCAGATGATGATGTTCTAAGGAAAGTAAGGTTCACCTTTTATAGGATTAGAAGACACCGCCTTACACAGGAATAAGGTGCATTCAATAACAGATCGTGCTCGTAGAGGGTTGATGGAGTTAAGAGCACGATAAAGAGGATGAATCAATTAGAAGGAAAGTTTCATTTATATAAAGAAAAGACAGAACGCCAGATCGAAGATTCATAGAGCCATGATTAACAGACAGAACGCCAGATCGAAGATTCATACAGCCATGATTGACGCGGATTGAAGAAAATGAAACTCCATAGATATATCAGAGAGATCGAAGAAGAAAACTGTTCGTTTCATAGTAGAAGAAGACGTCGAAACCCTAAAAGTCCTGCGGCTGGTTTTTCATTGTTTTGGGCTGAATCACTGAGTAAAGCCCACTAAATTATGAGAAACACATAGCCCAATATAAGGTTAATGAAACGGTGAGTATGGCTACAGAGGACACGTGTCATAACGTCAGGAGTGACGTGTAATTCGACGTGGAGGACCCAGGATAGAGAAAACTATTCTTTATATATATAGATATGTATGTACTCATTATTTACATCATCTAAACATTTTTAATTAAATTTTGTCCCGCACATGGTAGGAATTATCATCTAGTTTTAGATCTTTTTTTCTTGTAACATATCTAGTTTTAGATTATTAGCGAGATTACGGCCATGTATATACGTTCGCGTAGATCTAATTTTAGTTAATCTCCATATGTTGCTGTCTTGTAACACTTTGCTAAAGTTTTCATTTACGTATGTAATATGCATCAACAAATAATGGATCCGTTCTGCCTCCCACATGTTGTGAACTTTGGAAGCAGTGATTGCGGTTGGTACAAATCATCCATGCGTGCTTGCATAGCAATGTTTAATTGAAATAAGTTATGCCATGAAAGCTTAAATCTCCATCCTGATTTTTCTTAGATAAAACCTATGACAATTTGAAAAGTAGTAGCCATTGTATAACAAGCAACCCTTACATTTTGCTTTACTAAAACCAACATTTTTCCAAATTTTAGCAAAAAAAAAAAAAAACAAGTAGGCACCATTATGGGATATCATCTTCCTGATTCGGGGAAGTAAGAAGGAAGAAAGCTAATCAACTTCTTACTAGCAAAATCCTCGTACGCTTCTTTTATGAGATCATCGTCGTCCCATTCATCGCGGTAATTTTCAGGGTTAGAGACAAGTCTCCCGTAACCACGGTCAACTTGTTGAGTTCTCCAAGGCTCAACAAGCTGGCAACCACATTCTTCTGCGACCCAGTCAAGGTACTTAGACTGCAAGAGAGAAAAAAATCATTGATATAATGATACTCTTGTTACGCTACTAATTTAGCAGTAACATCCAAGTTCTTTGGTAAATTATAAATTCGAGATTTTCAAAGCCACACAAAAAATCTTTTTATACTTTGCAAGAAAAAATATTTTATGATAAACTAAAATTTCTTTTACAACTAGAAAACAATTCAAATGTAAATGCAAAATAGATTACATCTGTTCCATATTTTATACTCATTCTGTTTCATTTTAATTGTCGTTTTAAGTTTATGCACACAGATTAAGAAAATATTTAATTTTGCATATTTCCAAAATAAAAACATTATTACCTATACACTTAACCATATTTCAACTAATAAAATAAAATAAAATGGAGAATATTGTTAATAGATTTTGCATTGAAAACATAAAACAACATTTAAAATAAAACAAAATTTTAACTCTAAAACAACAACTAATATGAAACAGAGGGAGTATATTTTAAAGGTTTTTACATGCCTATTAAAAAAATTAAATGTTTTTATTTTGCCATCAATCAGTATACTACTCCTTCCGTTCATAAAAGATTCATATTCTAGAGAAAACTTTTGTTTCAAAAAGATATATATTTTATATTTTCAAAGTAATTTTTGTCAACTAATAATGAGAAATTGTGAAGTTCAAGAACATTAATTGCATTTCTTTAAATCTTATTGGTTTAAAAATATAGGAAATATAAAATTACAAAAAACTATGCATTTATAGTTAAGTTTTAATATATTTTATTAAAAAGTGTGAAAATTCTAAAACATGGATATTTTAGGAACGGATGAAGTATTATTTAGTGAGATAAAAATAAGATAATCTAAAGATTCTGACAAACATATAAATTAAAAAGATAAAAGGACACTTCAAATAAAATAAATTTGAAAGTGTATAACGACAACTAATACAAATGGACGGAGTATTAAATAATGTTTGAAACTATCAAGACCAATATTGTACACGTGATCATATCGGAAAACGAGAGCGTACCTGAATTTTACCCAATTTATGTGTATGTCTCTTGGGAATACCTAACGCTTCAAGCATGGCATACGATGCAATAAGATCTTCCATCATCTTTTCTGGTGCAGGAAGTGTAACTCGTCCAGACAAAATTGCAGCTACCCATTTGCTTTGGATTTCAAACATGACGAATTGTATGCCCTGATCATAAAATCATAGATCAAAAAGAAGTGAGAGACTTGAAACCCAATAAAGGAATATCGATCAAGACTAACCATCCCTGGTAAACCAACAAAAGAAAGCCCTGGGGCAAGCGCCGGTGGAAAGACATGTTTGTACAAAGGTTCAACGCGGTTATCATCAATGCTCATATAGCCATTGGTTTCAAGAAATGGGAACTTATACTTGTACCTGGACAGTAAACCAAGATATAAGAAATATAATGAATCCATCCACATTTACATATGATATCTCGCTATATATAAGCATTAAAATATTGAAAATGATTAGAGAACATACCCGGTACAATACACAACGGTATCTGCATGAACCGCCTTCCCATTTTTGAAAAAAATTGAACCATCATCACATGCAGTCTCTATCTACGATAAAAAAAAAACATAAAGTTTTCATTCTCTAATGGTTTTAAGATGAATTTCTTTTTGAACTATTATAATCTAAAATCATGGTTTGAAAATAAAGTTGTTAGCTTTACCTCAGAATGAATCCATAGATTATTGGTGGGCACGGAAAGCTTCTCATACGTACTGGCTTCACTCCCTCTAGACGCAATGTGTACTTCTTTGGCGACCTTAGCTACGTCTCTACTGATATCGGCACCGCTCGCAAAATTTCCGATGACCACCACCACCTATCAAAAACATCAACACAAAAATTAAAGCATATCATTCTTTTTTCTTTTTAGTTTTAAAACACATATAAAGGGAAATTGCCCCCTTCAACACACAAAAAACTATAACTGATTAGATAACCATAAGAAGCCAATAGTTAGTATATGATACATATTATATAGAATTCGGGCAAGAGAATACTTTTACCTTTCTGGAAGCAAAGTGTATGTGGTAGACAATGACTCTCTCGATCTATTATCTCTCATCTCTCTTTTTGTTTTATTTTATATTTTGTTAATCGTAATTTTCATCCCATCTATGGATTGATATGTACCTTCAATCTTTTTAATACAATTTGTGTGAGCAAACAGTTATATTGAAAAATAGATCTTTATTTTTATACGTATGCTATAACTTATCATTTTCAAAACGGATATCTAAAATTTTTGTGAGTTCTCAGTTCAATACAATATCTAAAGTCTATAAATTTAAATTTTGCAAACCAACGTTCAACCCTATGTAATTGTAATACGTACTTAAAACTTTGTCTTAGATAAACAATTAATTTTCTAAGTATTTTCCAAATGAATAATGTCACTGAAAAGTAACGTCAACAAATGTTTATTTTATTAACACAAACACTCGCGCGTCAAATCCTAGTATTTTATTATCTCCTTAAAAAAACATCGTGTCATTTTTTGCTTTCTTTGTTGTTGCTACTGTATGTATATTGACGGATATGAATCCTTCTTCTGTTCGAAAGCAATGCACAGGGGCAATGCATGACATATAATGTGTTAAATAATGATGCGAGAATAAGTTTGAAACCTAAATTAGGATAAATTTCGCAAAATTGTAAAGATAAACCCAAAACAGTAAAAAAAAAAGTTACTTGTGATAATTTTCACCCAAAATAAAGAAGTAAAGTTATTTTGAAATATGCCATTCCTCTATAATTTTTTTTATTTCACGTAAATCAGAGCACCTCTATCACCATCAGTTTCCACATAGTACTATATTAATATTAAATCTCTCTAATATAAATACAATATTAATATTTATTATCTAAACCATTTTAGCTTCAATTAACCAATAAGTACCAAATAATATTAAATTCTGGCAACCCATAAATCAACAAATTAATTTTGCTTCTTCTATATTTGGTAATTATTATTTTAATAACCTATTTAATTTCTATTTTTTGTAACATCCTCTATCTTATATATTAAAACAGAAGTTACAACGTTGATTCACGAATGATTTTTTAAAAAATGGACCTAATGGACCTATTTCTATAAAGTCATGTTACATTTAATATCTAATCTTATCATTTAAATTTTGGACCTATCGGAAATATTTATTGGGCTATCAATAATTGAACTTAAAGAATAGATGATCCATTAGATTTATAGATAATATAAATTAAATATATATAATTTAAATAGATAATATTTGTCAATGTTAATTTTTAAAATTATAAATATTTTTTTCAAAATAACAAAAATCATATTATCTAAAAATGATTAATCTTTACTACCTTAAATCAATGAAAAAAAAATTGAAACTATATAGTTTATTTTCAAAATTTAACAAAAAACTAAATGTTTAATTACTCGATAATATAAATCTATGAAGCAAAAAGTTTAATTTTTTAAAAACTTTCTAAATTTGTTAAATGTTACAATATATTTGAATATGACAATAAAACACTATTTTACTAATCTTTATATATATAGTTACGATTTTAATAATGAAATAATAATCCGAAAAAATATATATATAAGAAGATACAAATACATGTGAAAGTTTAAAACAATTTATTCAATGAAAAAATATATACCTTAAACTTATTATGTTTGAAAAATTGATAGACACATATAATATAATATATACCAATATAGAATTGAAAATAAAATATTTATATAAAAATAAATGAAAACAAAAATCCGGATCGAGATCTAGTAATCTCTTATTTGTACAGTGATAAAAAGTTGTTGTTTAGCATAAATTTTGTGTTTTTATATTCATAATTATCACCTAAATTAATATTTTATTTCATTTAAGAATATGATCATGCTTTTTGCAATCAATTTATATCTAGTTTATGTAGATGGAATAAAATTAAGGGATTGGATTTTCTGTAACTAAAAATAATGATAAGTTTTGAAATATTAATAATTAACTGAAACATTTTTGTCTTAATAAAATGGGTTGTGTAATTTTTTGTTTTAGTATAACATTGTTTTAAATATTTCTTTTAAAAATGTGTATATTCGTGATCCTAAATAATAATTTAGGATCTGTCTGAGATCTAATAAGAACCATATATTATGAATTTATGTGAAGAAATGAGGGCCATATATTTTATGCGTACCTCATTTTTGAATGGACCCGGAACTCTGTAGTTGTGGCTATGGATCTGCTTTCCTGGCCATGATTTTATCCCTATATATACATTTTTTAATTAAATATTTTTATTGAATTTCCTTTCAGAATACATATAGACAGTACAAAAATGATCATAAAGTCTTCAGTAGGGAATGCATGTAAACAATTGTAATGCAAAATCCGTTGATGTGGTTAAGAAAATCTCGTGGTGGCAATTTATCTATAGATTTCTGTAAAGAAAAGTTATCAAGTTTTTAACGGTTTCTGAAAATACACAATTTACTCTCTCTTTGTTTACTTTTTACTAAGTACAAAAAAGTAGTAAGCAAAAAGTACACTAATCATATTTTTCTTCTTCTTAAGATTGATGCTTAGACTCTTACTAAAGCATTTTATTTTAAAACTAAAATAAAAATAAAAATATATAGACATATAGTATACAAGTTAAAATATATAGACATATAGTGAAACATCATAAAATATTAAATGTATTAAAATAACTAATAACAAAATAAGTATTTATGTTATATATAATGGGTAAAAATTCCAAAACATCTAATTTTCAAAATATAGGAAATATATCTTATTTTTGTTACTGATTCTTAAAATAACTTTCCAAAATTAACAAAGTAAACAATTTTGTTAGTTGAACCCTTGGAGGTGTGAAATACAAACACGCGATAAAGTGAATTTACTTAAATCGGATATTTCCAACTTCATTCCATGGAGTAAATATGGAGTAATGAGTAAAAAAATAAAATGTTACTCTATTTATAGAATAATATATATATTTTTTTTTCATTTACACTATTTTGGACTAAAATATGGAGTGGGTTGGAGATTGATTCTCTTATACGCCAAAAAGTTGTAATATTTATGAAATCGCTAAATAAAACCTAAACAGTTTCACTTGGGGTTTACTACCAACTCTTTCACCGCAATTTGGTTTCTTTTTAGGTCAAAAGCATTAACTTACGATTTGCAAAACTATATAAGCAATTAGAAACTAATCTTTACCAGGAATATGAGCAACGTAAGGTTCGGTATAATGCCCACTGCAAACAACGACTGCGTCAAAGATCTCATCTTTGGAGAGATCATCGGAGTTTTTGGACCGGACCCTCCATTTTCCATCAACCGTCTCAACCCGAACCACCTCGGTCTCGAACCGGACCATCTCCTCTATTTTAAACTCTCTAGCAAAGTCTTGAAGGTACGCAAGAACTTCCCTGTGGCTCGGATACCTTCTCGAGTCTCTTGAAAAGTCATCAACACATGGCACGAACGGAAAATCCCTGAAACCCATACACTCTCTCGGGAGGTTGGTTCGGAGAGACTCGTAGACACTCGAGTGAACTATAGGTCTTGTCGGGTCGAGACCAAGCGGGTCGGATTCAGATTTAGGTGAGTAAATCCAGAGACCTCCCACTTGTTTCTCCCGCTCAAAAACGACGACGGTGTGACCTTCACGATGGAGCTCTCTGGCCGCTATTAAACCGGATGCTCCGGCTCCGATCACCGCTACGTGTTTCGAACTGATTGGGTTTTGAGCTGGTGCCATTTTTCAAATGTTAATGTTATGTTTGTTTTTTTATTTCTTTAGTTGTATGTTGTCTACTCCGGCTAAGAGAAATGGGTTTATATAGAACAGGAAGATATATACAAATACTTATTTTCATTATAAAGAAAATATAAATTGCTGAAAAAAAGGAAAACAGAACCTTTTACGAATTGAGTTCTTCTCAGATGAACCCCATACTTCTATAATACAAAAAATAAAATAAACAATCAGTATGTATATATTCTCGAAATTTATTATATGTCTGTACTTTTATGTATTGTCTATATTCTTAACATATTTCGACAATCATATTTGTGATAATAGTGTAAAATGTATTTTTATTTACAATGTCTTTCCAAATATGTATATTATTTATTATTGTGTTCTATTGTGTAGTCCACAAAACTATCAAGTTATATCATTAATAATATTTTTCAAAAAACTGTAAACAAGTGTGATATGTATTACTGCAAATTATCATAATATTTTTATGTGAATCTGTAAAATTGATGTATCTATAATTTTTGGAAAATTATAATTTATTACAAACTAATTAATAATCAATATATAAAAATTTAAATTTGCTTGCATTTCTTAATTCATAAATATATACATAAGTTTTATCATAAGTTTTAATTAAACCAAGTTTTTGTTGTTTTAACGAAATTGTAATTTTAGTTAAAAGCAAATAATTACTATATCTCTCCATCTCTCTTTTTTCAAAAAAAAAAAAATAATAGTATACCAACAAATTTGCGGAGACCGGTTTTCTTTGCTTTGACAGCACTTGAACAAATTTCCCATCTCTCTTTTGTTGTCATTCTTCTTTTTAAAGTGAGGTTCATCTTGGTTTGATTTCTAATGGTATGTGGCTGAGAAGCCATGGAAGCATGTGAGGCGTAGAACTTCAGATCCGATTTTATCCTTCCATGTGTTGAAGCCTAAATTCCAGATATGTCTGATTGACGGTTGAGTTAATCCATTTGTCTGGTTTCGTTTGGGTTAAATGATGTTGCTGCTGCTTTATCCGACGTTTTCTGCTTTGCTGGTTTGTCAAGGTGGGTGGTTGCAGTTCTCGTCTCTTGGATAATTGGATTAAACTTCAATTTGATCTGTTTGTTTCTGCTTCTGTGTGGTGTTCATTTTAGCATTTAGTAATTTGATTATTAGTTGTTGTGTCGCATGCTTTTTCCTATCCTGGTTCTTTAGTTCTTGTCTCTTCACTTTCATCTAGATGTGTTATCTATGTTCCATCATTGTGATTTTTTTGTTATAGAGATATATACTAGACCTGTTTTAACCTTTCCTGATTTGGAATTTAGTGTCTGAATGGTAACCATTGTTTTGATAATATAAGTATTAAAGTGCGATACGGTCCAGTTGTGGTTTATACGATTTGTGAGATAAGTGTGGATAAATAGTGCGGTTTTGATAAAAAAAATTAGTACAATTTAAATATCTTTTAATTTTTCAGTGATAATGTTATAATCTTTTCTTTATTTTATTTGATTTAAAATACTAAAAATTTGAAGTAGAAATCAAGTTTATTTAAAAGATATTTTCATTAAAGTGTTAAATACAATACATTAAAGAAGACTAGGGTCTAATAAGAAAATAAATTATTGTGTTAATAAACTGAATCAGTCTTTGAAGTGTTAGAAGATCATTATTATAGTACATAGCCCAATACGTCACTCACATATTTCTACCGATTAGTCGGGCATAGGCTTAGGGTCTGCTTAATCCAACTTTTAGAGCAGTGACTTCATGTGTAGAGCTAATAAATAATCGGTGGATCAAGTTTCGCAATCATATACTAACCAACTAGGTTAAGATACGCGTTTTGCGCGGAATCAACATTATATATATAAATTATTTTATGTATTAAATATTTTTATATATTATGAAATAATAAATATATATTAAATAATTAAAAGTCAGTAACTATTAATTATATATTTAAATTGATGCGAACATATACATCAATTTTATTAATCCAAAAAATATTTTTTTTATATTTGATATGATATGTTATTAAATTTAAATGATACTGGCATAGATAATATATTTTAGTATATTTTTAATATTAATGTCTATTAAATGATGATTTCTACTCATATAGTTTTTTTTGATCATTTTTATCTTTTATACAAAAAATTTAAATAACTGATAACAAAATTTTCATTGTGGGATTAATAGTTTTAATAATTTATAATTTAAAAAAAAATTAAGTTGTTAATGATCGTTCAAAACTTTTATCAAAAAAATTGTTCAAAGTAAAATTTGAAACTAAAATATTGTATTTTGTATGGTTTATAGTTTAATTTAAAACGATATATATATATTAATCTTAATAATTAATTAAATTAGACTTTTTACTTATATAATTTTTGTAATCATTTGTATTTTGTCGTAAAAAAATTTTAAACCATGGATCATAAAATTTGAATGTGAGACTTTTAACAGCTTTAGTAATTTATAGCCGTTTGTAAAAATTCAAAATATAACATATACATAAAAATCTAAATTTTTATTATATGATTATTGTGGTTGTTTAATTTATTTAATAGTTTTAAATCAAACAAATATGATAGAAGATACACTATTTTTTATCAAATTTTTATTATTTAAAATCATTAATTCTCATATATACTTTAGCCATATTAGGCAATTCTGTAAATTTTATTTAAGGAAATAATAAAGTACATTAATGATGAATTTATTGTTAGTTTACTAAAAAACTTATTATATAATTAGATGGACCAACATATTTCTCTAATGATTCTAAGAATCATTATAGTGAAGATATGTGTCTACAAAAAGAAGTTGTAATGATTCTTAAATAATAATGTGTCTACATGTGCCAAACTCCAATAAAATGCGCATTTACTTTTCGTTTTTGTCGGCAAGTAAAACCACTTATCGCAGGTGATATTTTTTAAACGAATTGAGTATTATTGTATCGAATTCTAAGAGTAACAAAAAAAAAAGAATATTTTTAAAAAATTCTGAATTCCATTTAAATACATCCAATCAAGATGAAAAAAGAATAAAAAATTGTTCCTGTTAGCTTCGCTAGAAAAAAAATATTTGGTTGACTTTTACTGATTTCCATCTTTTTGTCACTCTACAAAATGTAGGCTATGTCGGATAATTTATAAAGTACAAGAGAGAAAAATTTAAAGTGAAAAATTTAAAATAGAAATTCTATATATATTTTTATAATAGATGGATGTTATATTTTTTTATTTACAGGTTAATGGTATTATTCTCTATAGAGAAATTAGCGAAATTATAAGCTCAATGTAACTAACCTAAAATTTATGCCAAAAAAAAAAGTTGAGAAACCAAACCTAGAAACAAAATAGTCTAAGTTAAATATTCTTAAAACTTTTTTACTATTGTAAAAAAATTTATATTTAGATCCGAGTTCATCTATGGACAATAATAAAATAGTCTTTTGGATAAATACGCAATAGGTTAATTCAATGTGAGGTGAGTGGAGCGAAGGTATCTTTTACCTCATTTTAACCCTTCATTTATATATATTTTTGGTTGAAAAGTGTACTTATCAACAAAGAAAAAAAATAACTTGTTACAAAAGAAATTTCATTAGGGTTGGTTAGGCCTGGGACGGATCGGATATCTGGGCAATTTTAAGGTATCCGGATCCGGATCCTTATCCGGCGGATCCATAATTTTATTATCCTTATCCGGATCCGGGGTTTTCGGATATCCGGGTGTCGGATATCCGGGTGTCGGATATCCGGGTGTCGGATATCCTTCTAAAAATTGTAATATCCGGCGGATATCCGGATCCGGATCCGGATTTGGATCCTTAAAATAAATAAAATAATAATAATAATATATATAAAATATTAAAAATAATATAAAAATAAAAAATATATAATGTTTTTAATTATTTATATGTATAATATTACAAAATTTACATATACTATTATAAAAATGAAAATATATTAAATAAAGTTAGTTTTTATATATAGATATTACTATTTTTGAAATAGTTATTAATAAAACTTACGGATTCGGATATCCGGACTAAAAAATCAAGATATCCGGATCCGGATCCGGCTTTGACGGATCCAACATTTTATTATCAGGATCCGGATTCGGCCCCTCCGGATATCCGAATTTTCGGATCGGATCCGGATCGAATCTTAGATCGAATCCGGATCTCGGATAAAAGTACCAAGCCTAGTGTTGGTATACGATGGTTGTGTAATCCTACTGATAATAAGTGGTAAAGTAAAGGAAAGTTTAGAAGGGTCCACCACATCTGACGTCAATGTTTCCACCTTCTTGATCTAAAGTAAACTTTCTAGCTGAAAAATAACAAAAGAAAGTTCTTTGATAACAAAAAAACAATTACCGCTGACAAAAAAACAATTACTCTAATTATAGTGGCCCCAACAGAATATATTTGATTATAATTCGAATTTTCTTTTTTTTTGAGAGCCAGATTATTCTAAGGTTTCCAGCGTTAATTTGCCAGCTCCTTTACCGTATCTCCTTTACCTAAAGTGAATGATCATCTGTTTCCAGAAAAGAAATCAGATTGACAAACTATAATAATGAGTCTGATGAGAAACATTGAGGGTCTGACTGGTAGCTTCAGAATAACCAGAGTAAAAAACAAAAGGAAAAGATAGAACCGAATAAAATGGCGAAAATTAAGGAAGAGAATAAAAAAACTAAAATAAATGTTATTATTATAATAAAACTGAGAGTAAAATTAATTATGTATATCTTTTTCAATTAATAGTGATCATAGTAAAAAAGAAAGAAATACTTGCAAGTTTCAATTTGATTGGTGAATTACTAGTGAAACATATAATTAATTTATTATTAGAGTAATAAACTATTGCAGTCACAACCTAATAGAATAAATCAGATTAAATATGAGATAAAAATGAAAATAGTTATTTGTTATGTTATTGGAGTTTATTTTATGAGTTTGAATGGTTAAATTTTTTTTACAACATGATAAACATGCCGGTTAAAATGGTTAGAGTAAACAAAAGAGGTGAAAAAAATATTATTCTTAGTTACTTTATAAAATTACCTATCAAGTCGAATTAATTTTAGAGTTACTCTAGGTACTAAAATAACATAAACAAAAAACACATTGTAATTCTAGATTTGATGGAAATAATATTACGGATGTGACTCAATAGTGTATCGACCAAATATAATTTTATCATAGAGAAATAGATTATAAATCTGCACCCTCTCGGATCGATAAACTTTTTGAATGAAAATATCTTTTGAAAAATAAGTCAAGTTTTGCTTCCGTATTTAGTGGAATAAAATGGTAGAAATAAAAAGATGAAAATAGAAAAAAATGTTAATTTCAGGATCACTTTTTGGGAAAATTTGGAATAATACACTTAGATAAAATTTTAATTTGAAAATTACACTATTATTTAATTTTTTGAAAAATACACTTTTGTATATATAAATTGACTAAATTGTCCGGTCTGAATATTTCTCAATTATTTTTCATCTAAATTTATTTTATAGTTAAAATAACAGTTTCAACAAGAATATTTTTTTTTTTGAAAACATAGAAATCTTTAGATTATCTAGAAAATATTCTTTTAATATATTCTTTTTCGAAAAAAACACATTCTAGACGATCTTCTTCTTCTCCATGAGACATTATCCTCCATTTTTGCAAAAACATTTTTCTTTCTCTTGTTTCATAGTTTATTTTTTTCTCTCATTTAGAGGCTAGCTAGTTCATGAGTCCTTATGTGTTATTAGAATTTGTAAATTCATATTTTCTGTTATTATCTTCTTTCTCTTGAAAAATATATTTGATCTGTGTAACTTTCTCATCTTTGCCATTATCTGTTTTTTGAGTTTAAGTGACCCTGTTGTTGCGGCGCAGTTTACGAGCGATGGCGGGAACTTCGTTTATGTTGCCGCAGCTTCATTATTAGTTGCCGTGCTAACTTCCCTACATGATCAAGAAAGAAGCATGTGATGTATTAAGAAAGACTGAGCAGAATTTTGACATTTCGTACGCAGTAAATAGTTGCCTAATTAAGAGGTTACGTGACTTCAAGTACTAGTTCTCTATGCGTGATTTCAAACTATGTTCCAATATAGAGATAGTATAGTAAGAGTTAATACAGTGGTAACATAGGTCACTGAAAATTAAATTACAAAAAGTACGCAAGCTCTGTTTGTGTAATAAATAATATTAAAAGATTAAGTGACTTCAAGTACATATTTATCTGAGCAACAAACAAATTTATCTTAAATATAAATATTATTATTATTATTATTATTGATTTCGAAGCTAAATTTCAATTATTGAAATATCTAATCTGGAGGTGTTAAAAAAATATATATATCTAATCTGGATAAAAATATCAATTCAAAATTAAGAAAGTGTAGTTTTCAAAAAATAATATAAAAAGATGTAATTTTCAAATTTGAAACTATTAATAGAGTATTTTACAAATTATCCCTAAATTTTTCCTTATATTTTTTATAGAGTGATAGATCCTTCTATTTTTATTTATTTTTGAAGTAAATGGACAGAAAACAAATTTAAATTAATTTGTTTAAAATAGTAACTGAGTAGAAATATTTGTTACTCTACTTTTATTATCGTTGAAACTATTTTCCAGTTACGCTCTATTTTTTTTTTCTTTCTCACATTTATAGTTTTCTCTTATTTATCCTTTATAAAAGAAAAATAGAGGTGAATTGAAAATGGTTTAAAACTTTTTTTTTTCTTAAGAAAACTATGAGTCTTTTCTGGTTTCAATGGTTCTCTTCAGCAATATTCATAGTTGTTTACATATGTTATGCAAGAAGTAGAGGTTTTGCATCCATAGATGTATTTTAGTAGCATATTTTCTTTTGGATTCTGTAAGAACCCATAGTTTTTTTTTTGGGGGTCTAAACTCCAATAGTTTTACCGTGTAATAACATTTCTGTTTTTCTCCATGAAGAAATTATGCCATGCTCTGCGGAATTCATTTGATAAATTAAATGGAGAAGAGAGTTAAGAAAAAGCCCCCAAAAAGCTTTAGCCTGAGTTGGTATGTCATAACTCACGCTTCTTATTGAGCGTTTTGGTTTAGTTGAGCATACGGACCATCTCATTGTTCATCGTTGATTGCTTTTGATAGGTACGGACCGTAGAGTAAATAAAACAAGAAACGTCGAGATCCATGTCTACGATAAATATTTCAACTTCATTTCGCTAATATTATTCTACTAACCAGGAGATACAGAACTAGGAAAATATATTCCAATCTTACAAACTTGTGAATAGTAGGATACTGGTATGATGGTATCACTAATGACGTATATAATAATCAACCATAATTAAAATATTAGTGTGAAAATTTGAACCCTAGTTTCTTAACCTCATCGGAAATCAATCAACTATGGTCGAACGATTTCTCATTTTTAAGTTAGAGTAAAATTTGTTTTGTAAAAACCATTTTTTTATCTGATCAAGTTTTAGCTTTTAATTTTTGTTTTTGTAAAAACCGTTTCACTTGCCAATCAAGTTTTTTAACAAATAAATTCTCTAAAATTTAGAGAAACTAGTTTTTCAAAATTCCAACCAATTTATGAAGAAAAGCCAAAAACCAACTTTTTTTGGGTTTTCAATATAAAAACGAATTTTGTTTATTTTATATAAAATACTATATTTTAATTAATTAATAATTAAGTAACTAATATTTTCATAAAGATAAAATTCCCATACAATTTTTTTAACATTAATGTAAAATAATTTATGTGTTTCATATATGTAAATAAATATAGATAATTTTAGTATTAGTTGTAACCAATTAATTATTAATATCTATAAATAATCTATTGAATAATTTTATTATAAATACTAAACAACATCTAAAAATTATAAAATTTAAAATATTTTATTAATACAATATATTATATTAATTTGAAAAATAGCCATTCAAGTTCTAACAAACGAAAAATATTTTATGTAATAAAATTTATAAATTGTTTCAAAATTTTAAAATATTTTAATTTTTATAATTTATAGATATTTTATTAATTATATTTAAATATAACACTTAAAAATAAAATAATTTAAAACATGGTAATGTTTTTATTTTAAATAACAGAGACTATATTTTGATAAATTTTAATGGTAATTGTTTTAAAAAATATTATTTTAAAACAATGTATTGCTTATTTTATTAAAAAAAAACTAAGAATACAGCAAAACCAAAATTTAAAAACTAAAAAACTAAAACCAAAAACTAATGAAAACAATCATCACCTAGAATATTACCTTCCAGAAATTTTTGATCGAATTAGTTTGTCCAACTAATATACACAGAAATACAAAGGCTAGGATTCAGGTACGATGCTCTATATATGTGCTTTATGGGGTGAAATATTGATATTAATCTTGGTTTACTTTTATACTCTTTCTGTTCCATTAAAATAAAATTTTTAGAAAAGTTAAAAAAAATCAGAAAATAGATTTTTATGTTTTTATATAAAAATTACAAATTTCAATAAAATTAATTGAATTTATTAAAAAACCACTGGTTAAAAAACATTAGATTTCATAATTTTTAAAAACGATGCATAATTAATATGTTTTTTAATATACGTGAAGACGCTAAAATATCTACATTTAAAGAACGGAGGAAGGGAGTATATATATGTCGTCTTCTGTTACATATTCTTACACGTGATCAACACATTCACCTATTTAGCTACCCACCTACCCACGCATTGAGTTCTTAAATAAACTTTCCTATCCTTCACAATAAAACTTTATTATATATTATACTAGGGTCGGCCCGCCTTACAGGCAGGATTTAATGGATCGATTTTTATAAAAGATATAATTTTGTGTAAATTTTCTTTTATGTTAAGTTGGGTGTAAGTATGATTATGTTGTCTACACCAAATTTTAATTATATAACTAAAAATGACCGGATTCTAAGTATGTTGGCCGTTTTAATCTTGAATTGTAAACTTTTATAGTGTTTTCAGTTTTATAACACTATAAACACACATAAATCAATTGGATGCAATCAAAAGCGAGAAAAATATTTCAATAAAATTAAAATTGTCAGATAATTGATAATTCTTTTCTTTTCAATTGTGATGATTTTTTTAAGAGAGAAAAAGAAAAGATAAAATTCGTACTTTAAAAATTCGTATTTTAACATTTTAAAAAGCTTAAAATGGTTATAGATTATGAAATTATATAATATATTAATAAAAAGAACATGTTAAAAGGAAAAAAAAAATACATTGAGCTATTTTGGTATTTAAAACACCTCTTGAAATTTAAAATAACGGCCAAAAAATTACATGAAATGTAGTAAATAATAATCTTGAAACAAACGAATGAAAAAAATATAATGGAAACATATTATGGGATGAGGACCAAATAATTATTTAATAAGAAAAAAGAGAGAAAAACAATGCAGACATTAGCCATCTACTCGTGCATTTTGTGTGTTATATTAGTCTATGGGATTGAAAACGATGCGGACATTATTTACTCGATCCTTTATGTGTTATATTAGTCTATGGGATACCTTGAAAACTATGCAGACATTAGACATCCACTCGTATTTTTTGTGTTTCCACTTCCAAACCTTTTTTTAAATGTTTTGGTTCTTTTTTTTCATTTTGTATGTGTTCTTTTTTCTGGTTCTTTTTTTTGTAATTCGTTTTTTCATTTTGTATATGTGCGTAGATTTGGAAATGTATGCGGGTGAGCGATGGTCTGAGGATAAGTTTGGTGATCTTGCGTCTGTTTGTTGAGTGGAGAAGCGCCTGAGACCAGAGTGTGTGCCGTCCGATGCAAGGAATTTTCCAGAAACTTGTTTTGCAAGAAATCCTGAGGGTAGAGGAAGGGCTTTGGTTTTACTATTGCATCGATTCTTGTGTGAAGAGGACATGTATGGTCTCAGGCGTCTCTTTGCTTCCCTTGATGGTTAAATGTCTTCATAGATTGTTTATTTACATTTATGTTTAATCAGTGTGCATATATGCATAATTTTTGTTAATGCATAAACTAAACCACAAAGGCTATACTTTTGTTGATCTTTAGCGTCTACTATTTTCAAACCAATTTTAATGTTTTATTGATTAGGTATCTATTTGGAGTAAAATATCAATTTACATATAAACAAAAACGTATAGAAACTTATTCAGACCTAAATTGATCGACTACTAAATCCTTCCACGGTTGTGTACATATTGTATTCTTGAGATGTTTTCCTCATGTTTAGAGTCATATTGGTATCTATAACGTTATTTCAGTCAAGAATCAAGCAACAACAATTCAAAGTTAACTAAAGAAATAGACTGTTATTCAGTAACTTATACATTGATGATAGGACAAAAGAGACTTCAAGAGAAAAGAGCATAGTAAAAGAGTATATTCCAAGTATCAGGTAGATCAGGAAGACACCACTGGCTATCATTACCAGGATGGTTCCCACTGTAAGAAGAAGGATGAGCATCTTTACGGAGCTGAGATAGACCGGTTATGTCGAGCCAATAGACCGGGTTCTTCAATTTCCTCACCACTTTGTTTAAAATCACCCAAGCCACAGGTGATCCTCCTCAATACTTCCTCCCGTAGAATGGCTGTGTGTGACTCTTACATGACTTCATTGGCTCTCCCCAATTCCTTCCACTGCCAACAAAAGATCGTCTAGAGAATATTAGAGAATGGTAGAACCATAATCACCTACACAATAACATACATTATCAAAATAATAGTCATGGCCGGTTTTGAGCACAGCAGGATAAAACATTTGTCTCCATCAATAAATTTTAAAGTGCTATTATACATAGATCACATGGTATTTAAATTATCAATTTCTTGCATTAAGATTAACATTAAAATGTTTATGATTCCCTAATAGCTATGCTATGCCTAGAAAATGCTTAGCCAGTAATATCAACTACCCATTGAAACGGGTTTCTTTGTTTGTTTACTTACTCGTAATGAACAGGAGAAACGCCATTGAAAAAAACATTGGTCTGAGATGTTTTCCTCATGTTTAGAGTCATATTGGTATCTATAACGTTATTTCAGTCAAGAATCAAGCAACAACAATTCAAAGTTAACTAAAGAAATAGACTGTTATTCAGTAACTTATACATTGATGATAGGACAAAAGAGACTTCAAGAGAAAAGAGTATGTTCCAAGTATCAGGTAGACCAGGAAGACACCACTGGCTATCATTACCAGGATGGTTCCCACTGTAAGAAGAAGGATGAGCATCTTTACGGAGCTGAGATAGACCGGTTATGTCGAGCCAATATACCGGGTTCTTCAATCTCCTCACCACTTTGTTTAAAATCACCCAAGCCACAGGTGACCCTCCTCAATACTTCCTCCCGTAGAATGGCTGTGTGTGACTCTTACATGACTTCATTGGCTCTCCCCAATCCCTTCCACTGCCAACAAAAGATCGTCAAGAGAATATTAGAGAATGGTAGAACCATAATCACCTACACAATAACATACATTATCAAAATAATAGTCATGGCCGGTTTTGAGCACAGCAGGATAAAACATTTGTCTCCATCCCTAAATTTTAAAGTGCTATTATACATAGATCACATGGTCTTTAAATTATCAATTTCTTGCATTAAGATTAACATTAAAATGTTTATGATTCCCTAATAGCTATGCTATTCCTAGAAAATGCTTAGCCAGTAATATCAACTACCTATTGAAACGGGTTTCTTTGTTTGTTTACTTACTCGTATGAACAGGAGAAACGCCATTGAAAAAAACATTGGTATTAGATGGATTGACAAATGCATTAACCCATCGAGCCTAAGTGGTCATCCCTTTGTGATAAGCGACCAGTCTGTTCATGTCTTTGTATAATCTGTTCTCATCTTCCATGTAGTCCCACCTGGGCCACACAAACACACGTAGAGTCATCAAATGAGTCAAAACTCAAAAAGGAAGCAAACAAAAGCCAAAGAAAACGTACGGCTGGATGTGGTCGATATGGGTCCACCAATGCCAACCGTTGAAAATCAAGACGTCCATGCCTCTCCACATTTTGCCTTCCTTAACTACCTCAATGTTTCCGTTGTAGAAGACGCTCTGGTATGGATTCCCTTCCACGGCGGAGATGACATAACTCACCAGATCAAATATTCCAGGCTGTGCAACAGGGAGGAGTTTGATCAAATGTTCTGGTATGGCTACGCTTTCCATTTTCCTTTTTTCTGTATATCACTCTCTCCTGCCAACCACAAAACATATCACTCAACCTGAACAACATTAAAAAGCTGAACTAAAACACATCGAAAGATCACTGCTTCTCTACACAGCTAAAGTCAGAAACATTGGATAAAACAGCAAACTTTACAATTTAAAACGAAGTTTGTCTCTTAAAGAAAGCTATTAAGTAAACAGAATAAGATTCAACTTTCATGGCAAATCCTTTCCATCAACTTCATCTACCAAAAACAGAGACAAAATCAGAATCAAACTTCATGGCAAATCCTTACCATAGTCTTTTTCCAGCCTATATAAACTATATATAACCCATCATCTTCAAATCACAAACCTACAAAAAATAGAAATAATATTCATCAATTGTTTCAACTAAGAGCAAAATTCAGATCTAATAAAACTCAAACAAAACCCAGATTTGTCTATACGGCGGTAGTAATCCTCCGTACAGCCTCTCCTTCTTTCCTCCACACTCATCTTTGCTCCTCCACACCGTATCGATCCTCTGCTTCGTCTTCACCCTTCGATTGTTCAAACTTCACCAAAATCAAAGCCACACAGAAGAGATGATGAGAAAGTAAATAATTTGTAGATCTAAAAAGGAGGAGGAGATTCGTTACCATTAATTGATAGAGATGGCAGTGGAGATGGAGAGACATGAGAAGATATCTCATGATGGTGGAGAGACATGGAGCAGAGATCCCAGGGAATAGAATAACAGACGTGGAGAGAGAGAGAGACGAGGAAGAGTAGAGACGTAATAGCCGGAGAGGAGCAGATCTGTCACGAAGTAGGAGATGAGGCATCACGGTGCTTAATAACTTCACGTAGGAGAGATGCAGAGGAGGAGAGGAGGCGTCACAGTTACGATCTGTAACTTAAATGAAACGCTAGTTTTTGGGATGGTGGGACACGTGTCGTGCTCATAGAGCTCGACTTATCTAGGTGGAATCCTAGGTGTCTTAAGGAGAAGAGAACAAACTGTTCTTTATAATAATAGATCTCATGATGGTGGAGAGACATGGAGCAGAGATCCCAGGGAATAGAAGAACAGACGTGGAGAGAGAGAGAGACGAGGAAGAGTAGAGACGTAATAGCCGAAGAGGAGCAGATCTGTCACGAAGTAGGAGATGAGGCATCACGGTGCTTAATAACTTCACGTAGGAGAGATGCAGAGGAGGAGAGGAGGCGTCACAGTTACGATCTGTAACTTAAATGAAACGCTAGTTTTTGGGATGGTGGGACACGTGTCGTGCTCATAGAGCTCGACTTATCTAGGTGGAATCCTAGGTGTCTTAAGGAGAAGAGAACAAACTGTTCTTTATAATAATAGATCTCATGATGGTGGAGAGACATGGAGCAGAGATCCCAGGGAATAGAAGAACAGACGTGGAGAGAGAGAGAGACGAGGAAGAGTAGAGACGTAATAGCCGGAGAGGAGCAGATCTGTCACGAAGTAGGAGATGAGGCATCACGGTGCTTAATAACTTCACGTAGGAGAGATGCAGAGGAGGAGAGGAGGCGTCACAGTTACGATCTGTAACTTAAATGAAACGCTAGTTTTTGGGATGGTGGGACACGTGTCGTGCTCATAGAGCTCGACTTATCTAGGTGAAATCCTAGGTGTCTTAAGGAGAAGAGAACAAACTGTTCTTTATATAATAGATAGATAGACTACACGATAAACTATTGGAATTTTTCTAAAGCCCTTTATTTGCTAGGGAAATTAGGGATGAGCAGTAGCCATAAAATCCAAAGACGATATTTTTCGTTTTCTTTGTATTCAACCCAGACCGGCTCAATGGTGTCATAGGACCTAGGGTAAAAAAAAATTAATTTTTAAATTCTTATTTTTCTTTAAAAAATCTGATAGATATATGTTTTTTTTCAAAATACCAGAAGTATTTTTAAAAATAAATCTATGAAAATAAAAAAATACTTTCATATATATTGTTCTTTATAATAATAGATAGATAGACTACATGATAAACTATTGGAATTTTTCTAAAGCCCTGTATTTGCTAGGGAAATTAGGGATGAGCAGTAGCCATAAAATCCAAAGACGATATTTTCCGTTTTCTTTGTATTCAACCCAGACCGGCTCAATGGTGTCATAGGACCTAGGGTAAAAAAAATTTAATTTTTAAATTATTATTTTTCTTTAAAAAATCTGATAGATATATGTTTTTTTTCAAAATATCAGAAGTATTTTTAAAAATAAATCTATGAAAATAAAAAAAATACTTTCATATAAAAAAAATTTGGACCCCTTTTCTTATTTTTTATATAAAAATACATGTATTTTTTAAAAATCGAACTCATTAAGAAATAGGGGGACAACGGATTGGGTCCGGGGCGGTTGCACCGCTCGCCCCCCTATCTCAGCCGACCTGATTCAACCTCCATGTAACATTAGAAATTAGGAGGATTACTAATCTTTCTCATTCTGCTAAAAGAGTTCATCTCTATCTACGACCTTTTCCTTAAGCAGTGTTCAACAAATGTTAGGCGCTAACAGTGACTCAATACCTATCGTTTGAAACAATTAAACTTAATTAGATGTTAAAATGGTTATTTGATAGTTTAAAAGTTTATTGCTTTATAAAAATATATAATTTTTTGAAACACATAAAAAATATACTAATATTTTAAATTTCATGATTCACAAACATTAAAATTTATATTAAACCATTTTATATGATTTTTTTTATATTGATGACCATAATTTATATAATTATTTATGTATTATTTATTATTTATTATTAGTAATATAGTTTTAGACAATTTAGAAGATAATCACCAAAAATTTAGAGGGTTTAGGTCTAGATAAGATATCATCTAAGAACACTTTCAGAACTTTGCTTTTAGAAGAGTCAATCTTAATCTACAACATAAAATAATTTTCTCAAACAGGAAAAATTTGTAATAAAACCAAAATAATCTTATTATATAAAGTTTGGTTCTTTAAAATTGATAATTAACATGATTGATTAAGAAAAGCAAAAGCAAAATCATGATATATTAGTTAAATATTTTTTTATAAATATGTAAGGTTATAGTAATTTTCCCTTTTAAAAAATTTAAATCAAAAATCAAAATTTATAATTAACATAATTCATATTGTTACATGAATTTAAAATAATAAATTATTGTCTACTTTGGATCCGTTACACAAGGTCCGTATGAATTTGTTTTTGGCTCCTTCCGAAAAAGAGTTCTCATACTATTTAGAATCGGACATTGCTTATATACTAGCCAATATTTATCTAAACTTACGATGTGGAACTTGGAATAAAAACTATCATCCACTCAAACCAAGTACTATACAAATTCTTGATTTCGACCTTCAGCAAACTCGGCACCAATCTTGTACTGTCGTACTCATCAATGGAACTCTTCACCTAACCTTCGCTACACCTATTAAGATTTATTCAACTAATCGTTGATCACCATAAAAGTGCTCCACTTAGTATTTTGATAACACAGTTAGAAATTATCAATCTAACATTTGTTGCATTGTTAGGAAGCCTTTCGGCACAAATCACTGGCACCTTGAATATGTGATGCAATGTCCACATGGAAATTTTTAGGCTTTTTTCCAAAAATCTCATACTAATTAGAATTAGACAACTTATCTATTAATTTAGATTCATATTTTTATCTAACTTTTAGCTACTGTGTATATTTCAATTTTTGGACATATTCAAAATATCTTTCATTAACTGTAATCTATCGAAAAAGAAACTTATTGTTTTAAAAAAAATTAGTTGATGTGTTTATTACAAGATATGCCACTAGTTTTTGATATTTATTCTGACCATTCACTAATGATATTTTAGTAAATAATACACAAATTCTTGGGTCATATAAATAATACCATATATTACCAATCTAACACATGCATAGAATATATCATATTTAAATCACATCTAATTATACCATAATATATAGGGAGAATTGCCAAGTGTGACTCAAAACTTGGAGTCAAACCCAAAACAATACCCCAACTTGGGTCAAAGGCAAAAGTAACCTAAAAGGCTATTGAAATTACAACTATCCCCTTGTGACCAAACAAAAAAACGGAATTCTTTTTACGTTTCTACCCCTCGCAAGTCGTCTGTTTAGACGACTTGAAAATAAGTCGTCCAGACGACTTAACTTAAAGTCGTCTGGACAGTTAGTCTTAAACATAATTTAAAAATTTTGTAAAAAATATTTTGATAAGTGAAAAATGGGAATTATGTAATTAACATATGTCTTAGGAGGTATAAATTAAGATATAACAAATTTCAATTGTTTTCAGCATAGATGAGTGAAAGTAGTGAGTCATGATATTCTTAAGTTTATGTTTCATCAACATATGTTGTAGTATTGTATGTGTTCTTAGGGTTAGATTTTGGAAAGCATTAAAACCGTTTTTGAAAATTTTTAAAATTACTTATGCGTGTTCATTTCTGTGTATAGTAAACACTATTTAAGTATAATTTGATTTTATAACGTGGTTAGTTAGTTAATCTAGTCATTTTAGTTTAGGGGTTCATTTTAGGGTCTAGGACGACTTAATATTTTGTCGTCTGAAAACAGACGACTAAATATTAAGTCGTCTGTTGTACATTATCAGCCAGAATAAGTCGTCTAAACCGGACCAAACCTTAAAGTTTACCAATGTAATTTTAAAGCTAACCGGATTATTTACCCAATATATAAGGTGATTTTTTTTTTTTTTTCATTTTTCGCGATATTCAGAAACCCTAACAGTTCTCTCTCAAAGGCGATTTCGAATTCCCACGATTTCCGAACAAACCATCGTTCTCAACATCGGCTATCTATCTCACTTCATTCTCACCGTTGTCGCCGCAGCTTCTTCTAACCCTAGCGCCGCCGATTCCTCTAAACCCTAGCGCCGCCGATTCCTCTAAACCCTAGCGCCGCCGCTTCCACTATTTCCGAACAAACCGTCGCCCTCGCCACCGTGGTCACCAACGTTCTAAACACTAGCGCCGCCGCTTCTTCTAAACCCTAGCGCCGCCGCTTCTTCTCTGTAAACCTTAGCGCCGTTTCTCTGTAAACCCTAACGCCGCTAAGTCATCAATCTCGAGGAAAAGATGAACATAAAACGTTGTCTCTATCAATTTACTCATTCTCACCGTTTCACGTTTATTTTTTCAGATCTATAACCGCAATGACGAGTACTCCAACTCCTTCTGCGACTGGAAGACTTGTAAGTAATTTAAGTCGTCTGGAAAGTCTTCCAACTGGACGACTTAGTAGATGACTTAAATATAAGTCGTCCATTTGGAAGACTTTCCAGACGACTTAATTATAAGTCGTCTACTAAGTCGTCTGGACTTATATCGTTGTCTTTGATTATTTTGCAGACAAAAAGGATGGATATTCCAGAACTCCCCCGTAGGTTATACACATCAGGGGAAGAACCAGAAGCCCACAATAGCATTTCGTATCATACGGATAACAGCAAGTTGCATACTGCTCTTAGGAAAGCTCTTACTGATGACGAATTTGAAGAGCTCAAGGAGTCGAGTTTGGGAGTTTTCATCAAGTTCAAGGAGCTGGGATTTGGTTGGGCTTCAAGGCTGGTTCACTACATGCTCAGTTTCAAGCTGGACATTAAGAAGAAGTATGAGATGTGGTCTCTCGTTGGTCCAGAACCTTTGAGGTTTTCACTGTTAGAGTTTGAAAACCTCACTGGTCTAAACTGCGAGTACATCGAGGACCTTGAGACACCAAAATTTGATGTTACCCCAGAGATGGTTTCTTTCTGGGGGATGCTGGGAGTTCATCTGGAAGCTGGGCCAACTACTGATCAGATAATAGCAGCACTGCAGAGATAGGGGATTGGTCCAGGGAAGATCGCAAGCGGCTCGCGTACCTCTCCATCTTCACTGGATTCATTGAAGGGAGAAAGTTTTCAACCGCTACACGATCTACTCTGGCAAGGCTAGTGATGGATTTAGAACGGTTTGAGAATTATCCATGGGGGAGAGTCGCATTTAAGGTGCTGATGGACTCTTTGTGGAACAAAGAAATTGCTGGCTGTTACACCGTGGATGGGTTTATACAAGTTCTTCAGGTCTGGACGTACACAGCTATGCCGGAATTGGGTGCTAGTATTGGTGGTCCCAGAGCAGACAGTCCGTCTCCACCGATACTGGCTTACGAGGGCAGCAGAGGCCGCAGATCAATGAAAGCTGCTATCTTGAGTCAGGTATTTACTTCAATCCAAAAGACTGCGCAGACGACTTATTATAAGTCGTCTGGAAGGTCGTCCAGCTGGACGACTTATCGGACGACTTAATTAAGTCGTCTGGAAAGTCTTCCATCTGGACGACTTATTAGACGACTTATTATAAGTCGTCTGGAAAGTCTTCCATCTGGACGACTTATTAGACGACTTATTATAAGTCGTCTGGAAGGTCTTCCAGCTGGACGACATAGTAGACGACTTATAATTAAGTCGTCTATTTAGTATTTTTTTTCAAATATCTAACTCGATTCTTCTATTTACTGCAGACCCGCGTGATCAACTTTGTTGAGAAGGACATTAGTGAAATGTGGCCAAAATGGGACTCTGAGGTTGAGGACCTGCCCGCGGAGAACATCATTAAAGTCATGTATGAGCGGAGACCGTGGAAGTGGACCATGGATTGCTGGGAAGTCACTGGTACTAAGGTCAATACAAAACCTAAGGTTGTGACTCCATCAAAGAAGGCCAAAGAGATGGTTGTGTTGGAGGAGGAGGAGGAGGAGGAGGAAGACAATCCAAGACCTCGGAAGAAAGCTCGTAAAGAGGCTCCTAAAGTGGCTAGTGAAGAGGCTAGAGAAGAGGCTAGAGGGGTGACCAGAGAGGAGTTGGAAATTATGTTCAAGGGCGTAGCTGACTGCATGAAAAAAGGGTTTAATAAGTGCATGAGGGAGTTTAGGAAGTTGTCCGATAGATTGGAAGCTGTGGAGAAGAAGGTTGGTGTCACCAATCAGGCTACCCCTCAAGATAAACAGCCTACCCCTCTTGCCAAAGAAACCGGGGGTATAAACAAACAGGCTACCCCTCAAGATAAACAACCTACCCCTCATGCCAAAGAAACCGTGGTTAGTAACCAGCCTCCTCCTCATCAAACCAAACAGCAGCCTCCTCCTCCTCAAAAGAAACAGCCTCCTCCTCAAAAGAAACAGCCTCCTCCTCAAAAGAAACAGCCTCCTCAAATCAAAGAGGTTAGTATCAAATCCAGGGTTAACTAGTTGTCCAGACGACTGTAAAAGTTGTCTGGACGACTAGTTGACCCTGGACGACTTAAACGTAAGTTGTCTGGACGACTAGTTGACCACGGAAGACTTAATTTTAAGTCGTCCAGGTCCAACTAGTCGTCCAGACAACTTTTGTTTAAGTCGTCCAGAGTTAACTTGTGTGCAACTTTTATTGCAGAGATGGTTGCCGGAGGATACAGCAACCGAGGCATTCTCGGTAAATAAGACCTCCAAAGAGATTGTTGCTGTCACTTCCACCGATCACCAACCGAGCCTCGCTTCCACCGATCAACAACTGAGCCTCGCTTCCACCGAGCCAAGCGATCCAGTTTCAGAACCGAGCCTGGTTGTATTGGACAAGCGTGCAAAGAGTAAACGAGCGAAGAAACCTGCTCCCACTGTGAGATCTCCTTATACGGCAGAGAAAAAAAAGATAAAGTGGAGCCTATAATCCATTTCCGCCAGTAAACAAAGATCGGTTGAAGGAACTCGCTGATTGGTTGAAAACTGATCCGTAAGTGATTGCTTTACCCATAATAGCTTGATTTAGTCGTCCAAAACTGATTGCTTTTTTTGTTTGCAGCCATTATTTAACTAAGACCGAGGACAAACCACGTACATCACCAACAAGGTGGTACCACTTCCTCCGGACAGCCAGAGGATGGCTGGAAGACTGCGTAAGTCTTCTGCTCACGATTTAAGTCGTCTACAAAGTCGTCCAAGTAGACTACTTTCCAGACGACTTATTATAAGTCGTCTGGAAAGTCGTCTACTTGGACGACCACGTAGACGACTTATATTTAAGTCGTCTGGTAACTTCTAACTTGTTATATTTAATATGCAGCATATAGATGCTTGGATTAATGTGCTAAGGCAGAGGTATCAGGAGAACCCACAAGCTTTCAGGAGCGAGCGAATGTGCTTCCTGGATCACAACTTTTCCCAGTCTTGGAGAGAGCAGTATCACCTCTTCAAAACATCGGAACCTGATCACAAAGGTTTAGGAAGAGTTCTACCTGGTGGGGCGTCGTATTTTTATGACGGATCAATACCTTCATTTTGCCAATCAAACAAGAAGTGGGGGGAGGACATTGACGATATCTATGCGCCAGTGAACTTGGACGACAAGCATTGGGTTGCTATTTGGATATCGATCCCTAAGAGGCACATAGTCGTCTGGGACAGCATACCTTCATCTAGTGTACCAGACGCATGGGATGCGATAATGGAGCCTTTTCTCCAGATGGTCCCTTATCTGCTTGTTGAGTGCGCAGCCACCGACGAAATACGGGTCAAATACGGGTTGGAGCCATACACATATGAGAGACCGCTGAAAGGTGTACCCACGGCCAACAATGGTGATTGTGGCGTGTACACTGTAAAGTACATTGAATGTCATGCTCTCGGTGTCTCCTTTGACCCTAAAGACTTTGCTAGGTGCAACGCAAAGAAAATGAGGGATAATATGGCGGTGGATATATGGAAGGAGCTTGTTGATCAGCATCTAAAAGAAAATGTGGATGGTGATAGGTTCGTGGGCTTGTATGATTAGATTAGTGTTTGTATTTGAACTTGTCTTTGTATTTGAATATATAAGTTGAACTTGTAAATATATAAGTTGTAAATATATAAGTTGTCTGGAAGATTAGTGTTTGTATTTGAACTTGTAAATATATAAGTTGTCTGGAAGATTAGTGTTTGTATTTGAACTTGTAAATATATAAGTTGTCTGGAAGAAATAAGTCGTCTGGAAGGTTTTCCAACTGGACGACTTACAAATAAGTCGTCTAGAAGGTTTGGACGACTTATTATAAGTCGTCTGGAAGGTTTTCCAACTGGACGACTTACAAATAAGTCGTCTAGAAGGTTTGGACGACTTGAAGGGATAGTAGAAGGTAGTCTAAAAAAAAATACACTTGAAGGGATAGTAGAAGGTCGTCTAAAAATAAAATACACTGGACGACTTAGTAGAAGGTCGTCTAAAAATAAAATACACTGGACGACTAAAACTTTAGTCGTCTGGACGGGTAATCAAGACTGGACGACTTAAAATTTTTGTGTACATTGTGGTTTCGTATGGCCAGTTTCCTTGCAGTTTGAGCATCTCCGTGCCCTGTGTTTCTTCCTGGGTTTGTGTCCTCTCATCCTAGATAGCTCCAACCAAGATTGCCATCTTGATTTCTTCGGTCTCCCCCGACCACGCTTTAGTTCTGGAGGAAAGCATTCTCGTTCCTCATGTCCAGGTTATAATCTTCTTGAGCCATTGCAACAAGTTCAGCATGTGTTGAATCTTCATTCAATAAAAACAATCTTCCTCCTTTGAGATCATCAACCACAAAATCCCAATGGAAATCTCTCAACAACCATTCTCCATACACTGCATGTAACTGAAAAATCATCTGCAAATATTCAAAATAAAACACATTAGTAAACATAGAGAAAAGGGAAATGAAGAAGTTCAATAAACATTGCCGCAGACGACTTAGCATTAAGTCGTCCAGAAGACTTAAAGGTAAGTCGTCTAAAGAGGTCACTTTTGCAATTGAAAATTAAAAGGGACGACTTAATTCTAAGTCGTCCGGCTTTGTTTGTTAAAACAAAAACTTCAGACGACTTATATATAAGTCGTCTACGAGAAACGGGCTAGTTTTGCATTTGACCGAATCGTGTCAGATCTTTGACTATTTCTGGACGACTTATAATTCAGTCGTCTCTGGGAAAGTTAAAATTTCAATATTTTATGAAAACTTGACGACTTACACGTAAGTCGTCCTAGGTTAGTTTTGTAATTGAAAAATAAAACTTGAAATTTAACTTTCTCCAGACGACTTAGATGAAAGTCGTCCAGCTAAACGACTTAATTTAAGGTCGTCCGGGATAAGCAAGGTTTGACCAGAAAATTGGGAAAAATTCTGGACGACTTTGCTTTCCCCGGACGACTTTAAATTAAGTCTTCTGGAGGGACGACTTTATATTAAGTCGTCTGGTTAAAGTTAAATTATGAAGTTTTATTTTTCAATTACAAAACTAACCTAGGACGACTTACACGTAAGTCGTCAAGTTTTCATAAAATATTGAAATTTTAACTTTCCCAGAGACGACTGAATTATAAGTCGTCCAGAAATAGTCAAAGATCTGACACGATTCGGTCAAATGCAAAACTAGCCCGTTTCTCGTAGACGACGTATATATAAGTCGTCTGAAGTGTTTTTTTTTAACAAACAAAGCTGGACGACTTAATTTAAGTCGTCCGTTTGACCAGAAGACTCATCAGTAAGTCTTCTACATACAGATGACTTACTAGTAAGTCTTCTACGCGAACAGATCTTGAAAAAAAATTCAAATTCGTACCTTAAACTAGGTGAGATGACTTCGTTTGCACACAGGGTCTTCTCCAACCACCCAGAACCTCAAACGAAAGCAACCGTAAGTCAAAACGAAAGAAATATGGCTCTGCAACCATAGCCCATATTTTGAATCAAAAGCTTGAGTTTTTTGGATGAATATAGAGAGAAAGTGAAAGAAATGTTGTTTTTAGTTCATAACAATTGAAACAGAGAGAGTGTAAAGAGATTTACGTGCATTAAAGGGCATTAAAAGCTCCAAACAGTTCGTACAAGGTTGTTGCCACTATTCATTGCAGTGGCAGTATTGTAAATACTTGAAGAAGATGAGGTTGAGACAGTAAAGAAGCCATTTTCGAAAAAAAAAAAAAAAAATGTTAATGGCATTTTCGTAGATAAAGTGCAGATGTGGGGTTAAAATCTCAAAAAAAAAAGGAGTCAAAAGAAAAGGTTAGTTTTCTGTTTGACTCCAAGTTTTGAGTCACTTTTGCAAAAAGCCCTAATATATAACAATAATACATGAAATTATTTGGTACAATAATATATTATGTGTTACATAATAATATATTTAGTTAAACCATAATAAATCTTATTATTATGTAGTTATAATTATTTTACAAAGATATATAATCTTAGTTATAAATGCGTAGTTTTGTGATTCTCTATTTTCCATAATTTCGAACCAATAATAATTCAATAAATGAAATTGATCTTTTTGAAGTTTACAAGTAATCATTATTATGTAATAAAATATGCATTGAGAATATAAAAATGTATTTTTGTACAAATCATGCATGCATCTTTATAAAACAGTGGGAGTATAGTTTAGTAATCTCATGAAAACTATATATTATATTATTATTTTGCGGGTATAATTATTCCATGAAAACTATATATTATATTATTATTTTGAATAATAATCTTAAAAAAATTGAAAATCAAAAGTTTTGGTATTATATAATATGAGAAGCGTGCTGAGATTCAATGTTAATTTTATAAACTTTAATCTAAGTTTCCAAATATCATTTTTTATGACATATTCTCTTTTATTAAAACAGAAACATTCTTTGGACCCAATTTTTTTGTAGGATTTTAAATTAAATACACCATTCTATTATAAAGTAATTATGCACACGATATTATACTATTATCTTTGTTTCCAAACAACACAATAACTGATCTTGTGTCCAAAAAATATAAAACATTAAGTGTCATCTTTTTAATAACTTTTTATTAGTTTTCAAATCAAATAATTGACTAAAATTTTCCAATAATCTATGAAAAATTGAAAAGAACTATAATTTATTTTTGGAGGTTTAGATACTACAAAATAATATCAATCATTATCAAATTAATTAAATTAATGGATTCTTTTATTTATATTTTCACAAATAAAAAATTAGATTCATTTTAATTTAAATAAATTTTTATATTAAATTCAATATTGTATAGATAAAATTTTAATAAATTGACATCAAGTAAATTTTATAATTAAAAATTTGTCAAAATAGATCATACAGTTAATCAAATAAATTACACAGATTTTATTAAAAAGTCATAAATAAAAGAGTTTAAATACTAATAAATAAATAAATAATATCTTATACAATTTCATATTTATAAATACAAAATAATATAATTATATATATAAAATATTCAAATGCACTAAAATAAAATGTTAAAACATTTTGATTTCGTAAATTATATTTTTTAAAGTTATTTTTCTGTGCTTTAAAAATGTATTAAAAAAATTTATATGATTTTATATTTTAATTAAAAAATCATTGGTTAATATTATTTTAATCGACTTACCATATAATTTTCTGTTTTCAAATATTAAAGTACTAAGTAGCTGGGAATGTGGCTAGCTAGTACTTACTTGTTTGTACTCCCCAGAAGCTCCAAGCCTTAAGTACAATCTTCATCATGACCTCTCTTAGTGTTGTCAGCACTGGGTGTTTCCGAGCAGCGAAGCAAAAAAGGCGCGGATACGGATGTTTTTTTTTAATTTTTATTATTCTTGAAAGTGATAACTCAACTATAATATCAGCATTTTTCATTGAAAAAAATGACTGATTTTTTTAATTGAATATTTGATTGCTTTGCATTCAGTTGACACATTTTCAGAAAATGTATATAGTGAGCGGTATAATAAATAATATTAGGTTTACGTAAATTATTTGTCTGAATTGGATTTATTGTATCCACTGTTAATTGGAATTGTTTATATAATTGGTTCTATAATATTATATGTATATTATAATTTCTATAATATAATTTATCATATTTAGTTGTTTCTATAAATAAATTATGTTAATAAATTATGTTAATTCATATATATTTACTTGTAAGATTAGTTTCCTTTTTAAAATGTAACTAAATAAATGAAAATTCAAATACCAATAACCAATCAAATCAAGAGGATTAATTCTAAATTTTATCCATGATTATCTTATCGTTTTGAATCTCTATGAATCGTGAGGAACATTTTGATATCGTGGTTGCATTTCTATTTGCAAAATCTTTACACGAAAGAGTAATGATCGTGGGGGGGAGGGGGGGGGGGGGGGGGGGGGGGGGGGGGGGGGTAAATAAGCTCAGGCCCAATATAAGTTGGGTTTAATATATTAACGGGGGGTTACTGTATCTTTTGTGCATAATACCAATTACGAAATGTCCACTAGGACCACTACAATGACATTGATGCTTTTAGAAACGTTTGAAGTAAAAATCTGCCTAGCCTTGACATTGGGTTTTAGCATTTAACGGCGTGAAAGGTAGAGGAGAAAGCTTTTCAGTCTATGATCTTCAAATTCTCATTGAACATATGAAATATGATTAGTTGGTAAAAGAAAATATAATATAAATGAATATGATCGAAAATCAATTAATGGGCCTAATGGGTAAAGTGGTGAAGAAATAGGCATGTCATCTTCTTTTGTTTTAGCCTTTTATGCTTTCATATAAATGAATATGATCGAAAATGAATTGATGGGCCTAATGGGTCTTAACGTGCTTGTTGACCCTCAGATACTCGTCTTTTTCTTTACGGCAGGCCTCTCGTGTTCTTCGAGTTTCACCAATGTAATTGTCCATGTGCCTCAAATAAAACTTTCATGATTTCTTTTTCAAAATTTGCTCTTTTTCTCTTCTTCTTCTTTTTTTTTTGAAAAATTCTCTTCTTTTTTTTCACTTTAAATCTTTTACAAATGCTCTTTAAACGGAACCACTTTACAGTTTACACTGATTATTCTTTCTTGAAATACTCAGTGAAAATTTGAAAAAGTTTATTTTTAAACAGTATTAACAAAAGTTACAAATTTTGAAATTTCCAACTATAGTGTTCAGTTTTCACATTTAAGGAAGGTAGCTGTGAAAGTAACGTATAGAGATTTTAGTGAAACAAAGATTTACTATAGATGTAAAGCATTGAATGTACGTGTATCTAAACACCCAACTGTATTAAAAATAACAATTGGCTTCGTGATAATATCTATTTATGACATTGTAAAAGCCAATGAACCATAACATTCAGTATTTATTTTCATATTATTCAGTATTTAATCTCAGAAAGATTCAGTATGTAATCGCATTAATTAAGAAAAACTCTCGTTTCATTTTTTTTGTAAACAAAATTAATTAACATTTATCATCACAATTTTTACCAAATTATACATCGGAAAACAAATTCCCTAACAATTAGGAGAAAATCGCGTTGATAAATGAAATTACAATTGTCAAAAGTTAGAAAAATAAAATAAAACTGCGTATTTTTACAGGCGGTAGACTATGAGAAAACAAGGCAGTACTGCACGTGTATCGAACACGAGCAGCTCGCCGTCGCCACCACTCAGTGAGTCAAACCGAGATCGAACGTCCGAGTCAACCGAGTCGTACCTTAACTCGTTTCGCTTCATGACTCGTCCCGCTATAACCCGGCAAACAAGCATCGCCTTCCTCCCTTTACCTCCACCCGCCTTTTCATGCGCCATGCAACTCCCGGCGAATGTATATATCGACGCGCCGCCACCTTTTCCTCCGAGAATTCCCCACGCGCCACCGCCGTAACTCGGACCCAAACAGTAAAACCTCATCGTCTCGTTCCCGTCGGCGACCGAACGCGCGTTGTCCTCACGCGATTTCCCGACGCTTTTAGTCTTCACGGCTTCACGATACTCCTCGAACCGGGTCATAGTCTTTGACCCGTTTTGCACTTTGAAGATCATATCGATCCGACCCGGAAACGGTTTCGGGCCCCAGCTTGTCTGGAAAATAATCTCCACCACGTTACGAGACTGATGCCCCTCCGCAAGCTCTGTTAGTGTCGGCAAAAGCGGGTCACGAACTACAGATGATCGAATCCGTGTCGAAGGGCTTGAAACCGGGTCGGATTCTTGTTTTTTGGGTTTGGGTTTGGGTTTGGTTTTTTTAGTGTTGATCACGTCTTTTAGGTTCTGTGTGCTTCTTCTGCAACTGTAGCTTGACATTAGATGTATCGGATTCGGATTGTAAACATCATCGAAAGCTTTCGACTTACACTGCCACGATTTGACCCACCCACTAGACATATCCAAGATGCGGGACCAAAGTCTCTAGTTTTTTTTTTGTGTGCTCTCTCTCTAGCTCGCTCTAAAGAACTTTGAAGCATATGAAACAAAAGCAAAAGAAAGCTTCGTCGGGCGCGATGGTGATAATAGTGAATATATGTAAGTTGGGTATTTGTTCAAAAAAACAATGTGTAAGTTGGGCTTGGAGTAAACTACAATATTACCCTTTATTGTCAAAGGGAGGTCACGTCTAGGGTGGGTAATTTTGTCTTCTTAATAATGGAAAAAGTATTTGATTTTGTAAGAAATAGATTTATCTTGGGTAAGACAGTACACAAAGAACTCTTGCCAAAGTGGTTTCGACCTCTCTCCTCCCCTAGTGAGAGAATTTCTCTCCATTCCTCTAACCTTCTTATCACACATTTATCTTTCAGAAGGTTTAGAGTTGATTTGGGAGTGAAAGGTTGTCGTTTTTTTGTTTACCGGTTTCGGTACTTCCGACCGGTTCTTGTCTTTGACGGTTGATCAGTACCTCCGATGGCCGTGCGGCTTTGCCTCCGGGAAGCGACGACTTTCATAGTGCCGACTTCGCCGGCCTCTGTCTCCGGGAGACGATGTCTTACTTAGAATCGTTCTCGCCGGCACCGATCCATCTACGATTCAACTCTTCGTTGACCGACTGCCTCTCGCTCTGTACCTCCGACGATTCTTCTCTCCAATTGATTTGGTTTTTGCATCTTCAAGATTATATTTATCTTCAAAGATGCCGGATCTTTTCATGCAAGATAGTCGGAATTGAAGGATCGATTGTAGGCGTCGATGTTCTTTTTCCGATTCGTAGATCCACCAGTTTTGGCTCTTCGGTTCGAGCCCTTGTGAAGATTGGTTCTTCCGTGGTTCGTCTTCGCCGTCGGCGGAGTTCCGTCGCCTGGAAGGAAGTGGTTCCTCGTCTTGACCCGTGTTCATTGATCGCCGGGCGATCGTACACGTGGAAGATGACGTGCCGTAGCTTGCTTCCTCGACAGTTTACCTTTTGTGTTTTGGGCCTGTGTGTTGGGCCTTCGTCTTCCTACTAATTGGGCTTGCGTTGCCCTTTTTTCTTGCAATGTGTTGGGCTTAGCCCTTTTGGACTCAGTTCTATTAATAAAATTCCCTGAGAAAAAAAGAAAGAAAGATAGTACACAAAGAAATGTAACGAAAATTTTACTGTTTTTATATTGGTACAGTCTTGTATCTCCCCCTCCCCCCCCACCTCTTTTAGCTCTTCGGTTCGAGCCCTTGTGAAGATTGGTTCTTCTGTGGTTCGTCTTCGCCGTCGGCGGAGTTCCGTCACCTGGAAGGAAGTGGTTCCTCGTCTTGACCCGTGTTCATTGATCGTCGGGCGATCGTACACGTGGAAGATGATGTGCCGTAGCTTGTTTCCTCGACGGTTTACCTTTTGTGTTTTGGGCCTGTGTGTTGGGCCTTCGTCTTTCTGTTAATTAGGCTTACGTTGCCCTTTTGTCTTGCAATGTGTTGGACTTAGCCCTTTTGGACTCAGTTCCATTACTAAAATTCTCTGAGAAAAAAAAAAGATAGTACACAAAAAAATGTAACGAAAATTTTACTGTTTTTATATTGGTACAGTCTTGTATCCCCCCTTGTTTTTATGTTGGGCCTTCGTCTTCCTACTAATTGGGCTTGCGTTGCCCTTTTGTCTTGCAATGTGTTGGGCTTAGCCTTTTTGGACTCAGTTCTATTAATAAAATTTCCTGAGAAAAAAAAAGATAGTACACAAAGAAATGTAACGAAAATTTTACTGTTTTTATATTGGTACAGTCTTGTATCTCCCCCTCCCCCCACCTCTTTTGGCTCTTCGGTTCGAGCCCTTGTGAAGATTGGTTCTTCTGTGGTTCGTCTTTGCTGTCGGCGGAGTTCCGTCACCTGGAAGGAAGTGGTTCCTCGTCTTGACCCGTGTTCATTGATCGCCGGGCGATCGTACACGTGGAAGATGATGTGTTGTAGTTTGTTTCCTCGACGGTTTACCTTTTGTGTTTTGGGTCTGTGTGTTGGACCTTCGTCTTTCTGTTAATTAGGCTTACGTTGCCCTTTTGTCTTGCAATGTGTTGGACTTAGCCCTTTTGGACTCAGTTCCATAACTAAAATTCTCTGAGAAAAAAAGACGGAAATAAATGTAGGGAAAAATTGACAGTGGGGTTTTATTGTTTTTATTTTGGTACAGTCTTGTGATTCTTGTCTTTTTATCATAAATGGATCACAAATATACACAAATAACATTTTTCAAAATCACGTATTTGTTTTGTTTTTATCTCAACAATAGGATTTCACATGATAATTTCTATTCAGTACAAATACAATTATGATATCTGGATCTTCTAGTCGATGACAAACATATTTCGAAATCAATGAGGGTTGTAACTCTATCAGACCAAGAGGTCCAGAACTATTCAATAAATATTTAGATTTCATTTCGACAAATTATATTATAATTTTTTTTTGCTTAACAAAAATTAAATTATAGTTACCTTAATCCTTTTATATTAACGTGGATATTCGATCGGTTGATACCAGCTGGAGACCGAAACAACTAACCAATTCTTTAGAACATCTTCGAAAAACACCGTATAACTTTAAATATGAACATTTATTTTCCTCTTTTATTTTATTGTTCAGATCTAATGTATTTACAAGTTTAAGACTATCCGATTTGAACAATTTTTAATTTGTAAGGTACAAATTAAAAATAAAAAGAGTCATTTTTACTTCGAAATGTACTAGTTGATCATATATGCATTACGGAAATAACTTTATGGAATAATATGGTATTTTTTTTGAAGTTTAATATTAATCATGTTGTTTCTATTTAAAATTTATGTTTTAATATAACATTTTTATATATGCATGTGCTTAATTATCTACAAAAACTTTATGAATTTAAATTGATTATAACAAATATAAGGACCATAGTATAAAATACAAATAGTTTTGAAGTTAAGTTTGAAGTTTTTCTTTTAGAGAAGAACACTTTTAAACTTCAAATTTAGAGTTTTGAAAACTTCGAGTGTCTTTTTGGAGATTCTCTTACTAGGTAGTAATTTTCGTCCGACATAAAATGAGATATTTTTAAAATATTTGTTAAATAGATAGCCTCTAATAAGTTTAAGTATGATGCATATTTCTAAATTTTTTAAATTAAAATTTTAATGATTTTAATATGATATTTAATTAAATTTATATGATATTAAAATATACATAATATATTTTAATCTAAATATCTATTAAGTGATGATTCATACTCATATTGTTTTGTGATAATTTATTTTTTATAACAAATTTTTTAAACCATTAATCTCAAAATTTCAAAATTTTCAGTGCGTAACTTTTAACAGTTTTAATCATTTATAATCTTTTTAAATATTTCTAAATATAACATATACAAAAACTATTATATAGTTAACGTGATTTTTAAATTTATTTCATAATATAAAAAAATGATAGAAGATGTACAAAGTAGGTCTGGGACGAATCGGATATCCGGACAATTTTAAGGTATCCGGATCCTTATCCATAATTTTACTATCCTTATCCGGATCCGGAGTTCTCGGATATCCTTCTAAAAATTGTAATATCCGGCGGATATCTGGATCCGAATTTGGATTCTTTAAAGAAATAAAAAATAATATTAATATATATAAAATATTAACTATATTTTAAAATTTAATATAAATATAATACTTTTAATTATTTCTATGTATAATATTACAAAATTTACATAAAATTTATATATACCATTATAAAAATGAAAATATATTAAATAAAATTAGTTTTTATATATAGACATTACTATTTTTGAAATAGTTATTGATAAAACTTACGGATCCGGATATCCGGACTAAAAAATCAAGATATCAGGATCCGGATCAGGCTTTGACGGATCCAACATTTTACTATCCGGATCCGGATTTGGCTCCTCCAGATATCCGGATTTTTGGATCGGATCCGAATCAGATCTCGGATCGAATCCGGATCTCGAATAAAAGTCTCAGGCGGCTATTTGTATGTTTTAGAAGTATCATACAAATTTGAAGAATTCTTAGTCATAATCTACATTTATCTTTATTTTATTTTATTTTATTTTATTTGAAGGATTGAGAAGTTTTCGACTCGTGGACTCTAACATTCCTAAAACAGGATCTATACATATATCATATTAAAAAAAATCTATATCATATAATTTAGCCCTTTTAAAATTATACATCTCCTAATCCTAACGCAATTTATGATCTCCAAAATTCTTATTAAACAACCCAAGAATTTTAACAAGAAAATTAACTTCTTGTTGAACAAAAGCAAAACTGTTTTTTTTTATCACCAAGCAAAACTGTCTTTGATGCATTTCTTTTCCTACACCATTGGATTTTTTTTAAAGGACAAATAGTTGTCGTCTTTGTATCAATCATTGATCAGTCATACCTTGTTTGAATTGATAAAAAGAACAAAATTTTGTCAGACATCTTGAATGATTTCGTTTTCTTTGATTTTTTTTTCTTAAATCTTTAGCTCAACTCCTCGATATTAATTCATATTCTCACGGGTTCATGAGTTAACATAATACTTCTGAAATCACCAAGTAAGACTAGATATATACAGAATAAACATATAATAGAATCTCCTTTTAATTTTAACCCGACGTTGGTGGTCGAGTGGTGTGAGGCGGCTCGCAATGGTCCTAAGGGCCGCGAGTTCGAACCTCCCCCTCAGATATACCCCTACGCCGGGTCACCCGGGCCCACCCTGCTACTTCTGGGGTGGAAATGACGTGGCTACTGCGGGCCTCGAGGGATGTCTGGGCCTCGGCCAGGGACCCTCGGTTAACAAAAAAAAAAAAAAAACATAGAATAGAAATATAAATGTTTCTAGCTAGGATATGCGTATCTTAGTTACTTGTCATCCTACGATTATAAAATTATATCGCTAGCTTTATAAAATACGGGTTAGTAGTAGTACCGTAGTTATGGAATCTTTTAAAATTAGAGATTTACAAAAACAAAATGGAAGAATAGAAGAATAGAAGAATAGAAGAATAGAAGAATAGAAAGAGAATGGAAGCTGCCAACCAGGGACTAATAAAACAAATCGCACTGAAAATTTTGAAATTCTCATATAATGACATCCATTTCTTCTCCTTGTCGTCTCCCTCTTTTTCTGCTTCTTCTTTTATCACATATTTCTAAATTATATTATAATAATCTACCCTAATCATACCAATTAGCCTTGTTTAACCTATGTAGGCATTTGATTAATCAATGACAAATGCTTATAAGTCATTGTTGATTAGTTGTGACATTATGTCTCAACTACTCATGTTATTTCTATAATTAAATGTATATGCTATTAATTTTATATATATATATATATACTAATAAAAATGTCTTACTCTGTAGTTAAATTATACTTTTTGTTAAAGTATAGACTAACCATATAATTCACAGCTACGTCTATATATACATATGCTAAGAAGATTTTATTAATGTCACTTAATCGAATCTCATCAATCAAGCCAGAGTTATGCCAGCTGAATGTAGTTGGATATATCATTTGAAAAGGGAACAAATGAAGAATAATAAAACTGTTCCACAAGAATTTTCTTTTGTGGAAAAGCACAGATCACATAAGCATTAAAAATGGTACATACTAAAAGTTTTATGGTAAAAATATTTTTTTAGTGAAAACTTTTGGGAGAGTGGGTCGCGTAATAGCATGAGGAGGCCACAACGTTGAAATATGCAAACACCTAATTAAACCAGTTCTATTAAACAATACAAGAAATCAAAACAAAATAATAGAATAATACATACTCCCATTCTGCACGTAATCATAAATGGTTTGAATTCATGTCCATACTTGACTCAAGGTATTTAAATACTAACATCCTTAATTTTTCAAAATCTTTTCAAAAACCCTAACTATTTATTTTTGAAAAGTATATTCATATATTATAGAATTTTAGATCAATTTCAAAACTTATGATCTACATCCAAAATTTTAACAAGTCAAAATCCATTATTTAGATATCAATTCCTTAGAAAACAACGCTTTTAGATTACTCGTTATTGAAAGTTTTCTTTTTCTAAAATACTCGTTGTTGAATATATATAGTCTTTTCTAACCATAACCAATATATATATATATACACATTTTTACCAAAAAAAAAGTCATAAATTCTCTAGGAAATGGGTAACGAATACACTATACCCCAGTTACAAAAAAAAAAAAAAAGGAATACACTATACCCATTAGGAGGACTAAGATGATCGTTTCAAAGTTCAAACTATCGTTGTAGCATGGAGAAGCTCAGCGACTATTTTTTGCAAACTAGGGCTTAGTTTTCTATTCTCACTTTCATATTCAAATTGCATGAGCAGTAATAATATATTATAAAGTGTGTAATGATTATGAGATCCAAATAAAGAACTAAAGAAATCAAATACGTATGGGGCTTGGAATTGAAATAAAAAGGAGTGCCAAGAAGGAAGTTTGGTTGGGAGGAAGCTAGGGTTTTGTGAAAGATACAAGTTTGTAATCGTAATGTTTTATTTTCGACAGCCTTTTAACTTCACGCTTTGCCCTAAGAATCTTCTTGGTCTCCCCCGGGAATGGTGCTCAAATTCTTTTGTTTATTTTTAACGCTCAATAACTATAATTTAATTAATTACGAATACAATCCGGATGAACCAAACCATCTCAATCAAAGTTAAAATGTGACACTAGTGTGCATAATTAAGTTGCATATAGCGTTTTTTTTTTGAAAAATCTTTTTGAATATTTTGTTTGCAGTTGATATGTATTCAAATGGGTATGTAATTCAATACCATTATTTATTAGCACCCATTCTAAATTTCAAATATATTAACTTAGGTATTTGTTGGGAGTTTAGGATACTTACGGGTAACATTCGTGCCTTTTTAATCTGTTCATATATATATAATGTGGAAGCATATATACATGATAATTATTCACCTAGCTCACCTATTTCTATTATGGTTTAGTAATGGAGAGGAAGTAACTTTAGTAACCGATAACACGATGATCCTATTTAGTCTGCGAATGCCTAAGATCAAAGTTTTCTTGTGATCGTTGAGAACGCCTATGTTCTAGCCAATTGCAAGGATTTAAGAGATGATGTAAAACAAAGCTCTAAGTTTTATAAATCAATAATCAAAGTGTGTCTCTCACAAATCTGAGAAGGCACTATATATAACGACATAAAGACCTAATAACGATAGAGATTAGAATCTTAATCTCTTAAGTAAAATAAATCATTAACTATCATAGAAAAAGAAAATTGTAAAACCAAAGCCTAACGGGAATACGATGTATGCTACATCAGGTCCCCTCCCGTACGGAAGATTCGTCCACGAATCCGGTCAGCAAGTCATCATCCGGTTCATGTTTGAATAGGTGCTTAACGTTAAAGACGTCGGCAGTATGCACATGAGACGGTAAGCGCAAACGATATGCATTTGCGTTAATCTTCTCCAAGATTTCAAAAGGGCCAATCTTGCGAGGCTTCAATTTGTTGTATTGCTTGGAGGGAAACCTTTCCTTAGTAAGAACCGCCCAAACAAAGTCGCCAACCTGAAAATGAAGCTCGCGCCTTCGCTTGTCTGCAAACTCCTTATACTTCGCAGAAGAAGCCTCTAAATTAGCATGTGCTGAAGCATGAATACTCGCCAGTTCGGTAACAAGATCCACTGCGCGCCCATGAAACTCTCCTAACTGTGGAAGATCTGTCAACGCTAATGGACCACGAGGCACCAACCCGTACACCACTTTGAAAGGACTGAAGCCGAGACTTCGGTTATGGGTGTGATTATGGGCAAACTCTTCTTGGCACAAGATAGAATCCCAAGACTTGATATTATCACCGACCAAACAACGCAGCATGTTGCCAAGGGAACGATTCACATCTTCGGTTTGACCATCCGTCTGAGGATGATATGCGGAGCTCATATTAAGACTGGTCTTAAAAAGCTTCCACAAAGATAGCCGACAATGGCTTATGAAGCGAGAGTCCCTATCAGAGACAATCGACTGTGGCACACCGTGCAATCTATAGACCTCGCAGAAGAAAAGTTGAGCAACCTGAACAGCATATGTAGTTTTCATACAAGGGATGAAGTGAGCCATCTTCGAAAAACGATCAACGACCACAAAGATGGAGTCGTTGCCTCGCTGAGTATGCAGTAAGCCGAGAACGAAATCCATGCTGATGTCACTCCACGGCTGCGTCGGAATAGGTAAAGGGAGATAGAGGCCGACGTTGGAGGCATGTCCCTTACTGCGTTGGCACGTCGTGCATCGAGATACAAACCTCTCAACATCACGCCTAAGCGTAGGCCAGAAGTAAGATTCAGATACAAGCCTCAGCGTACGGTCACGACCGACATGTCCTTCACTGTGTAACTATTTGATGATCTGCAACCAAAGACTGCTCTCGGGAACGCAAAGCCTATTGTCTTTAAAAACAATCCCGTCGACCAGAGAGAAAGCCGAGCGAACCCCTTGCTGAAGATCGCACCATACCTTGGCGAAGAAAGGATCAGTGGTGTACAATGTCACCAAAGAGTCAAACCCAAGAACGGAGACTCGTAACGTAGAGACCAATGCGTAGCGTCGGCTCAAGGCATCAGCGACTTTATTGAGCTTTACGGACTGATGTTTGATGACGAAAGTAAACTGTTGAAGGTACGCTGTCCACGACGCATGTCGAGAAGAAATTTTATCTCGAGTGCCTAAATACTTTAGTGCCACATGATCGGTATACATGATGAACTCCTTATGAGCCAAATAATGGCGCCAATGTTTAATGTCCTGGACAATGGCGTAAAACTCTATATCATACGTGCTATAGCGACCCCGAGCTCTGGCTAACTTCTCACTATAGTACGCAACCGGTTTCCCATGCTGGCTTAGTACCGCGCCAATTCCTAACTTAGAAGCATCACAATGTAACTCAAAAGGTGAGTCAAAATCAGGAAGCACGAGTATGGGAGCGGTTGTTAGTTTCTTCTTGATGTCTGCGAATGCGTTGTCTACTTCGGATGTCCACGTGAATGAAACTCCCTTCATACAATCTGTGATTGGAGCCATAATAGAACTGAAGTTGTGCACGAAGCGTCTGTAGATTGATGTTAGACCATGAAAACTTCGCACGTCTGAGATTGTTCGCGGCGTGGGCCAGGACGCGACTGCCTCGACCTTTTACGAGTCCACTCGTAATCCAGTTGCCGACACCACATACCCGAGGAACAAGACTTGGGACGAGCCGAACTCACATTTTTGCTTCGCGATGAACAATTGTTCTTTGCGTAGTGCCAATAGGATGTCATGAAGATGATCTAACTGTTCCTCCAATGTTGTGCTGAAGACAAGTATGTCATCAAAGTACACAACCACAAACGTCCCAATAAAGGGACATAGAGCTTGGTTCATGACCCTCATAAACGTACTTGGTGCATTGGAGTGACCAAATGGCATAACCAACCATTCAAATAATCCTTCCCGCGTCTTGAATGCAGTTTTCCATTCGTCGCCCGGGAGAATCCGAATTTGATGGTAGCCGCTCATAAGATCCAATTTAGTAAAGATGGACGCCTTTCCTATCTTATTAAGGAGATCGTCTAATCGCGGGATTGGGAACCTATACCGCGTTGTGATTTTGTTGATAACACGACTATCAACGCACATACACCACGATCGATCTTTCTTGGGGATGAGAAGCACTGGAACCGCACATGGGCTTAAGCTTTCCCGTACGTATCCTTTCAAGAGGAGATCCTCGACTTGCCTGTGCAGTTCTTCATGTTCTTCCGGGCTCATACGGTAGTGGGCACGATTCGGTAAGACTGCGTTAGGTATAAGGTCAATGTGATGTTGAATGTCTCGGAGTGGTGGCTATCCTGCTGGAAGTTCGTCGGGAAATAAAACATCAAACTCTCTGAGAAGTGTCACAAACGCTGGTGGACAGGCTAGTTGTTGTGTTGATGGTGGAGGGATCACGATCAAAGCAAAGAGCTGGCTTGTATCACGTAGCTCCACTTCAAACTGTGACCGCGAAACGATCAACAAATTTTGTTTAGACGGTGACGTTTGTTGCTTGATGGCGTGGTCCTTTTCAGGGGATGGGAGCAACGTGATCTTCCGTCCTTCAAACATAAAAGAGCTTTTATTTTTTTTCCCGTTGTGTATAACTTCTCTATCATACTGCCATGGTCGTCCTAAGATGATGTGAGACACATCCATAGGGGCTATATCGCAATAGAAATTGTCTTTGTAGAAAGATCCGATAGAGAGTGTCAACAGAGTTCGCTGGAAAACAAAAACTTCTGCTCTGGTTTGCATCCATAACAGGCGGTATGGATGAGGATGAGCTTCTGGTGTTAAGGCGAGTTTGCGGACAGCCTCTTCAGACACCACGTTCGCCGAACATCCTGAATCAATTACGAAACGACAAACCTTTCCCTTAACTGTACAAGACGAGGTAAACAAGGATGTACGTTGCCATGCCTCATCTGTTTTGGGGGCGAGGCAGTTGCGGCGTAGCATGAGACATGTACCCGTATCACCATAAACTTGTTCCTCTCCGGTGTCATCGTATTGGTCCTCATCATCGTCATAAACGGGCTCACCCGTGATCTCTCGATCATTGGCAATTAAACCATGTCGACCATTATTAGGACAAGCCGTTTGTATATGACAGCGTTCACCACAGGTAAAACAACGGAGTGCATTAGGTCTAGACGGTCGAGGTTCTATTGCTGTTGCGGTGGTTTCCGTTGGTCGCGTGTTTTGGCGTGGACCGGTTGGGGTTGTTGTCATTGTGTTGTCGCGACTGGTAGTGGGTTTTGAATCATCCGTAGGTGTGCGTGCTCGATTATTTCCAGCCCATTGGCCAGCGCCCAAGGGTGTCTGTTGTTCGACTAAGAGGGCTCGTTGCCGAGCTTCCGAGACAGAGCCTGGATCAAACTAGTGCAGCATATTCTGCAATTGAGGGCGGAGACCTGCGATAAAACGAGCGACCAGCTGGTCCTCGGAGTCATGAATGTCTACGCGCGTGAGCATCTGATAGAATTCATTAGCATATTCTTCGACCGGCTGTGATCCTTGTCGTATGTTATGAAACCGTTGGAACAAGAAACACTCAAAATTATATGGGATGAAAGTTTTCCTCATATGTTTCTTGAGCTTGTCCCATGAAGTTATTTTCTCTTTACCTCAACGGGAACGAGAAAGTTTCACTTGACTCCACCATGAGGCGGCGTGACCACGAAAATGAGTAGTGACAAGCGGTACTCTTTTCTGTTCCGGCACGTTTTTGAACTCAATGAATTCGTCGACCATGACAAACCAGTCCAGTAGCTCTTCTGCTTGTGATCCTCATGGAACTTAGGTATGTCAATTTTGATGCCTGAAAACCAGCGTGGGTCGTCGCCATTCCTGTTTTGTCTTCCTCGTATTTGATTGTGCTGATTATTATCGCCAAACGGGTTCTCCTCGTCGCAATCTTCCTCATGCTCATCAAAGACTGGGTTATTGTTGCGGAGATTGCGTTGTTGAGGTGTGTTTGCTGCGTTTGCCGCGTTTGCCGTGAAAGCGGCTTGAACACCATCCTGAACTCCGGTCTGAATCGCTTCTGCCATCGTTCGTCTCATATTATCCTGAAAACTTTCTTGAAAGTCCTCCAGGAATTGCTGCATTTGTGTCCATTCGTTTGGACGAGGTGTCATAGTACCCGAAGATCGATAATCACGATAGAATTGCAATTAACAGGTCTCTGATACCAACTAATGGAGCGGAAGTACCTTTAGTAACCGATAACACGATGATCCTATTTAGTCTGCGAATGCCTAAGATCAAAGTCTTCTTATGATCGGCTAGAACACCTATGTTCTAGCCGATTGCAAGGATTTAAGAGATGTTGTAAAACAAAGCTCTAAATTTTATAAATCAATAATCAAAGTGTGTCTCTCACAAATCCGAGAAAGCACTATATATAACGACATAAAGACCTAATAACAATAGAGATTAGAATCTTAATCTCTTAAGTAAAATAAATCATTAACTATCATAGAAAAAGGAAATTGTAAAACCAAAGCCTAACGGGAATACGATGTATGCTACATCATTTAGTTAGTGATGATCTTGTGAAAGAATATAAACTGGCTAGCTGTCCTGAATGATACTAATAGTAGATACTGCTAAACTACAAAAATCAAGAGGCAGATTCAAATGGAAAACCAAGTTCATTTTTTTTGCGCTAGGAAGAACAAGTATTTAATTATGAACATGTTTTGATGAACTAAATTTTCAAAAGAAAAAGTGACGATTGCAAAGCTTTTCTGATATCGGTGAAAAAAGTTCAGATATATTTATTTTCTTTAGATTATAGTTGTTCCAACTACATTAAGTGCAGTATACATGTTATATTGGACATTTTTAGAAATAGTAGATTTTGTAAAGAAATTAATCCATCAACCGACCAGTTCGTTTAAAAAACAATTGATGCAATCCAATTTAAAGAGTTAATATTTCAAGAATTTAAAGAACCTACGCTGACAAGAACGTACGCTGTTTATGTGTAGGTTGACCGAAAAAGTATATTTATTTTTTGTTTGCAATCACAATAATTCTCATATATCATTTCTTATCACATCTCCAACAAGCATTCTCGAAAGAATCACTCTTAAAATAAGAGGTTGAATGTATGTTTTTCCAAAGGCCACCTGCAAATTTTTTGAGAAAAAAAATATTGAGACGTAATAATAAGTACATTGTTGAGATTTGAAAGAAGATTTGTGGGAATGTGTTGTCTATTTCTTATTGCTTACACCACTATATATAGTGGTTTATACAAGGTGGAGTCAAAGGGAGAATTGATTACAAAGATACTCTACATAATGACATGGTCAAACTCATAAAGACTAAGTTTGAATGGGTCTTCCATGTGGCTGGATGTAAACCCCCAATGGACTCTAGTCTTGAACTTGTATGGTCTAGGTTATGGACCATCCACTTCATGATTCATAACACTCCCCCTTGGATGCCATAACCATATAGGGTTTGTAACATGCTAATGTTGCCTCATTAAAACCTCTCCCGGAAAACCCAAAACCCAATGTGGTAAAAAGGGAAACCAGAGAAAAGAAAAAGAGTACAACACACATTACTCCCCCTGATTTGGACATCACTGAAGGTCCTTGAGTCTACGCGTGCCAATCTTGTTGCGTGAACTTCCTGAATGTGCAAGAGGGCAATGATTTGGTGAAGAGGTCGGCTGAGTTTTCACTAGACCGGATCTGAAGGACGTTGAGCTCTCCAGCTTTCTGCAACTCATGGGTAAAGAAGAACTTGGGTAGAATATGTTTGGTTCGGTCACCTTTGATATACCCGTCTTTGAGTTGAGCAATGCAAGCTGCATTATCTTCATATATGATGGTCGGACCCGTTGGGTCGCATATGGACGCATAATGTGGTCCTATACCTTTTGTTTAAAGATGAACTTCGATCTTATAGAATCTTTATGATAGCTTATTTATTCATACCACAGCTTGGTTGGTTCATGCTGAGAATTCGACCAACCATAAGTTTTACCAAAATTTGGCTAATTTGTGGTGATGGTCTATAACATTTTCTAAGGTTTAATGAATAACCATTTAACCTATCTTAGGCTGGTTAGTATAAAACACAAGGAATTTTAAAATTCCTTTATGGACTAATTTGAATTGTTCTTATAGAACTCTTCACTTGCTTACATGTAGTAATTTAATTCAGTCCATGAACAACTTTAGGAAAATGCTGTTCAAGAGAACTTCTTTTCTCATCTTTTGATTCTGAGCTCAATACCGTTTGGTAAACCTTTTGGTACCAATAATATTATCATCATCATCCAGTGAGTCATATATAGCATACTACATCTTTTGAATTTCTTCCAGACATCATATGTAGTGAAATATGTAGTAGTATCCACCACATTGGATTATATAGACCTTTCCCGGTCTGTCTCACGATTTATCCTTCTTTCAGGATTTATATATTCACTGGGCATCATATGGCGTTTACATATTCATGGCCAATACAATACGCCTTTTATATATCACTTTAAACCCCACGTTTCTTTCATTATTCATTATGAGTACTCTTGTGTGGGTTTATGATCCTCGATACATATCTTTGTATTCATGTGCTACATACTTGCACATTTTCTATGAATGTATGTGTCGACACACTTATATATATATATATAGTTCCTTTTAGTTCCAGACATGGTATAAATCAATTTGAGATTTCATTATCTAGGACCTTAATAACCTTATAACTTGGCGTCCCAAGCTATATGGTATGGTACCTAGTTGTTCAGTTGGCCAGCCTTATATCTCAATGTCTGGAATGGTTTCCTTTAATAAAACTCAGATTTTATCTCATGCACCTTTCTTTCTTTTCGAGGTTCCTTAGAATTTATGGAACTTTATTTGGAACATTTATTTGGTCTATCTTATACAAACTTTGTAGCAACTTGGTTGTGTCTTTAAGACATCAAAACCGTGTGGTGCTAAGCTGGGATGACATAGTCATTCTTTCTCTCGGGTCAATGTGTCTGGCATTTTATTTTGCTATCATTGTAGCATATGGACGTCTATAAATTATTTTCTAGTCCGAGGATCTTTGCCAAGACATTGATGGTTGATACCAGATGGTAGATACCATTCTTTATCATTCTTTATACCAGCTTATTATTTTTCTCCTTTCATTGTTGGATATTCGGATTCATAAACCTTATGTAATCCTTGTTCCTTGGTCTATAATTAGATCACCCATTTTGGCTCAAGGTTTCTTTTAAACTTATGGAGAAAGTATATTCATAATATATATCCAACATATATTCCCAATCCTCTTTATGAGATTCTAAGATCACATGATCTTAGATGGCACATATATTTGTGGTGGATTCTTTCATAATATCTTAAGATGATATATGTCTGGACTCATGACCCGTATCAGTCTGAGGTGGGAATATCTATGATCACTTATATGGCCTGATATAATTACTATGGCCTGATGCAGGTTCATTCTTTTATAACTCATGGTGTCCCCAAGCATATGGACTTTTAGAATTTGAACCTTATAGGTAATGGTCTTTATATCAAATTCAACCAATATGTAATATGGTTGTGGACCATGTTTCACGGATTTTAGTATGGTCATGTATCATGGGATTTGTCCTCACTCCCCCTCATGAACATACTCAAATTCGTGGTGCTTGGGACAATAAATTCCCTTGTGCATAGATATATTGCACACACGTGAGATCTTATGGGATAACATTTGTGCCCTTTTAAATATTTGCATCATAATCCGAATGGCTAAGTATGGTAATGCCATCTAAGTGATAAATTTCGTGGGTTAATCAAACATGATTGCCCTGGCTATTTGCCTAATATCATATTGATCACTAGATCAATAGAGAATGTAGTCTCGACCACTTAGGCGATTTTAATTTAGGTACTCTTATTCCCTTTTGTCCATTGTTGGAAACCATTTTTCTTCTTAATTCAATGGACCTTATAGGGTGAATATAATGCCATTTAGGCAAAGCCTTGGTCGAGCTTCTTTTCCTTTCTTTCAAGGAATGTCCAGTTGAGTTCAAGAGTATTTTATAACTGAGCCTGGATGGCAGAGCATGTCGTGCCATTTGTCAAAGGCTTCTTTGAACTCTTTGGAAAAGTGAGTTGGGGTATTAATCCTCAATCATATTTATCTTGGCACAATAAAGGCATATAGATATAGTTTCTTATCAAACAACAGTTTGAATAAGATAATGATGAACTCAAAGTAATTCATTTTATTAATGAAGTCGTGTATAAAGCAAAGTATCAAAGCAATTCATGAAACATAAACTCAGGAAACATGAAAATGAGAATGTCAAAAGACAATTATATAATATGGCCTTCACAATGCATGTGTTGCCATATGGCGCTCAACTTCAGCTTCATCAGCTATAGGAGGCCTCATCTCATTATTCTTTAGCTCAATGTATCTTTTCTGAAGCTTGTCAAATCTGTTGATGGTATCTTTGATTTTCTGCTTTCTTTGTTCAGAAGCCAAAAGATATGACAAAAGGTCATTATAAGTGGTGAACTTCTTAGCCGTGTGTAGCAACAGCACATCCTTTGGATGGAATGTGGAGTAGGTCTTATATAATAAAGAATAATGTGTTATCCTTTCACCACATAGTTCAAGACTATAAGCAATATCCATCAGAGCAGAATTATATTTGTCCACGGATTCAAAATCCTGGAATCTGAGGATCTCCCATTCATGGTTGGCCTTTTGCCACGATACCGGTTTGAACCTTTTCCTTAACTGTAACCAAAGGTCACAAGGATCCTCAACATGGAGATACAGGTCTCTTAATTCCTCAGTGAGATGATAACGAATAATCGTTATAGCTCTATGCCTTTCACTGTCAATGATATCATTGTACTCATTGATGCATTGTCCGAGTCCTCTGGATCTCAGGGCAACAAGAGTATTCTTTACCCATTCTAGGTAATTATCTCCAGAGAGATTTAGGGCAGAGTAATCTGAGGGTTCAAATCTCGACATCTGAATATTTAACGAGTAATTCAAGCACTCAGAATTCTATGTAAGCAATAGAATAAATCAATGTATATGATTTCAATAAGGCTTTCCCCCAAATCATATAATCTATTTGCTTAAGCAATCTTAGTATGAGAATGATCAATTGATCATTGCATCTAGTAATCCTTTTAATTATAATTCAAATTGGATTGATTATATATATAGGGTATTAAGGCCCTTTAGAATTTGAATAAGGATCAATCATCATTTTATTATATGAGATCAAGCAAGATGAATGAAATCAAGCAAATGCATGGATCAAAAAAATAGCTGAATGCATGTTCAGAACTAAGCATTGGACTTAAACAATCTATATGTGATTCCTAATGCATGAGGATATTTGGTTTTCAAAGATCATAAAGCAAAAACCGATTCCTTCCCCCTTTTACAGGGTAAACCAAGACAAGAAAATTTTATAATTTTCAGGATATGTCTAGAACAAATTCAATTAGATTTTCAATCAATCGGTTTCAAAGCTGGTTTATGTTTTCAAATTAAACAAACATGCTTAACTTTAAAAATAACCGATTTAATCTAATTAGATGCAAGCAATATGAACCAATTTAGATTTTATTTTAAATGCCCCATGATTAGAATGATCTATTATATGTATGCATGCTCAGTTTTAATAAAACTATATGACAAGCGGATGCATGGAAATGATCAGTTCATGATATGTGTATGATCTAACAATTTACTAATCCATGTTTGATCTAATAGATGCTATCAGGTATGTATATATGATCAGTATATAATTCAATCATCACAAAATCAGTTTTCAAGGTTGGTTTTTAGATCAAGATAAACTTATATCATTTGTTCAAACTATAATGAACCGATTTCAAGGCCGGTTTAGATTTTGATAAATTTTGACAAACAACTATGTGATCAAATGATTTCAACTTAATATTTATTTTTGCCTATGTCATAACTATTTAAATCAAGACTATATGTTATAATATTTTGATAAATACTACCTAGTCAAATATATGCATTTAAAACAATCATAAAAGTTTTAAATTTTGATCAGTTACAATATAAAACATCAATGGTCAAAGATATGCATTGATTAGGATTTAAGTTTTGATATCTTTGGGTTTGACTGAAAGATTATGGCTGAAAAGATTGTGGCCGGAAAAAGTCATGGCCGGATTTGGATTTAGGGGTTCAGCATTATTGCTTAGAGTTTAGGGGATTGATAAAAATCAAGCAAAAAGGATTTATGGAATTGATATGTATAATGGCCATCAAGATACATATCCGGTTATAAAACAAACAAGAGGATTTGAGATTTTGATGTGGATAAGGGCCGATTTGGATCGGTAAGCACATCGAATGGGATTAAGATTTTGATGGCCAGCTTATTCATCCGGCTATACAGCCGGTAATACGGCCAAACAAAGATTATGGGTTTCAATCCTTTAGTCAATCCGGATTTAAGGCCGGATCAAAATAGGAGAAAGGGGAACCGATTTTAAGGCTTGCTAGCTAAAAGGGGTTTATGATTTTCTCTAATATCTTTTACAATTTCAAATAATTCTTAGAAACAAGATTCATATAGATCTTAGATTATTAATAAGTTTTATAAGTTTTTAGAGATTCTTAGATCTTTAGAGATTCAAATAATTTTAGAATCAAGATTCATGTAGATCTTAGATTCAAGATTAATATTTGTGATAATTTAGATCTATAGATTTTTATAAGTTTTATGATTCAAACATATCTAATAATCAGGATTCAGATATGTGGTGTTCTTAGATTTTATGGATAGATTAGTTTACCTTTTAGAAAACATCAAATTGATCTGAATGGACCACCGTGAGAGAGAGCTGATCCGCGGATGAGCTGGTTGAGAGAGAGGTGGAGGAGCTGGCCGGAAAACCGTGAGAGGGACAGACTTGGCCGGCGGAGCAAGGCTGAGGGCCGGAAAAGAGATGATCGCCGGCGGAGGGGATTGCTCAGGTGGAAAGAGTCTCGTGATGATGACGTGTTAAGATTTGAGAGAAGATTTGTGAGAATGTGTTGTCTATTTCTTATTACTTACACCACTATATATAGTGGTTCATACAAGGTGGAGTCAAAGGAAGAATTGATTACAAAGATACTCTACATAATGACATGGTCAAACTCATAAAGACTAAGGTTGAATGGGTCTTCCATGTGGCTGGATGTAAACCCCCAATGAACTCTAGTCTTGAACTTGTATGGTCTAGGTTATGCACCATCCACTTCATGATTCATAACATACATAAATAAATGTAACTATAAATAATGCAACATATTAATAAAAGAAAAATTGGGCTGTATGACGCTACAAAAATCAATAATTTATTCTATAGCCAATTTTCCTAATATATTAATACACAGCTTGTTTTTCATATAATATTTCCATAATACTTTTTTTCCAACCGGTAAAATCTGTAAAGAAAAAATAATCCCAATATATAAAAGGCACTGAGCTAGAGTTCTTAGAGTGTCCACGTAGGCATGAAAATTCCACCCAATCATAAGTTAAGAATGTGCCATGTCATCGAATACATTCATGATTTCTGCACGTCGATTCGCCTCCGTCAAAGAACAAATTTCATGGATTCATCTTCTCTCACAAAACCGTGATATCTCTCACCTTTTCTAAATGTAAATGCACAATCGAAATCAATTCTGAAACTGAAGAGGATATTTTATGGCTTCTCAATTAATCCACTGCTTCATGATCATTATATAAACTGTTGAGTATTGTGAGTTACGATTCACCTCCTTATCTCAAGAAAGCCAAGCCGATCGCTGGTTCTGCCTCTGAGAAGAACACCCAGTATCTGAGCACGAAAGTTGTGATCTCCGCTCCAGGTAAATTCAATAATTATATTAGGTTGTCCTGTTTCGTTTGATTCTCTCTGCAATAGATGAAAGCAAGTCTGAATATGTTGATGGGAACCCTATGTTGCCGATCTAATGACCTCCATAGTTCATGTACTTTCTTATATTCTAAAGTTCAGTTTTTGATGACATTGACAGTATGGTGCCAACACAACACGTCACTCCATAGATTATGATGATTACCTTCACGCCAGTTTCTGTCTTTGTAAGTGTTTTTTTTTCATTCAGCAAGATGTGTGACAGGCTTTTCACAGCAACCTCTCATCCTCTTTCTGAATTTATCTTCTTTCTTAACAACCATTGTCAACAATTGAGTAACATGGTTAAGGTAAATATCATGCATGAGCTTGCATCCACATCTTTCTCAGTATTGGTAGTCTCTGTCACTTTAGCTTTCACTGAACATTGATAATCCAGGTTCGTTCGCTAAGGATCTTGTCCTTTATTTCTTTTACTCTATTACAGTGCTGTTACTATAATGCCTCCCAGGACAACTTGGTCTGACTTTTTTTTTTGACAGCCCTTTTGTGTCCACTTGCCTCTTACAAGTTACAATATTTAGCAATCCTCAAAAGCAGAGCTGAACATTTGTTCGAAGTGATCAACTCGAGAGATGATGTGCTTAGGACGTTGATGGGAAGGTGTACGTATCTCAGGTATGTGGAAACTGGATTAACGGATAGGGTTCTATACGCAGATGAGATATTGAAATATGGGTTTTGCTTGAATGTAATTAAGACTTCTTTATGTCCTTTGGAAGTTTTAAAGAATGTGCAGGAAGCTGTATGATGATATTGTCTTCAATGGTCTACCATCGACTGAGCCATTCTAGGTGTTCAATGAGATTAGTAAGTACTGGAAGAAGAGGGTTACAACTCCTGTTATCATTTCTCTGGCCAAGGGTGTGGAAGCATAGTTTGAACCTCATCATCGGATTGTTATGTTTAAATGATCTAACGAGCATGTAAAATCACTGTTCATGTCTTCTTTATATGTTTGCTAGAATAGATAAATGTTTGATGTCATCTACCTAAGTATTTTCATGACATATAGATTTTGTTTGTTATTGTTTTGATACTGTGTATTGGCAGAAATATCAAATTGCTTGATTAAGTGTAGTATTAGTAAGAATCAAAAGCAGCTACTATTACCCACTGCATCCATGGCTAGCAACCTCTTCCTTCCAAGAAGCGTCATTTCCAATAAAAGGAATTCTAGGTTTAACTTCTTTGTAAGTTTCCCTTGATCATTCCAATCTGAGAAGCATGAATGTGTAGATATAGGGGGAAAATAGTTCCAGATGCAGAGCTTCACTTTTATATAGTCAAAGAACGATTCGTGAGAATATAACACCGAAAGGTGTTAAAAACTATAAAATGGTAAGCTCATATCCAACTCCTCAAATTGTCCCGAAGTCTTTTATTTTTTTAGTGCCTAAAGAAAGTATTTGTGCAGATTCTTCTGATGGCTTTCACACGGGTGAATGGCATCAACAAGCAAGAAAACATCACTATGCTTGATAAATATGGAGGGGAAAACCCTTCTTCTGCAGAACAGAAAGAAAAAAAAACGGAACCATCTTGATGCGGCCTATCTTTGCCTCATGTCTGTGTTATTCACTTCGACGTTAGCTTAGCAGTGGCGGGAAGTTTTGTTTTATTACTTGGGTTTAAATTTATCGTTTGGCTGCTGGAACCTGAGTTAGAGAGACATTGTCATCTTTTTATATCAAATCCATGAAAAGACTATTATGATTTACTCTGTTATGGGTATTGTTATAGATTTCAAGAAAATTTATGAGATATTGTGTTCAAAAGCATTTCAAAATAAGTGAAAAGATACTAAGAAAATATGCAGTTCTCTAATTTGGCTTTAGTACCTTCTGATTTTAGAAGTTTGGCTCAAATAGCTGGCGGAAAAAAAGACTTTAGTCGCCAATATTCATGGCATGAGAATGACGCACACCAGTCATCAACGTCACCATAAGTGGCATTTCATATAGATTTTGAAACCCCATAAAATTCTCTAATACCGTAAATAATAAATTAGTAAAAACCACTCAAAAGTTCTAAAAGCAAAAACAAAGCTTGAAAGTTTGAACCAGTTGTTATTAACGATTTATTTTCATGGAACTTAATTTATGAATTGTTTTTATCTAATGTCTATGAATGACGCCTAAATATGAATGATGAATTGGATTATAATTCAAGTTAAAAATAGAAAAAGTTTCTATTGCACTCATTTCAAATTCGATATGAATTTATGTTTTTTATAATATGGCCACGATATATATTATTATATATATATATTAAATAAAAAATATTTGTCCGAAATCCGGGCGCAGCCCGGAAGAATATCTAGTTTTAATTAATAACTGGTAACCGTAAGAAAAATGTGGCTTTGGTTACTCTTACATATCTAATAAACAAAGTAAATTTTTATTGGTAAAATATGAAAAAAATCAATAGATTCATTTTCAGATTTGAGCTACTAAGACGCCACCGACTACATTCTTGGAGAAGTTTTGTGGAGGAAAAGACCATTTTTGAAGGCTTAATAGGTGATAGAAGGTGTGAGTAAGATGGCACCGTAACGGCGCCGGTAAAACAAAGCCACGGTAAAACAAAGCCACATTCTCTATTATGTAAGTTGCTTTTCTACTCTTAAATTCGATGAATTTACAGTCATTCATCGTTGTATACGAAATCTGATATTGTAAAGTAAAGTAATCGGAAGATTTAGTTTTTCTGTTTATAAAAAGATGTTACTTATATTCCATTTGCAAGGTAGTATAGTTAATTGTGTATAGACATGAAATATACTCGATGGAGATAACTATGTGAACCTCTATTTCTTTGTTTGTGTAAATCTGTAAGTAAAAAATATTTTATATATAGATAAATAAAGTAGTATAAATGTCTATCTGCATAGTATATAAAACCTATTGTGGTGGGCGACTGTGTTGTATATAAATAGAATAGTACATATGTCTGTCCGCATAAAATAATAATTGTTATATTAATAGTATAGTATATGTTATGGAAGTGGTTTTTAGTTTAAAGCTAATGTGAGTTATTATCGCCACATAATTGATAATCATAATTTAATAGATGTTTTTGCAGTTCTGATGGTGAGGACTAACTACAGTAGGCCGTGAGTTTGTGTCGGTGTGGCAGAAAAGGAGAGAAGATGTAAATAACGATTCATCGACTATACTATATGCGATGAATCTGTTTCTTCCTCAGGTTTGTGAGATGTTGATGAAATTGTCTATGTTGATGGTGAAGGATTGTGGTGAATAATAGAGTTTCGAAGACTCGTGTGGCGAGCGACAAGACTTGTGCAGTGGCGATCACCTCCATCTATACAATCGAAACCATTATATTCGTTTCTACCACAATTGCCCCTCTTCTCCTAATTCTACGACCGTTTTAGTATTTTTTTAGATTTTGATAACTTTTTATAATATAAATGTAAAACAATATGTATTTTTCATATTTTTTTATTTGATATATTCTGTTACTATATTATTTTATCATGTTCCATTTCATTTGACGGTTAATAAAAAGTTTTCTATTTTGTTTAGAAATATTGTTGGTAATTTTCTTAAGTTATGTCTATCGTTACATGTTTTTAGACCTGTAAAAATTATACTATGCTCTATATTGTATAGTTTAATATTACATAATATAATTTAATATTACACATGTACTTTTTATATTTTGATATTTGAGTTTAGGGTTTATGTTTGGATTAGGATTTAGTGATTTGAGTTTAGGGCTTAGTATTTAGATGGTGAAGGGGTGTGGTTGGGGTCAACATTAATTTCTTCCATGCAATCATATACATTTCATAATTTCACCAATATGTACTTGTTATTTATTTTATTCCATTATATTTGGGTTTAGGGTTTATATTTTGGTTTAGAGCTTATATTTGGATAAGGATTTAGTTTTTAAAGTTTAGGTTTTAGTATTTAGAAGGTGAGAGGGTATGGTTGGGGTCAACATTAACTTCTTCCTTGCGATCATATATAGACATTTTATAGTTTTACCAATATGTACTATGTTATTTATTTTATTCCATTCTATTTGGTTTAGGGTTTATATTTGGGCAAGGGTTTAGTGATTAGAGTTTTGGGTTTAGTATTTAGAAGGTGAGGGGGGTATGGTTAGCTACAGTCAACATTAACTTCTTCCATGCAATCATAGACATTCCATAAATTCACCACTATGTACTACATTATTTGCTTTGTTCCATTCTATCTTGGTTTTGAGTTTATATTTTAGTTTATGGTTTATATTTAGGTTTAGGGTTTACTGATTGGAGTTTAGGATTTAGTATTTAAGTGTTGGAATAAGATTGGGATAAAGTTTAGTATATAGGGGTTGAGATTCGGATATGTTAAGTATTTAGGAATTGCAGGTGGAGTTATAATAATGTACTAGTTCAGTGATATGGAATAGAACATTCATGCATATGTATGTGGTCAATAAAGGTATACGTGGGTGATTTTTCTTTCTTTTATTTGGAATAGTTTTCAGATGCTCCTGACCTTATATTTTACTGGCCACATTATTCGCTCCAACACATTTACCTTATATTTTACTGGTCACTGGCCACATTATTCACTCCAACACATTTACCTTATATTTTACTGGCCACATTATTCACTACAACACATTTACATGTTACCTGTAAAACAAAAAGATAAAACCGAAAAAATTGATGAAAAAAACTGCTTCAAGAACGGTTATGGCGATTCTAGAGGCGATTGGAAAATGGTTACAATTCATGCAATGGCTCACCACGATCATGTTGGTTGAGCATGATTCTGATGGCGATGAGTGGCACAACAACCCATGTTCTACCCACACGATGCCCTGTTTCCCCATGTTCAGAATAACTTCTCAACATGATGACGTATTAAGTAAGAGATTTAGTTGAAGTGCCTATAAAAGAGAATGGAACTTCTATCTTCTTCGTACTATTGCTGAATTCCTTTCAGAATATCTACATTACCTTTTCAAGCAAAATACGCAAAACACGATGACAGACAATCTCAGACGTGCCATGCAAGACATCGACTTAGGAAGTGAGGACACTCCCTTTGTTCTTCCCTCTGAAGTGGTGAGACAAGCAGCGGCAGAGAACCGTTTCATCCTTATTGGACGTCCCTCTATGCCTCGTCGTCAAAAGTTGCGCAACCTTGTTGCCACCATGCCTCGGGTTTGGGGATTGGAAGGACTTGCTCGTGGTCGTGTTATAGAGGGGAGAAGATTCCAATTTGTTTTCCCTTCTGAGGAAGCGATGGATACGGTGGTTCGATGTGGGCCTTGGGCGTATGCAGACAGGATGATTGTCCTTCAACGGTGGACACCTCTGATGGACATGGCGTTGCTCAATTTTATCCCGTTCTGGATCCAAGTGAGGGGTATTCCGCTCCAGTACATGAACCGGGAAGTGATTCTGCATATTGCTCGTGCTATGGGTCATCAATATATCCAGATGGAGTATAATGAAGAAACAGGAGGACGGATGGAGTTTGTGCGGTTTCGTCTTAACTGGGACATCACACAACCACTCAAGTTTCAGAGAAACTTCCAGTTTACTCCTGGTATAAATACTCTCCTTCGTTTTCAGTATGAGCGATTGAGAGGTTTCTGTGAAGTTTGCGGTCTTATCACACATGATTCGGGTCGCTGCTTAAATCAGAATGGAGGACCTGAGGAAGGGCCAGACGATGGAGATGATGGAGCAGATGATCATATGAATGAGGCTGAACATCAGGGCAACCCTGGAGTACATATTGAAGAAATCAACGAGGAGGAGGCGAACGAGGGAGATCAAGATCATTTACCTGAAGTACAAAAAGAGCACCAGCCTGCTGAGACTCAAAGGCCTGAAGATGAAGTGACTGAAGAAGTAATGAGTTCAGAAGAAGAGCCACATGATGATGATTGGCTGTGGGTTGGTGTAGCTATGCCTAACATGTATTCCGACGATATCAACTCAGAAGAGATGTTCTCTATTTCTCCGTTTGCAGAATGCTCTGATGGTCGTGCTTCTCTGAAGAGAAAGATATGGTTGGAATCAGCAAATGGGAATAACACCAAGTTCAGACGTATTGAGAAAGAGGAATCAAGTGCTGCGCATGGTGGAAGGAAAGAGACTATGACGGAGGAGAGAGTACAAGAAGGAACTGCAGAAGCGTAGACTGATGGCAACATATTGAGAGGCACGGTGGGCCCTGAACCACCACTGCCGCCATGAGGACAGCCTGTTGGAACTGTCTAGGTCTAGGCAATGACTTGACATTTCGACGCCTTAAAGAGATACATAAAAAGTATCTCTTCGACATCATCTGCCTTTCAGAGACAAAGCAAGGAAACGATCTAGTGCGAGATGTTGGCGCACAATTAGGTTTCCAAAATTATGTTTCGGTTCCTCCTAATGGTTGTAGCGGTGGTCTTGTTATCTTTTGGAACCACAATGTTCAGCTTTCTGTTTTAAGTCAATCACCTAATCTCATCGATTGTAAAGTCAGTTTCAATGAAGTTTCTTCTTTCTATTTCACGTTTGTATATGGTCATCCTGTTTCCTCACTATGCCATTACACATGGGAGAGACTTGACCGATTGGGAATAAATAGAAGAAATCAACCCTGGTTACTTCTTGGTGATTGGAATGAAATCCTTGGTAACCATGAGAAGATTGGAGGTCGTCTCAGACCGACTGCATCTTTCCAGACATTTCGAACTTTAGTACGCAATCTTGATCTTGTGGATCTTAAGTCGGTGGGAAACAGATTTTCTTAGGTAGGAAAAAGAGGAGATCATCATGTGCAATGTTGTCTTGACAGAACAATGGCTAATGGTGAATGGCTTAATGATTTTCCTGCATCAGAAACTGAATTCTTGGAAATAGGAGAATCAGATCATAGGCCTTTGGTGACTTTTGTTTCTCATGATATAGAAGAACCAAGGAGACTGTTTCGCTTTGATAACCGTTTGTGTCAGAAGGAGGGGTTTAAAGAGACAATATCTAGAGGCTGGAAAGGATCCGGGCAATCACAACTGATGAACCTCCCTCTTGCTCAACGTCTGATTAAATGTCGATCTCGGATTTCTACATGGAAAAGATTAAACCGTGTTAATGCAGAGGAACATATACAGTTGCTTCGGGGTAAACTAGATAGAGCAGTCTGCTCGGCAGCTACAACTGCACAGAAGAAAAACCTCATTATGGAAGACCTCAACCAAGCATATGTAGAAGAAGAACTATATTGGAAACAAAAGAGCAGAGTTATGTGGTTAAGAGCTGGTGACCGCAACACATCCTACTTTCATTCAATTACTAAAGCCAGGCGAAACATTATGAATCTCACCTTTATACAAGATGATCATGGAGTTATACAGAGAGGCCACAAAAACATAGCTAAAGTGGCAGAAGACTATTTCCAGAGACTTTATTCATCAACAGCAGATCCTTCAACACACTTTTCTAAAGTGTTTCAAGGTTTCCAGGCAAGAGTAACAGATGAAGTAAATACAGAACTAATTGCTAGAGTGACAGAGGAAGAGATCCAAGCTGCTATCTTTGATATTGGAGGGCATAGAGCCCCAGGGCCTGATGGTTTTTCTGCTACTTTCTACCATAACTATTGGGAGGAGATTAAGCCAGACGTAATTGCCGAGATTATTCAGTTTTTTGATAATGGCAATCTTGATAGTCGACTGAATCACACACATCTTTGCTTAATCCCAAAAGTATATCCTCCGACTGGTATGACTGAGTTTAGGCCAATTGCATTATGTAATGTGGCCTATAAAATCATTTCTAAGGTCCTGGTGAATAGGTTGAAGAAGCATCTGTCTGGCCTTATTACAGAGAATCAAGCCGCTTTCATTCCGGGAAGAATGATTACTGATAATATCATTCTTGCTCATGAGGTGTTCCACAGTCTAAAGGTCAGAAAGAGACAATCTAAATCATATATGGCTGTGAAAACAGATATTACTAAAGCTCATGATAGGCTTGAATGGAATTTCCTTGAAGAAACAATGAGGCGAATGGGATTTCATGATAAGTGGATTACCTGGATTATGAAGTGTATAAGTTCAGTTACTTTTTCTGTGCTCATCAATGGATCACCAGAGGGTTTTATCACACCGCAAAGAGGCATACGACAAGGAGATCCTCTATCACCGTATCTGTTTATTTTGTGTGCTGAAGTTTTATCACACCTAATGAATCAGGCTCAGTTCAGTCGGAGACTCCTAGGTGTAAAAATATCAAATCAAGCGCCAGCCATCAACCACCTGCTCTTTGCAGATGATTCTTTGTTCTTCTCTTTGGCTAATGCAAGATCAGGGACGCAACTTAAAAAGATATTGGAGTTATATGAACAAGTATCTGGTCAAGCTATTAACCTTACGAAGTCATCTATTACTTTTGGGAGTAAGGTTTCACAAGGTGTCAAGACGCAAATGAGAAACATCCTAGGGATACACAATGATGGTGGAATGGTCAAGTATCTTGGACTACCTGAGCAATTTGGTAGAAAAAAGAGTGAAATGTTTGCATACATTATAGACATAGTCAAGAAAGTAACACAAGGATGGCACAGAGATATCTATCACATGGAGGAAAAGAAGTTTTACTTAAAGCAATCGCTCTAGCTATGCCTATCTATTCCATGAATGTCTTTAGATTGACTAAAGAAATTTGTGAGGAAATTAATGGAATATTAGCTCGCTTCTGGTGGAGTTCAGAAGATAAGAAGGGCATTCACTGGTTCTCCTGGGATTGGATTTGTCTACCAAAGAAAGAAGGGGGGCTGGGCTTTCGCGATTTAGCAAATTTCAATCAAGCTTTACTGGGAAAGCAAGTTTGGAGGATCATGCAGCATCCTGAGTGTTTAATGGCTAGAGTGTTGAAGGCTCGGTATTTTCCAGACGGAAACATACTTACTGCGGTACTCAAAAAGAAGGCATCGTATGCTTGGAAATCACTTTTACATGGAAGAGATTTAGTCAAGCAAGGGTTGCGGGTTATTATTGGTAATGGATCAACGGTCAGCACTTGGATTGACCCTTGGATACCATGTCATCCACCACGACCCCCGAGATCTAATGGAAATGGTTTTGGATTCTCCACAGTGGATCAACTTTTGACACCAGATAGAAGTCGATGGGATGAAAACAAGCTTCGTATGGTCATCGTTGATGAAGATGTTCAAAAGATTCTAAATCTCAAGGTCAGTTCCAGAGCAAATTTAGACTTGTTGGGATGGCAATACAATGGAGATGGATTATACTCGGTGAAGTCTGGATATTGGCTTAGTACACACTTACCAACTAATCCGATAATTCAGCCAATACCTGGAAATACACTACTCAAACAGAAGATATGGAAGACAAGGATCCCGTCCAAGCTACAACACTTTCTATGGAAAATGACTTCACAAAGTTTAGCTACAAGCTATAATCTCAAAAGGCGACATATAATCAATGATGCACAATGCAAAAGATGCTGTCAGGGAGAAGAAACAGAACAACACATTTTCTTTGATTGCACCTATGCGAAAGCCATGTGGAGAGCCTCATGAGTGTCAAATTTAATAATCAATAGCTCCACGGCTTCGTTTGAGGAGAAGATCGAAGAATGTATCAGATGTAGTACATCTACAACTTTGACTCACCTACAAGATTTACCCATTTGGATTCTGTGGAGACTATGGAAGAGTAGAAATCTCCTTATATTTCAGACAAAACACGTACCGTGGAGAGTTCTGCTGCAGCAAGCAAAAAAAGATGCAAAAGAATGGCGAGATAACAATGTCCATACTCAAGAATTGACTCCTGGACAACAGAGCAATGTGAATCATTCTCGCAGGAAAATATGGAAGAGACCCAGGGAAGGATGGATAAAATGCAATACTGATGGCTCTTTCGTCAATAATCTAATTGAAAGTAAAGCTGGTTGGATTTTTAGAGATCATCGAGGTCAATACTGTGGCGCAGGACAAGCCATTGGGAATAGAGTTAACAACGCTCTTGAGAGTGAACTACAAGGTATTTTAATTGCAAAGCAGCACGCGTGGACAAGAGGAGTGAAGCTTTTGATAATAGAAGGAGATTGCAAGAAGGCAATTGATATTTTAAATAAAGAAACTCTGCAGTTCGATACCTATAACTGGATGCGTGATTTCAACTGGTGGAAAAACCAGTTTGAGGAAGTCAGATTTGTATGGACTCACCGAGATGCTAACCAAGTGGCTGACTTGTTGGCCAAGCAATCGCTACCAGGAAATGATAGATTTTATTATTACAATTATGTTCTTTCTTGTGTAACTCATTACTTACACAGAGACTTTGTAAGTTCGGAACAAGTTCATTAATAATAATCAGGTGTTATAAAAAAAAAACATAACTGTCAGAAATTACATTATAAAAAATTCAATGACATTTACCTAATTTGTACTTAAAACATGGCTAGTTTTCAAATAATCCCATTATAAAATATTTGTAGATGTAATATTTATATAAAAATATAAGGATAATAAGTACTAACATATTATTTAAAATTTAATTATACGATTGTTAAATATAAATAACTATAATGATTTAAGTTGAAAAAAACTAACAGCGTTTGAAAAATATAATTTAGTTGGAAAGCAAAACCTCTGAAAAAGTAAATAGATAAAAAGATGTTGAAGATACTCTTATGCAGTTATAATTTCTCACCCATCTCTTTTTAACTAATCAAAAGTACAAGATAACCATAATAACTTAATTAATAATGAAAAACCTAAATAATACAAATAAATAAGCTATTAAAAACATTTTTTGTCAAAGAAATGTTAAAATACATGCAAGTCTACTCATAAAAATAAATTATTCATGCAAATCTACTCATAAAATAAATGTATAGATATGTAATTACTGGTAGAGTTCTTCTTTACATGGTTATCTCAGTATAAGAAAGAACATATTAAATGAGACTAAATAAACAAGAAACATTAATTAAAATGTAGAGGACATAATAAGAAAACTAGATGCATAGGATAAGTTATGAAAGTTATAAGAAAAACATTAAATAAGATTTTCAACATAAAACGACAAATACCGTCATACGTAAATTTTATAGGACAACTTAAAGTAATGCAGTCAAATGTAAATTTCATAACATAAATAAAATTACTAACCGTAAATCGTCTAATAATATTTTATAGTTTATAATAGTACGCCTTAAAACCAAAAAAAGTCTAGATGCTAAACGCAAGTCCCAAACCCAGGACTGCACGGAGGTATACAAACAAACAAATGACCATGGGTTTCGGTAACATTGAGCTATTGGGCCATAGAGATGGGCTAAAGCCTAACATAGTAGACACACACACAATGAACTTATTCACTCGAGTTGACATGTTGAATTTCTTTTAACCAAAGTGGAATACTATTATAAAATGTGTATTTCCTTAGCGTCTAATTTACATCTAATGTATGTAACTGATGCACTTATGTGAACAAAAAACTCCAACTATGACTTTACGAGATATTAATGGCAAGACGTACTAATATTTATCAATAAATAAATATTAATGGGACTTTTATCCGAGATCTGGATCTGATCCGAAATCCGATTCGGATCTGATCCGAAATCCGATTCGGATCCGGTCCGAAAATCTAGATATCCAGAGAGGCTGAATCCGGATCCGGATAGTAAAATGTTAGATCCGCCAGATCTGGATATCTTGATTTTTTATTCCGGATATCCGGATCCGTAAGTTCTATTAATAACTATTTGAAAAATAGTAAATGTATATATAAAAACTAATTTTATTTAATAATATTTTCATTTTTATAATAGTATATGTAAATTTTGTAATATTATACATAAAAATAATTAAAAATATTATATATTTTTTTTAATTTTTAAATTATTGTTAATATTTTATATATATTAATATTATTTTATTTATTTATTTTAAAAATCCAAATCTGGATTCGGATATCTGCCGGATATTACAATTTTTAGAAGGATATTCAACACCCGGATATCCGAGAACCCCAGATCCGGATAAGGATAGTAAAATTGTGGATACGCCTGATAAAATTATCCAGATACCCGATCCGTCCCAGGCATACTCTCATATAAATATTTTAAACATTTTAATTTAAAAGTAACTTTCACATAAATTTTGTGTACAGAAATCTTAAGTGAGTTAAAGACAGAAATACAAAATCTGCGACGAAAAAGAGAACACAATCCGTAAAATGGATAATCTTTTATCACCACCTATGGACACGAGCATAATGTAAAGAAGACATTTTGGTATTAGTCTACGTGAAGGAGACCTCGAGTGTGTTTCTCATCATCTTATCTTATTTTCAACGGTTTTGTGAAAGGCAAAAAGTAGAATCATGAATAACGCTATCACATATTCTGAAGAGTGTGTTAAATTCTAAAAAAAAAAAACACTAATGTATGGAGATTGAGTATCACGATTGGGAATGTTAAAAAAAATAAAAATTAAACATTAATGTATGGAGGTTGAGTATCACAATTGGAATGGTTAATATCTCTGAAACATTATTGTATGGAGGTTGAATATATATCACTGATTGTCAAAATTTAAAATATACGTATACCCTGACGTTCTATAGTCTTATTATATAAAGTGTGGATATTTCCAAAGGTAATGTTTATGCAATGGCTCAAAACACTTCCACTCATCATCGCAAAACGTAATTTATGCATTATGGGAATTTGAACGAAATAACTGGATTATTTCAAAGCAATCGATTGTGGGATAAAGAACATGTTTAGCAAGACGAGACACAATCTTTGATTCACGGTTTCTATCGATTTGGTTGATACTACACATGCAATTTCAAGTTGTCTTTCTAGGGATCACCCCTTGAGATAGTCGTCTTTTTCTCTACTTCAAGCATATTTTCCTTCGCAATATACCTGAAAACTAGTATTAGAGTATTCAAGTATATCTAAATGTCAGAACGTTTCCTTTTCAATGCTATGCCTAGTTTTTAGAGCAATTGGATTGAAACTTTGTCATACATGATATAGAGAAAAATTGTTTATAAATTATTACTCAAAGAAAGGATAAGTTCAAGAATATGAGTTTCATCATAATCTAGGGAGCATAACAATCCAAAAATCCACACATGGCTTCAATTTTGTTCTTTTTTTCCTCAACTTCGAGATTTCAGTATAAAAACAATTACTCATTCCGTTTCATATTAAGTGTCCTTGTAGAAAAAAAATTTCGTTATAAAATAAGTATCGTTTTCGATTTTCAATGCAAAATTTATTAATTTTATTTAACAATTTTTTTATTGATTGAAATATGATTAAATATATAAATAATTATATTTTTATATAAGAAATATATAAAATTAATTGTTTCTTTAATCTACGTGCCCAAATCTAAAATGAGATTTAAAATGAAACAGCGAGTATTTAACTATGTATTCTGTTTACATACGACTTTTTGGAAAGGCTATGAAAGAATCACTTGCCTTCCACTTCCTCGTTGCTTTGAACCTTTGCGACGACCATGGCACCTTTTGGCTTGTACTCCTAAAATTGATTTTATAGTTCTCCGTGTTTATTTTTGAAACACTTTACATAGTTGTCCGTGTTTATTATTCTCCAAGTTGAAGTTTATATATTTATTCATGGAATTTTAATATAGAGTAATGTTGTTAAAAAGGTTATAAAAAGGTTTGAGATGTTATAATTTCAATAAAACGAATTGTTGTTATCCAAAAACTTATTTCACCGTAACCTAATGGTTAAGGTTTAAATGCTTCTACACTCAGATCTAGGGTTTGAACTCCATACTATGCAATTTGTTGCAGATTACAGAGAGTCCAGGTTTCAAGTTTCGGAGAGAGAGATTTATTAACGAAGATTACAAAAGAAAAAGCTTACAAAGAATCTTCAATATGGTGCAAGTAAATCTGGTCATTTCCTTCGTAAGACGGCTCAGATGATGCAGTTGGACGTAGATCTTCATAAGGCATGTAGTATTATCGGTTATCGAATCGTCTATGTAGTCATTCTCATAAATGTAATGTCATAATAAATCAGCATTAAAAAAACACTTATTTATCTAACAATATTTGTTTTAGTTGCTGGTTTTTCAAAATTGAAGCTAAAAAAAATTGGAAAATTTGCCAAAAGAAAACAAAAAACAACATAGTTGTCTCTATGGTATAAATCTATTTTTTACCATTTTTTCTCCCTTTTACCCTTTCCATATGTTAAAAATAATGAAATAAATAGTTTTAAGAATCAAAAAAATTATTAAAAATATAAACAATTAATAAAACACCCATTTCACAAACACATATTTTTTTTGGGTTGAAAAACATAATAAATAATTTTTTCAAATTACGTTATACTAAAAGTAGAATTCTTCTTCTACACAAAACGGGTGAGTAGAAAATGAATTCTAGAATGAACATATCCATCTACTTTTTTTAGAACGTACAACCTACTTTTTACTATAATTCTAAATATGGGGAATACGAATTCTACTATTTGTAATGATCGCTACTTTTACTTAGAAAGATGTTTCTACTTTTATGGAGTATTCTAAGTTATCAGGAATGCAAAATCTAAACCATACACGAACGTCTACAGAGTGTAGAAATTACATTCTGGAATTTTGTTATGTTCTACACAGTATAGAAGGTGCCTTCTACGGATAAAAAAACTGTTTTTTCAAAAATTATGGAAGTTGCAGTTTTAAAATATTCTAAAAATATTATAACTTCCTAAACGTGTTTTCATTGATTTGCTTCGTGAAAAATATAAAAAAAAAACGATTTTGAATGTTCTTCTTCACCAATCTATGATTTCCCCATGATTTCTCTATAGTTTGTCTTGTGATTTTCACAAACTCTTGTTCTATGATGCATATCTATACAACATGTGGTGTTTGGGAGTTTGGTCCAACCACGGGATTGGTTTTTTCGGCTGATGAGAAAGGGGCTAGGCTACTGCTATTGGAATCAAGTTCTACCTTAGAGGTTTTTAAAAGAATGGGTTTGGAGGATTTTGATATGGAAGAAGATAGCTTACCCGATTTGGAGTTGAGTTATCTACCTACTGAGTTGATCAATACATCAACATGTCCACCTGTGATCATTGCAAAAGATCGACAACTTCAGAATTTTGTTGGTTTTGTTCAAAAGTGTGTTTCTAAAAATGAGAATAAAACACTAGAAGTTGTACATTAGATTAAGCAGTCTTGTTCATTACATTAGAACTAGAAACCAAGCTCTCTCACAGAATCTCCTCTAGAGTCGAAGAGAGACACTCTGGGGATTGATACTTTGACATCCTCTCAATCAATTTCGATCCTCTCAATCAATTCCGGATCATTAGCTGCTTCCAAAAGATCCCATAAAACTCTGTGGCGAGCTCCGATAATGTTACCATCATGCAACAACGACAACTCCAATAATGTTACCATCATGCAACAACGACAACAATAATGTGGAGCTTCTTCAGATGCTTTCTTGCTAGGATAGCTTCCTTCACCAGTCAAACTGATGGCGTCCCTGAGCTGCGAAACCTCAATCTCCATCTTCCCCATCCTCTCTGTAAACATCCTCTCCATATTCGCCATTTTGGAACTGAGCATATCCCCCAAGGAAGTGACGGATGTCTGGATGAGGCCCTCAATGAAGCTCTTAGTTTCAGGACCAAAAGTCAGTTTTTTTTCTGCAGATCGTTTACACAGCAACTTTTTCTTTCTTGTCTCTGCTCCTTCATCAAGAATCTTTCTCTTGCCTTTTCTTGCAACCGTAACTGAAGAGGTCTCCTCGTCTGCTAAAACATCAGTATCATCTACAGCCTTATCAGCTTCTGACCCTCCATCCTGGCTGTCGGCTTCCTCCATTTCAGTCTCTTCAGGCTCTAAAACTGGCCGTTCTGTGTTGCTCCAATCAAACTTCTCTTTGATCCTATCTAGAAGAAGGTCCAATCGTTCATCTTCCATCTCACCCTTCCTCGTATAGTCAACATGCAGGAACATATCACCATTACCAGACACTGAAATAACCGAGAACAAGACACCCTGTAAGAAAGTTAAAACATTAAAAGCCATACAAATTATATACAACAACCATATATAAGAAAACAATGTGAGATAGTTACCTTTTTAGTTAAGGAGTCCTCAAGCTCAATGATGTCTTCATAAGACACTTTTGCAACTCCTTTCCAATTGCCACACCTTGGACCGACGAAGCTGCTAGAGACTTGACTCCCACATATTTCTCCAAAATCAGGAGTTGCTTCCATAATCCAAATCTGGAGAGCATATGAGAAACCCTCGAAAATGTAACTTGGCTTCTTACCCAACTTCTTCCTAGCCTTCTCAACGGAACTCAGCAGGAAGTCATAGGAGTGAAGACCCCAATGGAACTTCCGGAGATTGTCAAGGTCCATCACCAATTTGATGTACATATCAGGGATGTTCACCTTCTCATCTCTCCCCATCACCACACTCATTATCACACACAGGTATATCAACCTCATCCTATCAATCCGAGTCCACTTGTGAACTTCTTTTAGATGCACCTTTCTGATCGACTTCAACGTGATCTTATCACCTGTCCTTAGTAGGTTACTCCAAAACCCCCCGTCATTTTTCCATGTTACAACGTCACTGCTGCTTTCCCGAGAAACTTTGAGGCCTGTCACAGCATGGTACTCCTGAAGGGAAAACCGGAGAGGCGTCCTCGCAAAGACAAACCACTTCTCATGCATCTTCGAGGTAATCAGCTGCTTACACAAGAAACTATCCACCAATTTCCCTGAAAACTTGAGCTTGTTTTCCGCAATAGCCATGATGTGTTTAAAAACCAGATCTTTCTTCACATCATTGTACTATGCAGACATAGCTTTCTTCAGATCCCTGATAAGTTCCATGCGGCAGCAATTGTTGATCTTCTTGACATGAGGTTCCAAACCCTCTGCATACAGTCGCTTAGGTAGCTCTAACTCCATATCTACAAAAGACAAAAAAATGATTTTAGTGAAACGAAGTATGAAATGAACCAAAACCATAAGTCAGAAACATAATCAGTTCATATAATTAGTTAAGCAAACTAAGACAATTCAGAAACGAAATCAGTTTCACATAATCAGGTAAGCACGTCTCTTTCAGTTTTACATAACATATTGATTCAAGTCAAAGAAACAAACTTTACAGTGAAACAAAGACAAACAAAAAACAAATAACCAAATTCGCAAGTCAGAAACACAAAGACTATCATCATGTTCATTAACAAAATCAATTTAAAAACCCATGTCAAACGAAATTAATTCACAAAAATCAAACATATTCAAATTAAGGCATAAGATATTTTTTGAAGGCAAAGAACCTAACTTCACAGTGAAACAGAGACAATCACTAGAGAAAAATCAAACAAATTATAAAATCAAAAACACAAAGACTATCATTCTGTACAGAGACGAAATCAATTAACCAGCCCATGATAAACGAAATCAATTCACAAAATAAATCAGTTAATCAAAGTAACACAATTCATATTCGAAATCAGTTCATATAATCAGTTAACAACACTAAAAATCCTAACAAACAAACATAAAAAAAAAGTAACCCGAATGAAGAACTCAAACACGAAGATAAATGCAACAAAGAACCGTATAAAGTAATGTCGGAGAAAGAGAGAGGCAGAGAGATTGAAGAATAACTCGATTTCACCAACCACCAAGAGAAGCTCCGAAATCACCTTTGTGTTTGTAAGAGATCCAGAGAAGTATTAGAACAAGAAGGAGAAAGGAACAAACTTTATAACTGAAATTGGATGGAGAATTTTGGTGTTTACCTTCGGTATGTAGGAGAAGACAAAGGGGTTCCACCGGTAGGAGAAGAGAAAGGGGTTCCACCGGTGATTACACTCTCCGTTGATTTCACCGGAGAAAAGACCACGTAGAAGATACAATCGCCTTCTTGTTCGCCGTGAAAGAAAGAGGCGGAGAGATCGATCTAGGGTTAGGGGGAGTTGGGGAAATTTCGACTTTTAGATCCTTTTTTCATTTATTCCCGGTTTAAAGTTAAACCAACCGATTTTCTTTATTTTTTTTTAAATACAATTAATCATGTTTAATGGAATTAATCAAAAGTTACTTTTGGCATTATGGAAAACATTATACTATAGAGACAACTTTAGGTTAGATTTATACCATAGGGACAACTATGTTGTTTTTTTGTTCTTTTTTGGCAATTTTCCCAAAAATATTTCCGTTCAACTATATTTCATGAAAGATAAATGGGTTGTCGATAGTATTAATTGAACACCAAATGTCTAAAACATTTGATTGTTCCAAGTTGACTAATGGTTTAGGAAGAACTTTTTATTTATATTTGTATTTTTGGCAAAAATACAAATCTAATAATATTTTAAAATACAATGAAAAGATTGTATTATCATGGCATCATTTTTTGATGCGGTTTAGGCGCCATCTGAGACCGGACCGACACTGTGTTTAACATTACTGTTACTGAACTTCTGACCTGATAAAATTAATTAAAACAATTTGTAGCAAAAAATGTTCTATGAAACAGTTGAAACTAAGGTGAAAAACTTTACTTATACATAAATTTACAGAAAAAAACACATAGACACACACACAATATATTTTTTTTTTCACACACACAATATTCCAGGTTTTTCATTTGTCAATTTGCCACTAAATGTCATTATATCAATCGATCACGTAATATATACGATCATGCAAATTTTCAAAAAAAACACACACACACACAATATTCCAGGTTTTTCATTTGTCAATTTGCCACTATATGTCATTATATCAATCGATCACGTACTATATACGATCATGCTTTTTCAAAAATATATATATATATATATATACACGATCATGCAAATGTTGTTAGTTTAACTGTTTAGAGGAGATCTTGTCTAATCCAGATCCGAGAGTCCATGCGTTATGCTTAACTAAGAAGGATATTCATTTATCATTTTTATGTAATCCAATAAGAAGTATAAAACCAATTTTTTTTGATAAAATCATATACTATATGAAAGAGGTCATAAAACATCTTGGCCGATGCTTCAAACTGCTATAAAAGCCACTCGAATTCTTCATTTTCTCCTCATTCCAATTCACACACAACATAGACTCTTTTGTCTCTAACCAAAAGAGGAATTTAACAATGGCTTCAAGAACGAAAAGCTTTTTAGCCATTTTCTTGATTCTGAACATCCTTTTCTGCACAACAATCTCTGCCTACGGTAACTGCGGTTGCCCTTCTCCCAAGCCAAAACCTGACCCCTCCCATAAGCCAAAACCTAACCCTAAACCCAAACCAACCCCAACTCCAACCCCTAGCCCTGTCACAGCCAAATGCCCTAGAGACGCTCTTAAACTAGGAGTCTGCGCCAACGTGCTCAGCGGTCTACTCAACATCACCCTTGGGAAGCCACCTGTGAAGCCATGTTGCACCCTCATCAAAGGACTTGCTGATCTTGAAGCCGCGGCTTGTCTTTGCACCGCGCTTAAGGCTAACATCCTTGGGATCAACCTGAACATCCCTATCTCACTCAGTCTGCTTCTCAATGTTTGTAGCAAAAAGGTTCCCCCTGGTTTCCAATGCTAATCAAGATTATAATTATACAACCACCACTTGATGTCAACATACATATCTTCTTGTTTGGATAGACAAGATAATATATGTAATATAGATTCTGTAGTATTTTCTGTGTGTTTATGTATGAATGTATGTGTGTATGTGATTTCTACAACTCTAAACTTCACATTTGTTTTTATTTTGTTCTCTTAATTATATATACAGTCACAGGGGTGTTGTTGTACTGGTTGTTGTTTAAATTAATAAATAATATGTTTAATACTCTTTATGATCTCATAATCGTTATATAACATGTATAAAATCTTATCAGACCACGTTGATCAAGCGAAATATACACAGAAACAATCGTTTAAAATGACAGAGATGGATTTGATTACCAGAGATCAAAGGTAATTTATTAGTTGATAAGGGCAACTCGTGTATATATGGATGCGGTCGCTGATAATTGACACCTGGTGACATTCGTGTTTTAACCAAAATTCTTCGTATGTAAGAGAGTAAGACGAAATTTGTGTCAACCTCTTATCATTTTAGTGATACTGAGTACTGACAAATGGATAGGGGTTCGAATAAATCAAATGAAAAGAGGTATATGTATATATGGAATAATCAAGGATGAACTTACCAAAGAGACGGTCAACTTTATAGAACAAAAAGAAGAGGTACTAACGCGTTTTTTGAAAGGGAGGTATAGGTGTTTCCACCATAGAATTAGTTTCCAAAAAATTGAAAAAAATAGACACATAAAACTTAGATTTGTCCCCATAAAAATTCCGTTAATACCATAATATCCTTTAATTAATTAATTAGTCTAAATTATAAATAATAATTTTCATAATTGATGTGAGGTTTTGGACTTCACCACATCCATATGGGCCAGCCACAGCACTACTCGTAATGGACCAAGGCAACTCGCAGGTCCACTCCAGCTCACGTACCTCATCACACACAATATATAACATATGATTAGTGCTGTGATTAGGTTAAGCGAGCATAAGGAAACATACAGTTTACGGCAACAAGAATCAGATCAGTCAGTTCAATAAGCAAGAAGAAGGAGTCAACAATACAAGATAAGACTTAAGTCTATCTTATCTAAGGGCTTTGTTGTATCTTCTAGCTTGGAGTATTTGGTTCTTTGTAAACAAACTATCTAGCACACTGATTTGGTGTTATTAGAGTCTCTTTGATCTAGTGGAGTTTGGGAGTAGGAGTTCTCCCACGAGACGTACCGTGCGTGCTACATGCTGGGAACTCGTTAAATTGATTGTGTCTTTACTTTCAGTTTAAACCTAGATCTAAGACTAACTTGAAACCTAAGTAACCTAACTAAATTCTTCTACAAGTGGTATTAGAGCATCCATGTTACATCAAGGTTGGTTAGGATAGAGAAAGAGAGATATAACCAGTACTTGTTCGATGGTGACGTCGAAGGAACGCGTGGACATAGACCGTTTCGAAGGTGATGGTGATTTCGCTCTATGGAAGGTGAGGATGCTTGCTCACTTTGGAGTACTCGGATTGAAAGCGATTCTCACTGATGAGAAGCTTTTAAAGGATGATTCAGACCCAAAGGATGAACCCGAGTCTGCCATAAAGGACACGGGAAAGGGGATAGCTGGACTTGTTGCAACCACACCTGCAATTGACCCTGCAAATTTTGAAAAATCAGAGAAAGCCAAGGACCTGATTGTGCTGAATGTTGGGAACAAAGTCTTAAGGAAAATTCAACACAGTGAGACTGCAGCTGCAATGTGGAGTACACTAAACAATTTGTACACAGAAACTTCCTTACCCAACCGGATTTATCTACAGCTCAGGTTCTACACTTTCAAGATGGCTGATTCAAAATCTATTGATGAGAATGTGGATGACTTCCTAAAGCTAGTGGCAGATTTAAACAATCTGCAAGTTGAAGTATCAGAGGAAGTTCAAGCTATCCTACTGCTAAGCTCTCTGCCTAACAAGTATGATCAACTCAAGGAGACTCTCAAGTATGGGAGAGACACACTGAGTCTAGCTGAGGTTACTGGGGCCGCTTGGTCCAAAGAGAGAGAGAGAGCTGATCAAGAGTGGTAAGTTTACCAGGTCAGGTGGAGAAGGTCTAATGGTGACTGATAGAGGAAGATCAGACCAGAGATCTGGAAAGGGCAATGGAAAATCCTATAAAGGAAGATCCAAAAGCCGGAATGGAAGATCTAAGTCACGTCCTAGGAAAAACAAGAGAAACAAAGGATGTTTCATATGTGGTAAAGAGGGCCATTGGAAGCGAGAGTGCCCTGAGAAGAGATCTTTCAAACCACAGGAGTCAGCCAATATAGCAGCAGAGTCTACAGAGCCTCTAATCCTAACCGTCAGCACCAAGGATACTGAAGATGAGTGGGTGATGGATTCAGGCTGTTCGTTTCATATCACACCTGACAAAAGCTTCCTATTTGACTTGGAAGAATTCAAGGGAGGCAAAGTGTTAATGGCGAATAACACTCACAGCAACGTTCAAGGAATTGGAAAAATTAAAATTCTTAATCCAGATGGTTTTCTGGTTATCTTAACAGGAGTCATATACACGCCAGATATGAGCAGAAATTTGATTTCGTATGGAATGTTGGAAACATCAGGTTGTCGATATGAAGGCAACGACCTCATGGTCAATTTCTACAAGGACGATAAGAGGATTCTCTCAGGAAGATATCATCTCGGACTATATTATCTTCAAAGAACAGCTTTAAGAGGAGAGGCTATTCTATCAAGACCTGAAAGGAATATGACTAATGTTTGGCACTCACGCCTCGGTCATATGAGTCTCAAGAATATGTCTGAACTTGTCAAGAATGGATTTATCACTGACAAAGATGTTAAGGAGTTGGATTTCTGTGAGCAATGTATAATTGGGAAGTCGCATAAGCTGAGCTTTCCTAAAGCTAAGCACGTGACTAAAGGGATTCTAGAGTGTGTTCACTCTGACCTTTGGGGCTCTCCGTCTACACCAGACAGTCTTGCTGGAAATAAGTACTTTGTGACTCTTATTGATGATTTCTCAACGAAAGTCTGGATTTATTTTTTGATGACTAAAGATGAGGTATTTTCTAAGTTCAGAGAATGGAAGGCTGAAGTTGAAACTAAGACAGAGAAGAAGATCAAATGTTTAAGAATTGATAATGGCTTGGAGTTCTGCAATAAAAGTATGATGAGTATTGCAAGAAATCTGGGATTAATAGGCACAGAACCTACACTTATACTCTGCAGCAGATGGGGTTTCAGAGAGGATGAACAGAACTATTATGGATAAGGTGAGATGTATGTTAGCCGAATCTAGCTTGGACCAAAGCTTCTGGGCAGAAGCTGCAGCTACTGCAATATATTTGATTAACAGGTCACCCAACTCTATTTTGAATTTTAAGCTGTCTGAGGAAGTTTGGTGAGGTTTCAAACTTGATTTGGGACACCTTAGGACGTTTGGATGTTCCACATATGTTCATGTGATAGAGGAGGAAACTGGACCCAGAGCCATCAAGGGAGTGTTTGTAGGATATCCTATGGGCTCTAAAGGATATCGAGTATGGATAGAAGACGAAGGGAGGCGTAGAACAAGTAGAAACATTGTCTTCAATGAGGATGAACTATATAAGCATACGCTTGCCAAAGAAAAGGAGAGCACAAAAGTAACTAAGGAGAAAGAGAAGCATCGTGAAACACGAACTAAGAAGAGAGTATCATTCAGTGATAAATTGATCAGGGGACCTTCTCGTTCTTCCGAATCCAAAGATTCACCTGATCAAGGTGGAGAAGATTCATCATCTGACAACTCTACCAGCTCTAGTAACAAGGAACGCGGTGAGGAAGTTGAGAGTGAGACTGGAGACACTAAATCACTAGACACTTATGTCTTGGCACGAGATAGAGAGAGGAGACAGAATGCGAGACCACCATCTCGATATGAGGATGGAAATTTTGTAGCTTACGCGCTCATTGTCATTGGAGATCTGGAAGTAGAGGAACCCAAGTACTTTATTGAAGCCATGAGAAGTCGAGAGAGAAAGCTATGGAAACAGGCTGCTGATGAGGAGATGAAATCTCATAGACAGAACAGAACCTGGGATCTCATTGATAGACCAGCGAAGGCAAAGCTTGTCGGATGCAGATTGTTGTTTAAGCTAAAGTCGGGAATCCCAGGTGTTGAGGATGAATGATACAAGGGCAGATTAGTTGCTAAAGGATATTCTCAGAGAGAAGGAGTTGACTATAATGAGATCTTCTCACCGGTTGTAAAACATGTCTCCATCAGGCTTATGCTTAGTATTGTGGTGAAACTAGACCTAGAACTAGAACAGATGGATGTGAAAACAGCCTTCCTACATGGGAGCTTAGAGGAAAGAATATTAATGGAACAGCCTGAGGGCTTTATAAAACCAGGAACAGAGAACAAAGTTTGCTTGCTGAGAAAGTCTCTGTATGGTTTGAAATAGTCTCCAAGAAGATGGAACCACCAGTTCAACAGTTTCATGAAGGATCAGTTATTTGAGCGTTGCAGCAAAGACCTATGTGTCTACATGAGAGATGTTAAAACCGACGAAGCCATCTATCTACTTCTCTATGTCGATGACATGTTGATTGCTTCAAGAAACAAGAAAGTGATCAAGGATCTTAAAGAGAAGCTGAGTGGAGAGTTTGAGAAGAAAACATGGAAAAAGCATCCAGAATATTGGGAATGGACATCATCAGAGATAGAAAGAAAGAAACGTTGATTCTGTCCCAAAGAAAATATATTGACAAAGTGCTAAGAACGTTCGGAATGCAGGACGCCAAGGCTGTAGTCACTCCCACCTCATCTCAGTTCAAGCTTCAGAGTCTAACAGGAAAAAAATGGAAAGAAGAGGCAGCGCATATGGAAAGGATTCCTTATACCAGTGCTGTAGGAAGCCTAATGTATGCAATGGTCGGGCCGAGGCCCGACCTAGAATTTGCAGTAGGCTATGTCTGTCGCTTCATGAGTAAACCAGGAAGGGACCACTGGTCAGCAGTCAAATGGGTTCTAAGATATTAACAGGGAGCAATGAATTCAGATTTAACATTCAAGAAGCATTCTACACTACAAGTAGAAAGGTTATTCAGACTCAGATTATGCAACAGACATGGACAAGAGACGTTCAGTAACAGGCTATGCATTCAAGTTCGCAGGTAATACATTTTCTTGGAAATCATGTCTACAAGCAGTTGTTGCACTATCCACTACAGAAGCCTAATACATGGCTATGAATGAAGCAGCTAAAGAAGCAATGTGGCTAAAAGAAATATGCGCAGAGTTAGGATTCAAGCAACACAGGATCAAACTCTATTGTGATTCTCAAAGTGCTCTAGCCCTAGCAAGAAATCCGGTCAATCACGAGAAGGCTAAGCATATAGCTACCAAGTTCAACTTCATTCGAGACCTAGTGGAAGCATGAGATATTGTTGTAAACAAGTTTCATACTAATGTTAACCCTGCGGATTTCCTAACAAAGACGGTACCTGGTCAGAAGTTCCAGCTTTGCTGTGAGCTTTTGAATGTCCTCTGACTAGACATGAAGCAGCTCCAGGTGACTCAGGTGGCTTGACCCCATCCTCGCAAATCACAAGTAACAACCTCATGTTAGTGGTTACGAGCTGGAGTCAACAGACAACTGATACTATCGTGACAGTAAATTAAGAGGAGTAACCCGGAGTAGAAGCAGAATCGAGAAGAGTGCTCGGTTCAGGTGGAGGAGCTCATCAAACAGTCACGGGTTTGATGTTATGAAAGAGGGGAATTATGACTTTCACATCTCTGATATAACACCTACAGTGAGAAAAACAGAAAACAATTGTCAGTGACTACTTTTGTCCTAAGATAAAAACACCACCGACGAATGAGGTTTTCCTGTGAGCTTACCTAAAGGAGAAAAGCATGTGTTGGACAGTGTCAGATCAAGGAAAAGTTTCAGGTTCGAAACCTAATCAACTCGTCGCAGAGCTGAATCGACTGCTAAAACATTAAGAGGAGTCATATCGACAGAACACAACACACGCAATGAAGAATCTGTTGAAACAAAATCTTACTTGGTCTACGAAAGAGGTGGAGTATAATGATGGAGCTAAGGTATGAGCTCAAGCGGTGATTGAATCAAGATCGCCTTCGGAAATGAAGCTCACGATAGAGCTGAACACGTGTCAGAGAAGGTGAAACGGTCACTGGAGAAGACATGCAAACGGAATCAAAGAATTAGCAAACTGCTGAATTGAACATCTTCTCATCTTTGGAAATGATCCTATTCTCTCAAAGTCTTAAGAGGGATTAGATGTACCTGAGGATAGAGAAGAAGGAGGAGAGACGCCGTCATGGTGAAGCTAATTAGACCTTTCCCGGCGGAGCTCGGCTGAGCTCAGCGAAGCTTCAAGTACTCGCGGCGTTGACAGGTCGAGAGGAAACGAGAGAAAGAGAGAGACACTGGGGAGAGAGTGGGAGATCTCATCTGATCTGTTCACTCAACCAAAGAGACACGAGTTAGGGTTGTCGGTTAAGGATGCATGGGGCAACGGTTGGGCTTAAGTTAAAACGGTGGAGATTTGTGAGGTTTTGGACTTCACCACATCCATATGGGCCAGCCACAACAATACTCGTAATGGGCCAAGACAACTCGCAGGCCCACTCCAGCTCATGTACCTCATCACACACAATATATAACATATGATTAGTGCTGTGATTAGGTTAAGGCGAGCATAAGGAAACATACAGTTTATGGTAACAAGAATCAGATCAATCAGTTCAATAAGCAAGAAGAAGGAGTCAACAATACAAGATAAATAGCTTAGGCTTAAGTCTATCTTATCTAAGGGCTTTGTTGTATCTTTGGAGTATTTGGTTCTTTGTAAGCAAACTATCTAGCACACTGATTTGGTGTTGTTAGAGTCTCTTTGATCTAGTGGAGTTTGGGAACAGGAGTTCTCCCACGAGACGTACCGTGCTAGAGGCCGGGAACTCATTAAATTGATTGTTCTTTACTTTCAGTTTAAACCTAGATCTAAGACTAACTTGAAACCTAAGTAACCTAACTAAATTCTTCTACAATTGATTTTATTTTACATTAGAAAATAAAAATGAAAAAAAAACAAAAAAAAAACAGAAAGAAAAAAAACGAGAGAGGTAAAACTTAAACTTTACCCTAATTTTTCAGTTTTATCGTCATCTCCACCTAAAGCTCTCAATCCATTAATGGCGATTTAGAATTTTGGAAAATCTTTATTTTTTCATCGGTATTCTTCCACTTTCTTTTGTTTCTAATCTCTTTGTCATTTTCCTCCTCTTTGTTTTCAGACACAAATCAACGAAATTGATATGTTTTTCCTTTATGGATTTCGCCAGACAGTTCCTTTATACTCGGTATCATCAATTTCATCAAAAACCAACGTTCTTTTATACTCGGTATGCAATTAATTCTATAGATTCTTAGAACCCTAAATTTTTCCTGAGAAACAAATTTTTATCTCTTTTCAACTAAAATTAGTTCTATGGGTTGTACTAGCAGAATGTGATCAGTTTTTGGGATTCTTTATGATATAACCCTTTTTCACGTTTTGTGTCTATATTATTGAAAGGTCTCTTGTGTTGCCGCAAGTTCATGAGTTATGAACCATTCTTGTTTTTTTTCATTTATATAATATTTAAATTAGATTTTCATATGGTTTGGTTTATGTGTTTGACTTGTCACATCCGGTGAATGATGAATCAGTCTCTCCCTCGTTGGTGAAGTGGGCAAATTCTCACCCAAAGCATACATTCCTCCAACCTGTTACAATTGATGCCACAGCAGTGCAAGTGGATAATACAATTGCTCTATCCTGTTTTAGTCCCCGAGCCTAATAAAAAAAAAGAGAAAAAAAAAAAAAAAAAAAAAAAAATACTAGAATGTTATAGAAAAGTTGGTTTATTACTAGAGTGTTATACATCTTTTTAAAATTAGTAGAATGTTTGGATATCTCTAGTAAATGACAATAAAGACCTTTGATTAGTTTTTTTTAATTAAAATTATTTTTAAATACTAAATCCACATCAGTAATAGCAATTCACATCAACAAATCCATCGTTTTGTTATCCTCTGGTCAGTTTTTATACTACATGGATGACAATTCTTAATCTCTCTCTCTCTCTCTCTCTCTCTCTCTCTCTCTCTCTCTCTCTCTCTCTCTCTCTGTGACGCTTCCTTCTCTCGTCACCATCACCACCACTCATTCACTCGTCACCACCACCATCGCCATCTTTCCCATCCGCCATCGTTCGTCACCACCACCATCGCTTCTCAGATTCGTCACCAACACCATCCACCATCTCTCTCTCTCTCTCTCTCTCCGCCTCTCTCTCTCTCTCTCTCTCTCTCTCTCTCTCTCTCTCTCTCTCTCTCTCTCTCTCTCTCTCTCTCTCTCTCTCTCTCTCCCACTCTCTCTCTTCGCTCTTCTCTCTTCTTCTCACTCTTCTAGTGCTCTCATCTCCCTCTCTCTTTCTCTCCTTTGAATCTGATTTTGATTTGTTTTTTGGTAAAGAAAGTTGGAGGAAGCACAAGAGGCCTGATGAGACGAGGTGACTGGAGGTCTCTCTTTTGTTCCATCACCGAACTGCCGCAGACCAAGGTCTCTCTTCCCCCTACTCTCACTTCTTTTTACTTATCTTCATCTCGTAACATTGTTGGATTGTAGTGGGATTTGTAGTTGTTAAAGTCCGCTACTTTGGATTGCTCTTTGCTCAAGGTTGAGGCGGAGAGAACAGATTCGGAGGCAGGAGGCGAAGAGGGGGTCCAAAAGAAGACAGAGCCAGAGGCTGGAGAAGACGGAACATCGAGGCGGCTGGAGATTTTTTTTTTTACGTATAGTTTTTTTTAATTTGGTTTAGTGTAAACCGAGATAGGGAAATGTAGTGGTTTGATTTTATTTTTAGTTTCTGGTTTAGCTTTGTAAGCCGGAATAAATTTGTAAATCAATTTTAATTATAAATAGTTTTATTTTATTATAGAATGACATATCATAGCAAAAATATATGAATCCTAATCAATTTGTAGCTAAAAACATAAAATATGTAGATAACTCAGCCGTATCGTTTAGATAATCCAGCCGTATCGTTTATATAAATCAGCCATACCTCAAACATACCCTAAAATCGGAAAACTGAATTCAAGTACTTTAGAAAGTTATATTGAAGATCATCTTATCAATATCAAGTGAATACAAATCAACTGAATGTGTATAGTTTCTTGAAGTTGATACTTTAACTTGATCTTGAGATATATATTCTCTTACAATCACTTATATAATTCTTATTTATAAGACTCTTACTTTAATATTTTCTTAAATCTAAACCTCAAATCCTAAACTATAGAATTATAAAAATATAAAAATTATAAAGTTTATCTTTAAACATTAAATCCGATATATTTTTATTATTTAAAGTTTAAGGTTAAGGTTTAAAGTTTAGAGTTAAGCTCAAATTTTAATCATTTAAAAAAATAATCTTTAATTTAAAATTTCATTTTAAATTTTGATTTAAACCCGTAACTATATTCTTTAAATTTAAGCAATTTTTAAAACAAATTGAAAAGAACTAAAATTGAAATTTATATTGCTTTTTTCATGACCATTGATTGATTTTAGTCTAAGGGTTCAATATTTTCAATATAAAATTATAATATTTTAAAATTTAAACTACAAATATAAAATTATAAAGTTAAATATTTTCAAAACATTATCTCAAACCATATCTATTTCGAACCTTTAACCCTAAACCCTAAACCACATACTTTGACCTATACCATAAAACATTAAACTTCAAACTTTAAACAATTTTTAATTAATCATATACCATAAATTCTAACTACAAATGTTAAAACTCAAATATTTTTTAATTTAAAATATAATCTTAAATGTTAAATCGAAACCCAAAACACTATATACCAAACCCTAAACTCACTCAATTATATACCCTAAACTTTAAACTTCATATTTAAACCACACATCAAAAATCAACATAATAAAATCCAAGTTTTAAAATTTAAAAATTTATCAAAAATACAGTTTAATATAAAATATAATTTTAACCCTCAAAATTAAAACATTAACCATTGATTGTTTTAATCTAAGGGCTACAAATCCATCTTGGTGTTATCTTCTAACTTCTTCCTCATTGGTTAGTTTTTGAGTACAAGGATTACAATTCTTAACCATTGATTAATTTTGATCTAATGGTCTAAAATGCTTTTTTCTTCACTTTCTCTCTTCTACTTGACGTCTCCTTCTCCTATTTTCTTTCCTTCGGGAGTTCTTCACAGTCTCAGATCTTCTTCATCTCTCTCACTTTCTGTCTTGTAAACAAGAGAGATTCATACATCATCATTAATTTCTTATGCCTTAGTATATTTGGTTTCTAAATCTTAGAAGTGAGAGAAGAAGAAACGTCAAAGAAGAAAAGAAGATTGCTGAAGAAGATGAAAAAGTGTCGAAGAAGACTGGACTTCGCCGTCGTCACGGATATTGAGCTCGTCGTCGTCGCCATCTATACTCGCCGACGTCATCCTTGTTGTCGTTTCTCGGATCCATCTTCGCCGGTCTCCGTCTTTACCGTAGTCGCCACCACCACCGCTTGTTACCACACTGGTCACCTCTCTCTCTTGCAATCTCTCTCGCTCTTTCTCTGTGTTTCAAATTTGTTCTTGTTACTGGAAGGTGGACAAGGCAGAGGAGCTTGGTGGTGGAGGAGGTAACAAAATCGTTGTGTTTCTTGAAGACGTCAGAGCTCTCGTGGTAACGGGACTGCGGCGGCGAAGGAAGAAGAAAATAATGACCTTGCGGCTTCGTGATGTGGAAGAAACACACGGTGATTTTGTTAGGTTTAGATTTTGTGGACGATGGCTGCAAGCTTTTTTGTTTCTAGGTTTTAGATTAGAGTTGGTTTAGAATTAAACTTAGCCGACAACCATTGCTATAGATCTGTCTCATATTTTTAAGTTTTTAGATTTATGTTGTTTGTGCGACTGATTTATCTCTTGAATGGTATAAGCCAGCCGTAACGTTCCTATAACTCAGCAATCGAGTGTAATTTGTTTCGCGGTGTTTCGTATTTTGGGCGGGAACAAACACATTCCTTTAACTCTGAACACAATACTAAAACTTTAATCGTTTCTTAAATTTGAACCTGAATCCCTACACTCTAGAACTATAAGGTTATAAAAATTATAAACTCAGCCGTAACGTATGCATAAGTCAGCTGTAATTTGATTATAACTCAGCCGTAATGTATGCATAACCCAGCCGTAAAGTATGCAAACACACTCGTAACGTATCTGAATAGTATAAGCCAACCGTAATGTTCCTATTACTCAGCCATCGAGTGTAAATTTTTTCGTGACGTTTCATATTTTGGGCAGGAACAAAATGTTTTGGGGGGAACAAAATGTTTTGGACGGAAACAAAATCATTCCTTCAACTCTGAACACAATATTAAAACTTTAATCTTTTCTTAAATTTGAACCTCAAACCCTAAACCATAGAACTATAAAGTTATAAAATTATAAAGTTTATCTTTTGAACACAATATTAAAACTTTAATGTTTTCGTAAATTTGAACTTCAAACCCTAAACTATAGAACTATAAAGTTATAAAAAATTATAAACTCAGCTGTAACGTATGCATAACTCAACCGTAACATATGCATAATTCAGCCATAACGTATGTGTTGGAGACTCATTGTATGAAATAAAGTTATCATATTCAGATGACGCACCATCTGAGTCATCAAACATGTAAAATCAGCTTTCAAATTTATCATCTTCTTCGTCTTCTCTCCTTTTCTTATTTTTTTGTTCAACTCTCTCATTTTCTTACAATTTACAGGACTTAGCTTCTTCATCTCTCTCTTTGAGTCTTTCTTCTTCTGCAAAACGACGAATCCAATGAGAGAGGGAGCATTCTTGCAGGATGTCGGACCGCCATACATGACAGTGGAGGAGAGGAAGCTTCTCTTTAACCGATCATCATCGAAAACGACGACGACTGCAGTAGATCTGTCTCAGATTTTTATTTTTTTAAATCTGTTTATAGACCTAGTTGCGGAAACAATAATTACCAGATCCATAAGATCTCAGAGAAAGACGAAGAAGATAGATTAAAAAAATGAAGAATAAAGATAACATAGACCCTTATTTTACTGTTGTAACATTATACTAGTGATGACATGGCAAATCCGAGTTGATGACATGGCGGATGGCATGGAAACTTGGTTAGTCGGCCGCCAAACGAATATATAACTCAGCCTAAATAAGTATGCCCTCATGTACAATGTAAGTCAGCCGAAACATGGATATTAGTTCAAGAATTAATCTTTTGCTAATAAATCAGCCGTAATTAGGATGCAAAATCATAAGTCAGCCGTATCATCAAATAAATCAGCCCTCAAACGAATGCTATTCTAACAATTAATCTTTTGCTAATAAGTCAGCCGTAAATAAGCTGAGTTTACTGTTAATCCATCCAATTATGGCTGATTAAATATAACTCAGCCGTAACAACATCCCATAAGTCGGTCGTAAATTCAATAACTCAGCCAGTCGATGTTCGTTAACTCAGCCGTTGAAACATAACTCAGCCATGTCTTAACTATAACTTAGCCGAATTTTCCAGAAATCAAACTGCCGATGTATAAGTCAGCCGTAACGCGTGTACGTAAGCCAGCTGTTATCCCATAAATCAGCCAAATTTCTGCAAATCAGCTGTAACTAACAGCTGACTTATGTTCTTAAGTCAGCCATTTTCTCTTAAGTCAGCCATTTTCTCTTAAGTCAGCCGCGTTGTTTAATTCAGCCGCAACGTAGCAATAACTCAGCCGTAACGACGTATATAGCGCTTTACGGCTGACTTAATGAAAACACAGAACCAAATTCCTACGTGGCGCTGGGTTTTTGTTTATGTGGCACTAAAAAGTAATGACATTCTTGTAAATACGTTTTTTCTCATAACATAAAAAAGGGCACGCTTGGTATAAAAAAAATGGCAGTAATAAAAAAAGATTTGTATGGTTCTGGTCAATTGTCCTAAAATATGTAATATTTGAGTAAACTTCCCAAAAAAAAAGAAAAAGACTAGAATGATGAATTTCAAACTAAAGTCAGTTTTTTTCTTTTTTTGCAAACACTATTCTTTGTTTACTGAACGGTTTGATGATAAAGATCTCCATGAACATGAGTGAGTTTATGCATTTTCAGTTGCTTGGAACATGCGGCCTCAGTTGCAAAAATGTTCTCGATGTCTGAATGTGTTGTTGTTGAGATTAAGGAGCCAAAACCAGTTTCTGCAGGCAACTCAATGGACAATTCAGGTTACTCCTAATACTCTAAATCCATTGATGGAAGGTTAGACAATAACATCAGAACTCATGTTTCTTTATCTCTGAATCTCTTTGACTTTGTCTTGTTGTAGAATATGGATACTGGGATAGACCAGCTGAATTTACTCTTGAAGATGAGAGATAAATGAACGTTCTGAAACGAGAGTAGCTCACCGGATACAGATTACTTTTAGCTTGCAAACAAACGTTGATGTGCTAAGTGTAATGATTTTTTTGAACCAGAGCATAATGTGTTAAAAGTATTCAAGAGTAATTATTGTTGTAAGTTATCATATCTTAAGTTTAACATATAAGTTTTAGCCACTTTCTGAGACATCATAATCCTATGTATTTATAAAATTTGTCCCCAAAAGAATTCGTAAGACACTTGAAAGTACATAAATATTTGGAGAGGCATAAGAGATTTGTTGTGATAACAAGAGAGAGAGACAAAATAAATAGCAAGAACACATGAGCATCTCCTGCTACAGCTTCTGCTTATGTCACACTTGGAACCCAATTTTCTTTGGTAAATTATTTTTGTGTATACATACATGAGAAATACTTGAATCGTGGTCCTTTCTTTATCATGCAGGAATCGAACTATTGAGGTAAAGATGATGGATTCTTGATACTTTAAGACAAACCTTTGCCTAATATTATTTTAGGTCTAACGCATGAGTGGTACCAAGAGTATTTGTGTCCTGGTGGTTATATACCTTGTGATGTTGTTATGAGTGGTGAGTTCGAATGACAAATCTACGCTTTTTTACCTTTGCTCGAAATTTAATTAATTCAAAGATTGTGGGAGAGAAGAACGTGGAAGAGAAGATATTGTGCGAGATTAATTGTAGATTTAGGAAAGATATAACGAAATATGAAAGTTTTTCATATTTTTTTGATTTGGCTATAATATGTATCCGACGTTGTGCAGAACACTATAGAGAGGATGGAAAATTTATTCTTCGCATAACATAAAGTAAAAGGTAGAACAAGTTATGGCACATAAACAAAAAAAAAGATAATTCACAGAATCGTGGTTATAAGTTGTAATAAGTCTATAGGTAGACTAAAGATATCTTGCTAGAATATAACCTAATGAATTATAGCTAACATAGAATATATAAGAAAGTTTTTTTTACGTTATATATCCAGAATAGATCCATGTATAAGACTTTGTATCCGATTTCTAGACTAAATAGATAGCTAGAATGAGTGTTCTATCCCCAGCTAGAATATAAAATAAAATATGATTTCACTATTTTTAAAAAAAAAATTTAAACATATAAATAGTCATACATACGTTTCTAATGGTTCTCATATTTTTTTTTATTTTTAAAATTCAATTTATTATTTTTTCCATTACAGAGAGATAAGACATGTTCAAATGACCAAAATATCAAAAACATTATTGGAACAAATAAAATTTGAGAGTCTCTTTTTTTTTTTAAATTTCCCCATTCGAACTTCACTTCCATCTAATGAATTTATTCAACAATTGTTATGAGAAAATGAGAAACCAATTTAGTTTTGTCCAAGAGTACCACACAAAAAAAAAAATCTATATAACACTGTGTCTCAGTCAGCCTTTGATCCGTTACTAATAGCTGGTTTATTTTCGTAGTGTCATGAGAATCTATAAATTTTATCATTTGCGTGTAAGATATTATAGTTTTGTTCCCCGTGAATAGAAAATTTAGTAAATAGGGGTATGAAAAAATTATTTTCAATATACCTCATTCACATGGATCTAGTAACAAAACAAACAAAAAGACAAATATAGGCATAGTTGAAAAGATTTGATAGTATGGTGTCAAACCACATACATAAATATTTAATTTAGAAGGGAAGACAATGTCTAAGCTAAAAACTGTTTTGGGTACATCATGTTGTGTTTATAAATAAATAACTGAAACTGTTTTGTTGATTTGGTTAGCACCAATTTTCACTTAATGTAGTTTGATTAATATAGTTTGAAAATAAATTAAATTTTGATCTAGGAGAGCTGATTATCCAGAAAATTATATTTGAATTATCTTATTGCATAATTTATGCATCGTCCGCAAAGATGAATAAACTGTTTGCTGAGATCTCGATTGCGGAAAGGTTATTACGGTGACTCGAATAAATTATGTCCCGCTAATCATGTTTGTCTCCAGACAAAAGATGATGGTCAAGTCCTTGTTTGTTTTCACTTTTCTTGTGTTTGCGAAAATACGACGTGGTTTTGCCGTGATATATGAATACCACCTGGTTTATCCTGCCAGTAGTCATATTCTTGTCTCAAAGATTAAACCATGCATGTGTAAGTATGAACAAATTCAGATTGTGAAACTGCGAATGGTTCATTAAATCAGTTATAGTTTGTTTAATGGTAACTATTATTCGGGGATAACTGTAGTAATTCTAGAGCTAACTGTAATAATTCTAGAGACAATGTCTAAGCTAAAAACTGTTTTGGGTACATCATGTTGTGTTTATAAATAAATAACTGAAACTGTTTTGTTGATTTGGTTAGCACCAATTTTCACTTAATGTAGTTTGATTAATATAGTTTGAAAATAAATTAAATTTTGATCTAGGAGAGCTGATTATCCAGAAAATTATATTTGAATTATCTTATTGCATAATTTATGCATCGTCCGCAAAGATGAATAAACTGTTTGCTGAGATCTCGATTGCGGAAAGGTTATTACGGTGACTCGAATAAATTATGTCCCGCTAATCATGTTTGTCTCCAGACAAAAGATGATGGTCAAGTCCTTGTTTGTTTTCACTTTTCTTGTGTTTGCGAAAATACGACGTGGTTTTGCCGTGATATATGAATACCACCTGGTTTATCCTGCCAGTAGTCATATTCTTGTCTCAAAGATTAAACCATGCATGTGTAAGTATGAACAAATTCAGATTGTGAAACTGCGAATGGTTCATTAAATCAGTTATAGTTTGTTTAATGGTAACTATTATTCGGGGATAACTGTAGTAATTCTAGAGCTAATACGTGTAATAAACCCCGACTTCCGAAAGAAATGTATTTATTAGATAAAAGGTTAACGCGGACTCTCAATCATAACTCCACAAAAAAAAGCCAGAAATATAACCCAATATAGTATTTAGCTCTAACAATATAGTATTCAACTAACAATATATCAATTTAACGAATCACAGACGTCTGATAACCTAAAAATGCTAGGAATAAAATGAGGAATATTAAAGTTTGTTCGTACGAATTGTTTTTATTCGGTCTCTCTGCTCCACACATTGTAAAATATTACTAAAACAAATAACTGAAACTATGGATCTTGTGGTTGAATGGTAAAATGATGGATTTGGAACCTCAGCACATTTCAGATTTTGATATGCTTTAATTTAAGTCACATTATTCATGATATTTATATATAAGCTATTGCTTTTGGCTGATTTAAATATCCAAAAAAAAGTTTTGTCTATAAACTGTATTTCCCTCTAGAAATTAGTATGAACTTTTTCATAAACTCAGGATACTCACAGGCTAATCCAAAAAAAAAAAAAATTCTAGACCTTCAGTCTGCGTGCTAGAAAGGTGAGCCTATGGTGTGTTGTCGGTCATTCCGACTTGGATGGTCCAGAATTAACAATCAAAATTCAATGGGTCTATATTGATGGTGAGCCCGTGAACCCTTTTTCCTTACTCAACTTGTGTAAAGAAAAAATCGTATACATATTGTGTACTATGTAGGTACATAGGCTGTGGAACAGTAGAAGCTAAGTGCATTTTGGATTTGAATAGCTAGATAAAATAATTTACGTTTTTATTTCTTTCTGGAATTACAATTTTGTCGTTTTCATGTATATGTGACTTAAGTTAATTTTTTTTTCTCGTAATGTTTTACAGGAAAATTCCTGAACCAAAAAAAAATTGATAGAAGAATATTACGAGTAAAACATATTTTGACCGTTTTATCATTGTGTTTCATCACAAAAGCTTTTTCCGTACGTACATGTAAACACACATTTCCATATCTGCATGCATACCTTCTTTTTTTTTCTGCAGGCATACCTTTATCTTGGTAGAGAGGGATGTTAGTCTAGAAAACTCAAAAATAAGTCTCGCAAGGTTTTCTTAATAAGATTAAAGATTCAAATAGATGCAAAACAAAATGAAAGATTACAGCAAACAACTCAAAGAAGACCCACGCAAAAACCCTAGCTGAATCATCACAACAACGACAACGGACAACAAATTAAAAACAGCACTTGTTAAAACCCTAATGAAAAAACTGATCTTCAACAAAAGGAACACAAATATAAATATTTAGATTATTCAAAAGCCTCGAAACCCTTGATATATCGTACGTTGTTTGTTATCAAGTGAGAGGAGGGCAGATAAAACCAGGAGGAGGATTGATTCCACAAGTGATGAGAGCTTGAAGTGCAAGAGGAATGAAGATGTTTAAGTTGAGAAGCTTAAGTCTTATGGTTGTGCAAAGACAAACGGCTGCTTCTAACTCAAGTAACCCTTGTAACACTGGACAACACACATTCTCCACTGGATTTCCAAGTCCAATATGAATCAAACCTCCCAAAACGTCAACACAAGCTCCAAGCTTCAATGCGTTGATCGGACAAGTTGGTTGAGCACTTCCTCCTCCGGAAGGTGGACCACCATGATACGGTGGATAACCAGAGGATGGTGGTGGAGTTGTGATCGGAGGTGGGTTAATGATCGGAGGGAGAAGTCCTGGAGGTGTTGTGATTGGAGGGAGAATTCCTGGAGGAGTTGTGACCGGAGGTGGGTTAATGATCGGAGGGAGAATTCCTGGAGGAGTTGTGACCGGAGGAGGTCTTACCATTGGTGGTGGATAGACGACTGGAGGAGGTCTTGAGATAGGCGGTGGCCTCACCACTGGTGGTGGATAAACCACCGGAGGAGGTCTAACAAACGGCGGTGATGTCCCTCCACCATGATGCGGTGGCCCACCACCACCACCACCATGATGCGGCGGCCCACCACCTTTTCCACCGTGATATGGCGGTTTACTACCACCTTTTCCTCTGTGATGTGGTGGTTTGCCGCCTCCTCTTCCACCGCCTCCACCTCCACCGCCTCCACCGTCACCGCCTCCACCGCCACCGCCTCCACCACCGCCGCCGCCGCCACCACCACCACCTTGATGTGGAGGCTTCGGGACAGGAGGGTGAGGGTGAGTGCAAGGAGTGCAAGCTTGGATCGTTGGTGGCAATGTGATGACCGTGGCGATCAAGAAAATGAAGAAGGAAGCCGAAACCCTCGAGCCCATTATTTGCTACTTTATTTGTTTGTCTAATATTACTGTTTTGTCTGATATTTTTGCAAATAAACATGTTAATATATAGGTGAAACTTAAGTGTTACCCGTGACTCTTGTAGGGGTGGAAACCACTAGTAATGAGTGCATGTAGATTTGATTATTTGCCATGGTACGTACCAACATGTGTGGGGTATGAAAGTGAAGAAAAATTTCCAAACTTCGAGAAATTTTTGGAGCATTTTATTGCGTTACAACTAAGAAATTTTGGAATATTTTTCAGTAAGAACTTTAAATGTTTCTTTTGTTTTGGATTGTTGTTGGTCCGATGCAAACTTCGAGGTCAAGCCCGTGACTAAAGTGTAAACAGATTATGATCACTGTCTCCGAACTAAAGAGTCCGTGAAATCGCTTGTTCCCTTGTGTAATTTTTTTTTGTTATTATAAAGGTTTTGTAATGATTTTTGAAGAGGACGTTTTGAGAAAATTTGGGGGGAGGGGAGGGAGAGCTTCGAGATAAGTATTCTTCGAGGGAGAAAGCTAAGCTATGACATATAAAGTAGATTTTGGCACAAGCCAAGTATGTATTAATTTTTGGAGGTTAAGTATTTGGTTTACCTCATTCAAGTAAATGGTATTTAAGATTTGGGTTTCACTTGTTTAAAACAATTATTTGCTATATTAAGTAAGCCTGGGACGGATCGGATATCCGGACAATTTTAAGGTATCCGGATCCGGATCCTTATCCGGCGGATCCATAATTTTACTATCCTTATCCGGATCCGGGGTTCTCGGATATCCGGGTGTCGGATATCCTCCTAAAAATTGTAATATCCGGCGGATATCCGGATCCGGATTTGGATCCTTAAAATAAATAAAAAATAATATTAATATATATATAAAATATTAACAATAATTTAAAATATATATATATATATATAACATCTTTAATTATTTCTATGTACAATATTACAAAATTTACATAAAATTTATATATATTATTATAAAAATGAAAATATATTAAATAAAATTAATTTTTATATATAGATATTACTATTTTTGAAATATTTATTAATAAAACTTACGGATCCGGATATCCGGACTTAAAAATTAAGATTTCCGGATCCGGATCCGGCTTTGACGGATCCAACATTTTACTATCCGGATCCGGATTCGGCCCCTCCGGATATCCGGATTTTCGGATCGGATCCGGATCGAATCTCGGATCGAATCCGGATCTCGGATAAAAGTCCCAGGCCTAATATTAAGTACCCGGCAAAAATTAATACTTGCAAATATTAATACTATATAAATACTTGTTTCTAAAATATTATTCATCGCAAGTAACTAAAATAAAAATACAACCTCATACGAAAATAAGTTATATGAATTTTGCTATCTTTTTTATTAATGGCTTTCTTTTAAAATCATATGTTTTTATATATTTTCAGTTATAAATAATAAGATTTGTTGTTTCATTTTTCGGAGTTGACGTCAGTATTTTATTTCTTAAGGTGAAACGAGGTAAGTAACGAGTATAAGCCAAGTTACAAAGGTCATCTCCAACTAATTTTAAAAGTTTTATCAAAAAAAAAAAAACTAAATTTAAAAGTAAATGGATCAATATTTGCAAGACTAAAACTCATGTCATTATTTTTTTAAAAAAAAATTGTGAACGAGTAACAAAATCAAACAAACCAAGTAGTTAAAATTCGTACTTGACTTTTGTTTGCAAGTTTTTCATCTGAGATACTTGTTACTTGGTTTGATCATTGCATGTACTTGATATTATATGATGGATAAAAGTTAGGTTCACTCTCTTTGGTGAACCTTTATATTCACCATCTCTGTTACCACCAATAAATGTGCTACCTAGATAATTAATAAAAAATATTAAATTTTATTTAAAAAATTTAAAATAGTTGAAAAAAAAAAAGATGTCTAACAAAACCCTAAATCTAAATCTAACCTCTAAATCTAAATCTAATCCCTAAATACTAAAACCAAACCTTATATCCAAATTGTAAGCCCTAAACCCAAACCTTATATTATAAACCCAAACTGTAAATCCAAATTCTAGACCTTAAATCTAAATCGTAAATTCTAAACTCAAACTCAAATCCTAAACCCTAAACCAAACTGTAAACCTTAAACTCAAATTCAAATCTTTTGAGTTCAGGATTTACGGTTTGGGTTTACGGTCTAGGATTCAAGTTTAGGATATAGGATTTGGGTTTAGTGTTTATGGTGTAGGATTTGGGTTTAGGGTATAGGGCTTATGTTAATGATCTAAAGTTTGGGTTTAGGATTTAGGGTTTAGAGTTTGGGTTTAGAATTTTTTTTCAATTATTTTTTATTTTCTAAATTTTTTTTTTTAATATTTTTATTAATAATCTAACTGACACTTCGATTGTTTATAAGAGAGATAGTGAATTTAAAAATTAACCCTAGGGTAAAGCTAAAGTTTTGTCCTTAAATACAAGACGAGTAGGGGGAACGAACCGAATATGGAGTATAAGTGCACAGCCTTAATATAAATGAAAGAGTTGTATAATACTCCCACGGGCCCAATACTCTAAAATACCCAAACTATTTACTTCGAACATAAACAGTAGTTTGGTCTCAGCCGTTTCTGCACTGGGAGTTTCCTACTTCTGATCCTTTCCATTCTTAAATACTAGGGGCGGAACCCCACGCACAATGATAGATGTGATTTCTTAACAATTGGTGAGAGGTTCAGATCTTTAGAGACAAACGGCTCCTTAGATGTCAAGTAAAGATAATGCAGAGATGGAGTTGCAGTAAGCAATGGGTGAAATTGCACCAATTTTTGAAACAATTACGCAGAGTGGATCGTGATCCATATTCTGTTTGCTGTTTTAAGTTTCTTATAGGTTTCTATTCATCTAAAAATAGAAATTGAGTTACTAAATGCAATTCTATGGCCCAAATGTTGGTTACTGTAATTGTATGGACCAATTTTTATTTTTCTGATTTAGTTTGTGTTATCCTGCATGGTTTCTTGTGCTATTGTTTATTATGCAAATGGCAATGGCATGTTACGTATATTGAACCACCATACTAAATATTATGTCAACCTTCATTTTTACTATTAAATATCAGAAAATCTTCTCCTCGAGAGAGTTACTTTGCCGTAAATGGCTTAAAAAAAACAGGAAATTGGGAAAAATATTGCAAAGTCTGAAATAGGAAATGAATAGCAATTTAGGAAATTATAATGAGACGAAAGCAGAGTTGTGTTGACCGTTTAACAGCTCTGTAACTTCACTCACAGGGGCGTTTGCGGCCACCACCCTCTTTGCCTTCATACCCGGATGGATTTGGCTCATCGCCTTGACCTCCAAGCGTGTTGCTGACAGAAGCGGATGCTTCACTACCTTCCCCTTCAACAATGGAGCTTCATTGGTGTTGAAAGTCTGGAAAACAGATGTACTTATGTTATTCTAAAATGAGTTGGATGTACTTGGTGATGAAAGTCTGCACTGACAATATAATAATACCTCGGGTTGATGTGGTCACTGATTCCAGAAACAGTGAAAGTGCGGTGGTTTGAGGTGAAATTGTATGGTGTCACACGTATCTGAAATACAAAATCTTTTCCATCAAGTTCTTTAAGGCAGTGTGGCAGTTCATCACCGCCACCACCATTCATCTGCAGTAAGTTAAAAAATTGAATAGCTGAAGAGCGATTTTTACAATTGCATACGATAAACAAATGTTGTGGGAAAGTAAATAACAAACCTCATCGAGAGCTAGAACAGCTGCATCTTGTTTAGTGAGTTTAAGCATCTTTCTGTCGAACACCACAAAAGTGGCATTGTCGCTCCCATCATCAACTGATAGTTCAACACGGTATCTGTAATAAAGGTTTACATCAGTCATCCCAATAATAAAAAATAGTCGCTAATCTTATATATCTATGAGTATAATAACTTCTCACTTTATAACACCGGTCACATTGGGATTATCACAACGATTGCAACGGAAAAAAGTGCCAGATTTGTCTAGCTTCCTGCTGCATCCAGTGCAAAAGACAAAAGACCTGCCATTTTGTCGCAGGACCTCAACAACCCGAGCATAGCAAATAAAATCAGCTTCCTGTGTCTTCACTAAGACAGTAGATTTACTACTTAATAATTCTTATCTCATGCTGAAATACATTTTAAACTTTGTAGGAACCATGAATGTTACCTGCCCGTTAGAATTGGAGATGCATTTGTTTAGATCCCTACTGAGACAAGTCCCTTCTTTTTAATCCCTTCCTTGGCTTCTCCTACTGACCTCCTAACCTGAAAATAGATGGTATCATCAGATAAGTTAGCACATGATTAAATTTTGGTTCAACCGCAACACCTAATAAGTTGGTACCTGGCTGTGAACTCTGCGATGGCTGGAATGGCAGTGTCAAAAAAAAAAAAAAATCGTAGCTGGGGTGGAGTTGAGGTACAGGTTACCTGCGGAACGCAGAGTGTTTCGTAGATTATGGGTTCTAGCATAATTTAATTCCTGGAATATATTGACAAAACCGTTCTCAATATCCATTTAAGTTTACAGATATAACACACCTCCAAATATATTGGGATTCACAGTAGTGACCACCATGACAGACTGGCTTCTATCACCTGGCTGATGAGACTCCTACACATTGCCGCAGCTTCGTCACATAAAGACAGGTACACCACCACCGTCCTGTTATGCCAATTGAAATAAGTTATTACGATAAGTATTTCATGTATATAAGAGATGAGAAAATAATGGTTGTGTAGACTTACGGTTCAATGACAAAACGGACGACAATTCAAGACGGACGACAATTCAAGTCATCACTTCAACGTCCTTAAGGTCAGAACCTTGTACAGATTGAATTTGCCCACCCAACATCTGCGATGTGAATATAAGGTCAACAAATCATGTAGAATAATTTAAAACATAAATAAGAAATCTATGCTCGATAATAATAAGATACAAAGTCAAGATACTACTTGCTTTCGGCCTTGAGTAAGAAGCGTATTAAATATAGATAAAGTTCAAGGAATATCTTAACTAATAAGAAAATCATTGTTGTAATGTAAGAATGTTGGGAATAGTAACGTGAAGGTTGGCTTTACCTGTGATTTGGACGATACGTGATGCCACCTACAACATGAGTGATACCACTACCACCTGCAGCAGGAGGTCTTACGACCATGACTGACTTATGTTTCCTGGGGGGGGGGGTAAACAACACAAGTTGCAGATATCAGAAAGCTTCCAACAAAGAACAGCTCTTGCAAAAGAAAACTCATGTTTCACTTTAGTTAAAAGAAAATCCATTATACATATCCATGAGAAAGCAAACAATGTACTCCTTTGGCATATTAGGCAACTGTCTTGCAAATATGTTCTTCAACCCAATCAAGCTAGAACAAACAAAATTATTCAGACGAATCCTCTGTAACAGATTCTGAAAATTCTCTAAGGGATTGAAAAAAAGGAAGATACCACATCATATGCTTAACATACAAACTTGAGCCGCTCAGCTTGTTCCTACAGATCATATAAGTCAATGTACTTTTTTAAGGACAGAACATAAAAGTGATTAAACCTAAACCTGTCTGTGTATCATCTGTTGATATCTTAGCAGACTCATCCTTCGGCACAACTGAGCTCACGCCAGCCTCAAGCTTCACCGTCGAGATCTCCGTCTTGATCTTAGTGTTCCGACTCGAACCGTTGGCTCCGGAGCTGGGATCGAGTTTAGCGGCAGTGAATGTGCGGATCGAAGAGTCCTGATCAGGTTCGGGAGAGAAGTCTTCCTTGTCGTCGTACATGACGGCGTCCTCTGATACCTTGGGGTCTGAGTCGGAATTGGCTCCGCGCGCCGCGGAGATGCTCTCGAGGTCGTCGTTGGAGGAAGGAGGGAAGGAAGCGGAGGGAGGGGGTGGTCTCTACTACTTAACATCGTGATAGAAAAAAAACTTTGTGTTTGCAAACAGAGTTTAGAGGTTGAAGAAGAGTGGCGAAGGATAACAAAACATTCTTTATGAGGCTGATACCAAATTCATAAACCATACGGAACTGAAGGGGCTACACATAAAACCAAACACGGAGAACCAAACGGAATTTGCTACATACCAAACCAAACCAATAAAATGTGGGGCCCATAAACCAATAATAGTCACTACCCACGGGCCAGTGAAGCCCACGCAATAATAGACGAAGCCCATAACAGAAGTCTTTTTTTTTAAAGAAGGCGTGGGTCCCACAAACATGCTGACGTGTCACCTCAGGAAAGACTCAACTGGCTCATTATATTATAGATTTCATGAAGAAGACCTGTCATCGAGTTACATAGATGACATCATTTGAACCTTTTTGAAAACGCGTTTGCTTTCTAGAGCAAAGATGAGTTTGTGATGACAATAGCCAACTCCACTGAAACATTTCTAGGCCTAGAATTCACCAGAAATGGGTTTGTAATTGACCACATGTCCCTTTCTGAGTACATTGCAAAATCTCCGATAGGTTAAGAAGAGACTGAGTTTCTTATGAAGAAGATGAATTGGCCGGTTGTGGTTTCAAACCTTGCAGTACTTGTATACATCCTGGAGAAAAGAGTATTGTCCCAAGGTGTAACCCAATTAAAACTCTCATCTCAAAGGCATGCTGAGAAGTGAACTCCCACAAATCTGGTCTAGTTTTGGATGTAAGCATGATAATAAGCAGGCCCGGCTCAAGCTTTTATTGGACTTTGACAAAATTATTTTTATTAGATTTTGTAGACCCTAATTTTTTGAAAAATAATTAAGATTCTTAACAAAATGCACCTTGGACACATTCCATAAGTCGGCCTGATCATAAAGAGTTGGTGAGTTGATAGCTAACTTCACTAAAAATAAAATAAATCAAGGAATCTATGTGACTAATGTGTTGCCTTGTTTCTTACATAACATGTTTCAAGTATCATTTTGGTGGTGATGACTGAGAAGAGTCTCAGTTTTCTGTATAGTTTTCAATTTAACCTACATTTCAGATTTTAATGCCTTTCCTTGTTGCTGGTCATTATTCGGTATGTGACACATGGTTTTGGTTGTGTGACTTACCTCGACTTTGCTCGTCATTATTCAAAAACATAAGAAGAAAAAAACTCGAAGAAGGATTGTTCAAATGTGATATGTTGGAGATGTCACTATGAAACTGTCTGCCCCGAGAAGTTAATGATGAATCAAGAAACCAACCTAAACGAGACACAAGAGGCTGATGCCCTCTATATACATGAGGTTGTGTTCTTGAATGAATACAAGGTAATTCCAAAGAATCTTGATTTCAACAAAGTCAATGCAAGTGTTTGGTATATGGATAATGGAGCGAGCAATCACATGACGAGAAAAAGAAGTTCTTTTCGAGTCTGAATATAAACACCAAAGGGAATGTGAAGTTTGGTGATGGATCGTGTGTTGATATTGTAGGAAAAGGGGTTGTTACCTTTGTGTGCAACACTGGACAGATGAAGGCACTAAAATACATATATTACATACCCGATCTGAAGTATAATATATTGAGTCTTGGACAAACAACAAAAAACGGATGTAAGGTTAAGATGAAAGACATTTATTTAACACTCACATATTCGTATGGAAGGTTGCTAGTATGTGTTACAAGTTTACGACATCTATCCATAATGTTTACATGTCAGAGATGAAGATGCTACATGGAGGTGGCATGTTCAACTAGGACATATAAGATTTGGAGTGATGAACAACATAGTAAGAAAGGAGATCGTCGTAGGAACGCTGAGCGTAACACACAAAGAAAGCGTGTGTAACGCATGTCTAGCAGGGAAGCAAATTAGACACTCATTCCCGACTAAGGCCATGTTACCTGCGACAAAGCCATTAGAATTATTGCATGGAGATTTGTGTGGACAAATCACCCCACCAATGCCAGCAAATAGTAAGTATGTCTTTGTCTTAATCAATGATTTCTCAAGGTATATGTGGGTTATATTATTAAAGGAGAAGAGTGAGGTATTCGATAGATTCAAAAGGTTTAAGGAGAGTGTATAGAAGCAAACTGGGTCAACAATTAAAACTTTTCGCACTGATAGAGGAGAAGAGTTTACCTTAGCTGAGTTCAATCTATTATGTGAAGGGAATGGAGTTAAAATGCACCTTACTGCGCCTTACACACCTCAACAAAACGGTGTTGTGGAGAGGAGAAACCGAACCTTAATGGGAATGACAAGAAGTATGATTAAAGCAATGAAGATGCCAAACTCCTTGTGGGGAGAAGCGGTAAGACATTCAACTTAGCTCATCAATAAAGTTCCTATAGAAGCCTTGAATGATCAAACGCCATAAGAGTGCCTCACATCAAAGAAACCAAATATAGAGCACTTGAGGATATTCGGTTGTGTAGCTCATGCGAAAATCACTAGACCTTATCTGAAGAAGTTGGATGAGAGATCAAAGAGTATGATCAATCTTGGAACTGAGTCGGGTTCCAAATACTATATAGACTCTATGATCCAGTCGCAAGAAAGGTGATGGTGAGTAGAGATGTGATTTTTGATGAGAAGAAATCTTGGGATTGCATGTCTACACAAACCAAGCTGATTGTGAACCAAGTATGCTTAAGCTTGCACATGAGGGTGATATAGAAGAAGGTAATGATCAACGTGATTATCATGAATAAAAATCTAAAAACCAAGATGAAGAAGAAGAAGATACTGATCACAATGTAAACCAAGACGGTGGTGGACAACCATTGGTGACTAGACACGGCCGCACCATAACAAAAACAAGATATCTCGATGATTATATGTTACTTACAGATCAATACAGTGAAATATTGTTGCTCACAGTGGATGGCGAGCCACATAACTATCTTGAGGCTGAAAATGAACGAGAATGGGTTGAAGCAATGGTGGCTGAGTTGGAGTCTATCACAAGAAACAAGACATGGGAGCTTGTGGATAGACCGACCGAAGTGAAATCTATATGGCTAAATTGGATCTACAAGACAAAGAGAAAGACAGATGGTACGGTGAACAAGTATAAGGTGAGACTTGTGGCAAAGGCTGTATACAAAGACAAGGAATATATTTCGATGAATTGTTTGCACCAGTGACACGTCTCGAAACTATACGCTATTAATATCCCTCGCAGCAACAAATGGTTGGGAGATACATCACATGGATGTGAAGACCGCTTTCTTGAATGGAGATCTAAAGGAGTTAATGTATGTAACTCAACCGAAGCTTTTGAAAAGAAAGGAGAAGAGGATCGAGTTTATGTGTTACACAAGGCTTTGTATGGGTTACGCCAGACACCCAGAGCATAGAATGTGAAACTCGATTAGGTTCAGAAGGAGATGAGATTTAAGAAGTGCACGAAGGAACCATCAGTGTACTGCAAGAGTGAAGGAGGAGACGTTTTGATCATAGCCATTTACGTTGATGATCCATTGTGACGGAAACTTTGCTTAAGGTGATTAAACATTTCAAGGAAGATATGTTAAAGAAGTTTGAGATGTCAGATCTAGGTAAACTAACGTACTACCTTGGCATTAAAGTTATTTAAGGAGCACATGAAATTAGAATAAAAAAAGAAAGACATGCTCAAGGAATACTGTGTGACACAAAAATGAAAACGTGTAACGCGACTCAAGTTCCAATGGAGTCGAATTTAAAGATCTCAAAAGGTGAAGATGAATGAGAGATAGATGTTACAGAGTTCAGAAAAATTATAGGATGTTTGAGGTATATGCTTCGCACAATACCTGATTTGTGTTACGCAGTTGGCGTTCTTAGTAGATACATGCACAATCCGAGAGACTCTCATGGACAAGCGATCAAGCACATATTACGTTATGTGAAAGGAACAACAAACTTCGTTTTTCAAGAGAGATTGGACAAGGAGCGTCATTGGTTATAGTGACATCACACTACAGGAAATGTGGGTATTAATAGCATCAAATTATAGCGTTTATGACAGTTCTGCTATTGTATACCAACACTTATTTTTTTTATAGCGTTTGTCAATTTAAAACGCTATAATTGCTATCGCGGGAAAATAAAAAAATTTAGCCGCGTTAATTAGTTAAGTGTAGGTGCCTTACCATTGCAGATCCAAAATTAAGCGCTATCATACATTGAGGCAAAAAAAATCATTTTTGCCGCCAGATACTTATTTAAAAAACATGGTGTCTAATTTTTTTCATTTTCCCTCTCATCTTCGTTTTTTCATCTTCCCTCTCATTCTATTTTCTTTCTCAACCCTCCAAAAAACCTAAACCTTAAAACCCTAAAACCTAAATCCTATACCCTAAACTTAAAAATCAACCCTAAAACTTAGATATTTTCTTATTTTAATCTTAAATCTTAAGTTTAAATATATTCGAGTTTTAACCTTTTAAAAATTTAATTCCAAATATTAAACTAAATCCAACGGCCAATAATGAACAAACTGAAAATGCGTTTCTTCCTACCCTCCTATTCTCCTATCCTCCTATCCTCCGTATTCTCTTTTTTTTTTCTGTCTAGCTTCTTCATCCTTACACAAAATCACCCCATAAAAAAAATCTTTCACAACCACCATCACCATAACCTCCGACGCCGCCATCTCTATCTCCTCGTTCTCTACCTCCGTCTCTGCGACCATCATCTTTATCTCCACCTCCTCGTTCTCTACCTCCGCCAATGAACTCTGTCTCAACCGCTCTTTTTATCTATCCTCTTCTAAAAGCTTCTTCTTTTCCAGATGCATATTCATGGTCTTAGTTAACACCAACCGTATCTCAGGTTTGTTATATGTTCCTTGTTTTGTTTTGAGATTTTTGAATGATTAATGTTGTTTGACAAGATTGTAACTTGATTAAATGGGGATTTGGCTTCAGGGACGGGGAAGAGGAAGTGGAATTGATAATGGGGCTTGTGGTTATTCTTGTTCTCGTAGTGTCACAACATTGAACGGTGTGTCTGATGCAGTCCATATTCAATAGTCATTGTTCTCTCTCTGTGTTTGGAATTTAATTTTTGATTTGTTTGTTCTTGTTACAGGAAGAAGCCGAATATGAAGAAGCTGTGCTGGTGGAGATGGAGCCGAGCAAGAAGAAGAAAAAGAGAAAGAGGGAGAAGACAGAGACGTAAGGAAGATGAAGAAGATGGAAGAGGACGACGGTGGCGACATGACACACGATGGGAGGAAAGCAGCGGCGTAGATTAGGTTTAGTTTTGGTTGGTTTATTAGGTTTGGTTTAGATATGGTTAATTTAATAAGTCAGGTTTGTGTGTAAATCAATGTTAATAAATAAACTGATATTAGTTGTAAACCAATTCTTTGTATATTGATTTTAATTAATAAATAAAATTTAATTTTTAATTATGAAATAATTTTTTTTTTAATTTTTAATTATTTAATAATGAGTTTTGGTTTGGTAATTATTTTTAATAATTTTTTGGTTAATTAAAAACAAATTAATAACACGAAACATTTGCTATCGTTGTTTATTTAACTATAGCATTCGAAAGATCCGTTATCAAAAAGGTCGAACCTACGATAACGAGCGCTGTCAGAGCGTTTTAGGAAACGCTATTAAAACGAACTAATAGTGTTTAACACCCGCTATTAATACCCACATTTCCTATAGTGTCAGCCACAATATTGATGTCGATGACGAGAGGAACACGTCTGGACATGAATTCTATTATGCTTCATTATTGGTTACTTGGATGTCGCAGAAGCAGCAGTTAGTCGCATTGTCATCATGCGAAGCAGAGTTCATGGCGGAAATAGAAGCAGCAAAGAAAGCTATATGGATTAAAAAGTTGTTGTGTGAGATACTAAGTGAAGAAGGCGAGATAGTCAAGCTTATGATCGATAACAAATCAGCCATTGCTCTAACAAATAATCTGATTTTCCATGGAAGGAGTGAGCACATACTCTCAAGATATCTTTTCATTCGTCAGTGTGTGGATAATGGACAAATCGAAGTGGAGCATGCGTCGGGTGTTGAGCAGAAGGCCGGCATCCTTACCAAGCCATTAGCAAGGATTAAGTTCAAGCAAATGAGAAGCTTAATCGAAGTTTAAGAAATTGATCTCTCTAATTCAAGTTGGAATTAAGGGGGTGAATGTTGGATAATTTCATGCTTGTAAGAACTTAACATATTATTAGATGTTTAATATATTAAGAGATAAACACAATTAGGAAATCTAGAAGTGGAAAAAAAAGTTTTTTATTTAAGTTAGGGTTATGTTTTCATATCTCACATGTTAAAGTGAATTGTTTTTCGTATAAATATAGGTCTCATAGAAGTTGTTCCATAAAAGATCTAAGAAAAACCCTGAAAGCTTTAGTTTTGAGTAGTTTCTAAAGCTATTAAGAAAAAATATTTTTATAATTCTTCATTTCTAGAGATTCAAAATTATATTTTGGGTTTTATTGAGATGATTTAGGAGTTTGATGCAATGATTAGTAAGCATATATATTAGAAGAATTGAAAAAAAAATTCTATGTGCATTATCTTTATTATTCATAAAATTCAGAATGAAATTAGGGATTTTTGCAAAATTGACCTACAACTTAAAGTCAAACACAAAACTAACCTCCTTTTTTTTTGAAAATTGGTTTTGCCCTATTCACCCCACATGTTCATATAATTTACGAAAATGCCATCAATTTTTTTTTTTTCGAAAATGACATCTTTACTCTCTCACCCTCATCATCTTCAAATAATTACAAGATTGCCATTGTCATCAATACCACAACCACCATGAACAACCAATTTGAAGCTCTTAATGCTCCCAAAATCGATTTACCCTTCTTTTTTTTCCATTCTTGTGAACTAAACAAAACATATCTCTCACTTTCTCTCCACAATGAGCTAAAAAAACCCAAGATTTTGATTCTAAAATTTTTATGGTTCATAGAGTCATAGAAGCTAACGATTCTGGGTGGGTGACTATCGTTTGTGATTCTGTGTGCTTGGAGAAGCCTTATGTATGCTAAGGAACTTATCTCACACATTTAAGGTATGACATCGAGTTTTTTTCCAGATCTGTTCGTCAGACGACTTACTTGGGAAGTCGTCTGGCTGTAGACGACTTACCTGGAGGTCATCTGGTCAACGGAAATGTTATTTTTGCAATTGACTTTGAAATCTGTAACCTGAGACGACTGAAAGTTAAGTCGTCTACTATTGTTTGGTTTCAAAAAAATTTCCAAAGAACCTAGACGACTTACATTTATGTCGTCATAGGTTATTTTTGCATTTGACTGGATAATTACAGAAGTTTGACTTCCCCAGACGACTTACATTTCAGTCTTCTGTCGAAAATTAAATTAATAATATTTTTTTTAAAGTAAACGACTTACAATTAAGTAGTCATAGGTTAGTTTTGCAATTGAAAAAAAAAACTTCAAGATTTAATTATACACAGACGACTTACTTGTAAGTCGTCGAGGATTTTTTTCCGAGATTCTGGTCAAACCTCGTAAATCCTGGACGACTTACATTTCAGTCGTCTCATGGACGACTGAATTATAAGTCGTCTGTATATAATTAAATTTTGAAGTTTTTTTTTTCAATTGCAAAACTAACCTATGACGACTTAACTGTAAGTCGTCTACTTTTAAAAAAATATTATTATTTTAATTTTCACTAGACGACTGAAATGTAAGTCATCCAGAAAAGTCAAACTTCTGAAATAATCCAGTCAAATGCAAAACTAGCCTATGACGACTGAAATGTAAGTCGTCTAGCTTTTTTGGAGTTTTTTTTTAACCAAACAATAGTAGACGACTTATTTTTCAGTCATCCGAAATAACAGATTTCAAAGTCAATTGCAAAAATAACATCTGCGTTGACCAGACGACGTATAGTTTAGTCGTCTGGACAACTTAGATTGAAGTCGTCCGCGTCTTCTCCGCTAGTTTTTAGTCTTTTACGTTAGTTTTTGAATAACTTGTATTTTTAAGAGTGATAAGTAACTTCAAGATATGTAAAACTCATATTTACAAAATATGTTCTCTCCCTTAGTTTTACTAAATTTGACTAAGTTTTTCAACGCAAACTTATAAAAAAATATGATATGCTTTGACTAGTTACTATTGTTTGTTTCCATCTCTTAAGTATTATTGTTATAGACAATAATGATGACTATTGTTATGAGTTGGAAGAAGGGTTAAATGCTTCTTAAAATGTTGTATCAATATGAAGCTACCAACATTCGTGTTTATTAAGATGAGAAAAGGCCATTGGAGTTTATTATTGCATATGAGAGATCCAAAGATAAGAAAAAGGCTACTGAAGTCTATTATTTCATTGGTTTGTAAATATGTAAACACATTGTTAGCACATTTAATACATCTTGGAAAACATTATTACTGATTTTACAAAAAATTCACAACTAAAAGAGTAGACATGCAATTCACAAAACAGACCACAAACAAAACTATTATAGATCATTCCTCTACAAAGACAAGCTTGGATTCCACTTGAGTAGACAAGCTTGGGAGTCCAGACGACTTTGTCAGAAGACTTTTAGGAAGTTCAGACGACTTCCAGACGACTTTATAGGAAGTCCAGACGACTTTCAGACGACTTTCAGACGACTTCCAGACGACTTCCAGATGACTTCCAGACGACTAACAAGTAAGTCGTCCCAGAAGTCTTCCAGATCTGAAAAACCTGCATATTAAATTCAGATCTTAAAAACCTGCATATTCAAAAACGTTCAAATGGCTTAAAAACAGAAAAAATGAGTGGAAGACTAGATAAATCTACCTTTACAGAACACACAAAAATACATATCTAAAAATAATAGATCTACCTTTAAATTAGTGGAAGATGAGTACCATCTAATTAAAAACCTGTAAAAAAGATAGATTAGTAAGAAAGACATGAGACAAAACTGAAAATTCATATAAAGTTTTGGTGTTTTCAAGTCAAAGAGATTAGAGTGGGTTTGGAGAGTTTTATTTTGGGAAAAAAGTAAGAACTTTATACAACAAGAAGTTACCAAATGAAGAAAAATCAGACATAAGAACTTACCAAAACGCTCAGAAAAATCCAGACGATTTCCTGGAAGTCCAGACGACTTTGTCAGAAGACTTCCAAGAAGTCTAGACGACTTCCAGACGACTTCCAGACGACTAACAAGTAAGTCGTCTCAGAAGTCTTCCAGATCTGAAAAACCTGCATATCAAATCCAGATCTGAAAAACCTGCATATCCAAAAACGTTCAAATGACTTAAAAATAGAGAAAATGAGTGGAAGATTAGATAAATCTACATTTATAGAACACACAAAAATACATATCTAAAATTAATAGATCTCCCTTTAAATTAGTGGAAGATGAGTACCATTTGATTAAAAACCTACAAAAGAGATAGATCAGTAAGAAATACATGAGACAAAACTGAAAAATTCATATAAAGTTTGGTGTTTTCAAGTCAAAGAGATTAGAGAGAGGTTGGAGAGTTTTAAAATGATGAACATTACATTTTTGTTGCAGCCATTTGAGAGGAGGAGAGAGAATGTGTAAATTTTTCTTTATAGAGGGAGACAAAAAATCCAATTAGGTTAAATATTTTTGACTCAGACGACTTCCTAGACGACTTACATTTCAGTCGTCTGTTGAAGAAATTAAAACAGACGACTTACATGTAAGTCGTCCAGAAGAGTTTAATATTTTTAGTGGGAAATTAAATATTTTTAGCGGGAAAGTAAAATAGAAGACTTCGTCTGGTTTAAATTATTCAAGCGGGAAAATAATTTTAAAAAAAAAATTTATTCGGGAATATTTGGGCGACTGAATTATAAGTCGTCTATTTTAATTTCTTCACCAGACGACTGAAATGTAAGTCGTCCGAGTAAAATGATTCGGTTAGGTTAAAACGTACATTGGTAAAATTAAAGGTTCGGTACGATGTGGACGACTGAAATATGCGTCGTCCGGGTAAATTATTCAACAGACGACTGAAATATAAGTCGTCCACACCCTAAACATAACCCCTAAACTTAATTATCTAGTTAAACACTTCATAAAACCAAATCAAACTTGAAAAGTGTTTATTATACACAGAAATAAACACATATAGGTGAAAACTAATTTTTGAAAAAAACATTTTAGTTTTCCAAAATCTAACCCTAACAATACATACAATACTACAACATATGTTTGCCAAACTCCTAAACCAAAGTATTTCATGATTCACTACTTCCACTCATCTATCTTCAAAACAAATCAATTTTATCATATCTTAATTTATATCACTTAAAACTGTTTATAATTACTTGATTTTTATTTTTCACGCATCAAAATATTTTTTTACAAGATTTATAAATTATTTTTAAAATAAGCTGGTACCAGACGACTTACACTTCAGTCGTCCAGACGACTTCTAACATCTCAGACGACTCGGACGATTTACTGGGGCTATATTCGTAAAAATGGCTTTTGTTTTTTTGTTTGGTCACAAGAGGTTGAACTGTAATTTCACTAGGCTTTTAGGTTAGTTTCGCATTTGATTCAAGTTTGGGTATATGTTTGGGATTAAAATCAAGTTGTGGATTAGTTTTGGCAAAAACCCCATGAAATTATTGAAATATTGGTTACTGAGATGAAAGTTATGATTATACAAAAGATACATGCATTGAAGTATTTCTCCACAATTCTTGATTGTACTCCGAATACTATTCGCAAAGAACAAATTACTTTAGTTATCCGATGTGGATGTTATTCAATATCAACAAAGATTGAGAAATTATTTTGACATTTTGATTGTAAAAAATAAATAAAGAAAATAGTCTTTTTGTTTTTTTCTTCACTCTAAAATGTATTGGTTGAATTAGAGTTCTAAAATGCATTGGTTGAATTAGAGTTAGAGTTAGAGTTAGAGTTAGGTGATGTGAATGGATTTAATATAAAATGAAATAATAAATGAGTTCAAAAGAAGTTACTAGAAATCAATGCAAATATTAATTTTCAACAAAAAGTGTTTTTCTTTGTAACGCCCAAAAAATTCTATAAGAAAATTAGACACCAAAAAACTATAAAATACTAAAATGTTAAAATCTCATAAAACAAAAATGACAAATAAAAATGATTCCAACACACTAAGAAAGTTACCACGTCTCCCGTTACGATTAAATTATTGACTTTAAACATCAGCTAAGTGTTATTCTTTCTATTTGTCGCCTGCACTGAAATTAGAACTTATATGAGCTAAAAAAAATCAATAGGTCTGATACCGCACAAAAGAAGTGTTCAAGTGTTTGCACCAACATCATAAATTTCAATTTTTAACTACATATTGTCACATTATTAGATTTATCATCAGAAAATAGAGTAACATCATCAGAAAAGAACGATCATGTATTTAGCAATGCAACATCGGAATGGTACAACTCCAACATTAGTTGACCCAAACTAAATACTACAGAATAGGTACACAATATACATGATAGTGATGCAGTATTGGAATCACGAACATATGTAATCTGCATTCTGAAATTATTTAAGCAGTATTGGAATCAGTTTATGTTGTAAACCATACTTTGTGTTTACCTTTCTAAGGGCCAGCATCACTGTAATGTTTTTTTTTTTGGTTCTAAAAAAACATGATAGTGATGTTGACCCTTAGAGCATCTCTAAAAAGAAACTCTATTTTGAAGTTTCTAAAATTCTATATTTGAAGTTTAAAGCTATTATTCTCCAAAAGCAAAACTTCAAACTCAACTTCAAAACTATTTGTATTTTATAATATGGTCCTTATATTTGTCATAACTAATTTGAATTCATAAAATTTTTATAAATAACTAGCACATATATAAACATATCACAACAATATTAATTAATGAAATATTCTATAAAATATAAAAATTTAAATAAAAATAACTTAATTAATATTAAACTTCAAGCAAAATACCATATTATTCCATAAATGATTTTCGTAATGCATATATGATATATTAGTGTATTTCGAAGTAAAAATGACTCTCCTCATTTTTACTTTGTTGAAATTGGGTGATATTGATACTTGTAAATATATTAGATAAGAACAAGAAAGTAAAATAGAAACATAAAATATTGCTAAAATACTTAATTTTTTTCGATGATATTAATACTCATGAATATATTGGATATGAACAAAAAAAAATTGTACGAAAAAGACATCAAAAACAACAACAACAATCATCTTCGGTTGCACAAAAAAAAGTAATAATATTTGAAAATTTTGAAGGTTCCGGATCAAACTTACCTGGCTACTAGTGTTGTTGTAATATTTAAATTTGTGTAATAGTTATGTCTTCATCTAATTTTTTAAAATATTTTTTGTTAAGTTTCTTTTGTATATTATTGTTTTCCTAGTTAAAATATTTTAAATCTTATTTTAAAGTTTTATTTAATTTTATGTGTAAAATTTAAATTCTGTAAACAAAATTTAAAATATTTATGAGATATAATTTTTTAAGGATTAAAACAATAAACAAAAAAATATTTATGGATCATAAAGGTGATGTGTGATTGTATGGACTAAAATGCAAATAAAAGTTTGAAATTTTGAGTAGTGAAACTTTAATATAGAGTTTCACTCCTTGAAACTTCAAATTTGAAGTTTTGAAGTTTCTTTTTGGAGAGCAAAAAACTCCATATTTGAAGTTATAAAGTGTCTTTTGGAGATGTTGTTAGAAAGCTAAACATAAAGTATGGTTTACAACATAAACTGATTCCAATACTGCTTAAATAATTTCAGAATGCAGATTACATATGTTCGTGATTCCGGCCACAACAAATTGCTCAATAGAACTAACTAAAATAGAATAGCATATTAATACTAGTCTTAACAGAGTGCCTTATCATCATCAGAATCATATCAATAACCATACTAAATAAACAAATTACTATTCAAATCTGAATTCAAATAAGAAGTTTTCTCATTTTATTCTTAAAGTATTATTAACTTTTATAATAACTAACTAGTATGATATAATTCAGTAATAATTTTCAGATCAAGATGTGACATATTGAAATTATACAATGGTCCACAAACACCAATTAATTCATCTCATAAATTCTGAGCAACACCGATCTCTGTTTGATATCTGTGGCGTTTTTTTTGTGTGAACAAGAAGTTTCTAACAATGTATCAAACGAAGGTTAACTCTCCCAAATACTGTGACCAAAGGCTAATCTCGACAAGAAACAAAGCAGTAAAACACAAGCAACCAAAGTCTCAAATTGACAAAAGAATCGGATTGTTTTTTTTTTTTATAACCGTGGAGATACCAAAGGTTTTCGAAACCAAAAACGTTTCGAAACCCTATCTAAACCCCCAAAGAATCCTGAAATCGATTTATCCCCAAATATTTTTGAAACCCTAATTTGAAAATTTTCTCAAATCGGTCGAAATCCGAGAACCAAACCCTTAATACAGAACAAACAAGATGGAGAGTGATCTCTAATCGATAAATCTACGAGTTAAAGCTTCGATTTACCTTACACAAGCCGAGGAAGAGAGATCGAGCAAAATCGTCTCGAAATCGCCTTTCTCTCGAGAAGAAATTTTTTTTTCAGTTTGGCTCGAGAATGATTTTTTTTTTTGACCCTACACAAACCAAAGACAAAATCGACCCACTCACCACGTGACACGTTGCTAAGGATTGAATCCTTAAGTCCGCTGCGACGGACCAATCCTTCGTCGATTTATCGCTAATAATAGTATTTAATTACAATTATGTTTAAGGATTTGTCTTATGGACCGGGTGAAATCCGCCGTTGGACATGGTCTTATTGCTTTGCTAGGAAGGACTCATCTCATCTGTCATTAGCAGATAGGTTCTTTCACAAGGCCCATCCATGTTCTTAATCGTCGTATACGAGAGATTAGGGTTTATCAAGTAAAAACTTACAACAAACATTTGCTCTGTTTCTGTCATGTATTCTCTGATTCTCCGTGGAAGAAGGTTGCAGAAATGTAGACTCTCACTGAATCTCACTCCCTTCTCCTCTGCTGCTCGCAAAGGTCAGAACTTTACAGTCTCTTACCTCGTTGATTCACTGGGTTTCACCCCAAAACTTGCAGAATCAATCTCAAAGAAAGTCAGCTTCAACAACAAGTGTAACCCTGATTCAGTTCTGAATCTCTTGAGAACTCACGGCTTCACAGATTCTCAAATCTCCACCATCATTACAGATTACCCACTGCTCCTTACACTAGATGCTGACAAGTCTCTTGCTCCAAAGCTTCAAGCTTTACATTCAAAAGTATCTTCAGCCTCAGAGCTAACTGAAACCATCTCGAAAGTTCCAAAGATCTTGTCAAAGGACAGGTCTTTAAGCGTGTACTACGACTTCGTCAAAGAGGTCATGGAAGCGGATAAGAGCTCAAAGTTGGAAACTTTATCCCCACAGAGGGGTAAACAGGAGAATAAAATCAGAAATGTGTTGGCTTTGAGAGGTATTGGTGTGCCTCAGAGGTTGCTGTTCCCTTTGCTAATCTCAGAGTGCCCACATATCTGTGGGAAAGAGACGTTTCAGGAGTCTCTCAAGAAGGTTCTTGAGATGGGTTTTGATCCAACTACGCCTAAGTTTCTTGAAGCTCTGAGAGTTGTCAAGGGGCTGAACAAGGAAGCAATGGAGGAGAAAGTGAACGTCTATAAGCGTTTAGGGTTTGCTGTGGAAGATATATGGGTAATGTTCAAGAAGTTTCCGACTTTCTTGACACTCTCTGAGAGGAAGATAACTCTGAACTTCGAGACCATGAGAAAGTGTGGACTATTGGAAGACGAGGTCCGGTTAGTGGTGAAGAGGTTTCCTCAGTGCATTGGTGTTTCAGAGAAGAATATATTGAACTCTGTTGAGACATTCATAGGCTTAGGTTTCAGCAGAGAGGATGTTGCTATGATGGTCAAGCGTCTTCCTCCGTGCATTGGGTATTCTGTGGAGACGGTGAAGAAGAAGATCGAGTTTGTTGTGAAGGAGATGGGTTGGCCACTAAAGGCTGTGGCTTCGTACCCTCAGGTGCTTGGATACAGCATGGAGAAGAGGATGGTACCTAGGTGTAATGTAATCAAAGCTCTTATTGCCAAAGGGTTGATCAAAAGTGAACTCCCTCCAGTGTCAACTGTTTTGGTATGTACAGATCAGGATTTCTTGAAAAGGTATGTGAGGAAACATGATGATGATGATGATGATGAGGAGCTTGTGGCTGAGTTGATGGGTATATTCGCTGGAGAGACAAGAACATAAAGATAGAAGCTTCTGAAACTTTTTTGTAAGTTTTTTTTTTGCTTAGATATGAATCTTAGATATTAGTTCTAAGTGATGATTCTAGGACCAAACGGTTACTTGTATTGTAGTGAGCAAGAGATGAGTTTCGTTTATTTAAAGAGGATTCATTATATTAAACATTGAAAGTAGGAATAAAGAGAGGGAGATGATGCAAAAGGGGCCACCAAGAGTGACAGACTCAGAACAACAAAGCAAAGACGCAACGTACTTATAAAGTAGCAAACTTCTTTCTTTCAGATTTACTCATCAGCCTTCTCCACGGCAACTCCCACCGGAGCTGCGGCGGCTTCCTCGGCTGCTACTTCAGTGGGGTTCTCCTCCTCTGCTTCTGGCTTCTTCTTTTCCTCCACAACAGCTGGAGTATCCTCTGTCTTCACTTCTTCCTCCACTTTCTTGGGCTCTACGACTTCCTCTGTTTTGCTCTCTTCCTCCACAACCACCGGAGCTTCTTCCTCTTTCTTAGGCTCTACGACTTCCTCTGCTTTGCTCTCTTCCTCCACAACCGGAGCTTCTTCCTCTTTCTTGATCTCCTCCGCCTCTGTCTTGATTTCCTCTGTTTCTTCGACGGGGAGGTCTTTAGTGGTTACTTCCACGGGAGCTTCTTCCTCTTTCTTGAACTCTTCAGTTTCTGTTTTGGTCTCCTCTGTTTCTTCCACGGGGAGGTCTTTAGTGGTTACTTCGACGGGAGCTTCTTCCTCTTTCGTCTCGGTTTTGGTTTCCTCTGTTTCTTCCACGGGAGCTTCAGTTTCTGTTACCGGAGCTGGAGCAGACTCAGTCACAACGGCGACTGTTTCCTCAGGCTCTACTGTCTTTGGTGGTGTCATCTCGACGTGCTCAGCTGCGGCTGGAGTCACTTGTTCAACCTGCAAAACCATTGTCACATATAAGATCAATTCAAAACTGCATGAGGTTTTTGTTTGGTATAGTTACAGAATATATAATATTTTCTCATGTTGTGGATCATGTATATATTGTGTAAACTTAAGCATCTAAGTGGATTAAGACAAGTGAAAAACATTGAATCTAGAACTGGATCGCTAATCAAACTTTAGACTAATGAGAAATGGGTTTGAAAAAAATTAAGAACATATGTATGCATACATCAGCAGTGGCCATTTGAATGTGTAGAAGAGAGGAAAAGATCAAAGAAGAGAAGAGAAAATGTGTATTTGTGTGTGTGATGCTTTGATGTGTGAAGAGTGTTGCTCGAGGAGATGGCTTATTTATAGTAGAAACAAATACTAAAAAAGCAGTACTATAGAATCTTCTCTTTTAAATATCTGTAAGGGAAAAATATTTTATAAAAGAAAATAAGTATTAGTTTAATTAATATTCTCTTGCAATCATAATTCATGAGATGAAAAGAAGCTTTTGGTGATATTTGTTTGAGAAAGAAATATCATGTACAGTTTGTCTTAATGATAGACACCACTTGCGATTAACGTCTAGTTGTAAATATTTAAGACAAATCCTTTTTTGTTATGTAATATAAATCTTTTATCAGTATCATCAGTTCGACTGAAAAATCATCATATATAAAACTTAAATGTTGTAGAATTGAATTACAAAACTAATATCACATGTTGTGGTCTTAGGTATGAAGGATCCCGGATTTCCTCCATCTCTTCTTGGTAATCCAAACCATTTTTATATCAGATTTTATACATTTTGGAAGAAAGTGATGATGGACGAGGAGAAATTATATACATGTAAATGGTGGGATTATATCTAGTGTAACACAGTTGAATGATCCGTGCACTGGATTTTTTATACCATAAAATCTGAAATTAAATTTTGAAAAGTTTATACAAAATCGGATTGCTATATAGGTGGGGGTGTATCACGAAACAATATTATGACATAAATACCGAGAACATAGTCACCTCGGTTAGACGACCCGTCCAATGTTAACACTGTTAAACATAGTTAACTAAAATCTCTCAAATGGATTGGTAATGGTCAGAGCGGCTTTCATAGCGATTGTATGATAATTCCAAGGTATCCCAAAAAAACGAAGGAATCTAAAGGTCCTAAACTGAGTGGCACATTATTTGATAAGCGTTACTTTTTTGAAAGAAAGAAAAAAGGAGAGAGATGAGCGTTACTATATGTGAAAAGTTTTGTTACCTCTGCTTTTGAACGACCTCTAGAAGTTATCGGACTTAAGAAACATTTTATAAAATCCATGACTTCAAGTTTAATATACATTGCATGAGGTAGACTGATATGCATGCGGCATGCCTGAAGCGATATAAAACCGCTGAGCATGCTGGTCGAGTTGTTTTGTTTTACTTATTAAAAATACGACCTGCAATCTTAAAAAACCGCCGAGCATGCTGGTCGATTCGTATTCTGTTGGGAAAGCGGACACGAAGCGCAGCGGAATGTAGCAATCGTGTTTCCCCTGACCTTGTGAGAATCTGAGAGAAAAATACTTCGACGATATCAGGATATAATATAAGCAATAACTAAATGAGACAAACACTTTTTACGTGGAAAACCTCGAGAAGGAAAAACCACTGGACCGTAGTACACTCAACAATCCACTATATAAATGTATGTGAGTACAACCACGTCCTCCCTGTTCAACAACCTGAACAGAACATAGACTCAAGCTACAAAGAGCTATCTCCAACACAAGAACAACAACAACAAGAGAGCAACACAAAGCTTCAAAACCAGCAGAAACCAAACGACCTCAGCTCACAAGGATTTCGGCAACCAGAGACTAATCGCACCATACAAATCTAAGATAAACCAGTCAACAACACCTCTACCAAATTTCAGCTCAATCAGAGAAGATCTCACCGTCGGATTTACCAATCACTCAAGACAGCACTGCTGAAGAACTGTGACGACCAGCTTCACTAAAACCCAGACAACAGAAGATCCAACCGTTGAAATCTAAATCCCTTCGGTGAACCTTTAACTCACTGACTGAAGAAGCTTCCCACAAAATATCAGTCCGATCAGGATCCGTTTGACCCTCCAAATCTGCTTTGACAAATCCAGACGAAATTCTGTCTCCTTTCTTTTTTTCTCTCTTTTGTTTTTTTTATTCTTGTAAGTCTCTACATAAAAAATTAGGTCAAGAGACTATATATATGTGTTTCACTAACCCTAAAGGTCCAATACTAATCTCATGGACCAGAAGGAACCCAACATATTCATGATATATGTTTTAAAGTAAATCTATCAAAAACTTTAAGCCCGGTAACTTGTCAACTTAGCAGCACTATTTATAAGTTTAAACCGTCTGAACACACGAGCCACCGTTATGCGCTACTCCTGAAGTTTTCTTCAAGTTCTGTCAAATCATTTTCATCAATTCTTCTCACTGAAATCATACCAAAATTTCGGATCATACATAGTTAATCTAATGTTTAGCAACTTAGTTTTATCCTAACGATTATTATTTAAAAAAAATATTGGTGGTGACCTTAAGGGTCAGAGTATCCTAATAAGACACTGCAACTGTATTCACAAGAGTCCCCATTAATTCTTTGTATTACTATCAGATTATATCATCAATTTTGTCACTTAGAAAAGTTGATCCCTAAAACAATTGATGAAAAAGGTGGTTGGAATTAATATTATTCATAATAGATTAGATGCTTGGTATAAGGTTGGTACTGTTATTAAAATGTTGAAGTAATCGATGAGAACTCTTCTTATATTGTTGTTATATATAGATCGTTTATGCTGACAAAAAAAATATAGATCGTTTATATTTATAATCTATTTTTTTGTTTGAATTGAGATATATTGCACGATATTAGAAAAGGAACGTCATTATAAACTCTAGTATTTGGACTTTTGCGTTTGCTTAACATTGTACAAAGTAAATTATTTACTGATTCAGATAAGATATCACATGTAATGTCAAAAGCACAAGGTCAAATAGTACATATATATGTTTATATCCTGTGAACATGATTTGGCTTCATATGTGTTCATAACACCTGGTAGATCTAGGTATACTAGGAGTTGTTCAAAAAAAAAAAACTATGAGTTAGGACACAATGAAGTGAAATATTTGATTTTACATACAAATATGGTTGTTCTTTTAGCTAAACGTTTCTTCATAAGGGAATATGGAATCGTTTACTTAAATCTTATTTTGGGTTGAAAATGACATTTTTAGTAGACTGAATATTTTGGCAGTGAATAACTGAATATCAGCATAATTTGTTTGCTAACTACCTTTTTCGTTTTACTGATAATCTTAAATTTTAGTTAGTATTGAATTATTGATGTTCTAATTAAAGCTCTTTCCTTCACAAATTTGTTTTTAACGAGTTTCGTGTTAAAATATACTTCTAGCCATCATCGTTGTATTTGCTCAAAAAAAAAAAAAAGCCATCATCGTCGTACATGGCTGGTAGCTTCGGAACCGGAATACGTTTAGTCATCATCGTTATATATTATGTTAAGTAACTCTTGTATAATTAAAGTTCAAAAAAAAAAACTCTTGTATAATCTGAATAATACTTTCAAGTCATAATGATAAAAAGTTATTCATAGTAGACGTAGCAACAAATAAACAATGTTAACTTTTTGCGTTTTATTCACCTGTTTCACTTTATATTCTCGCATCTATTATAACAATTTTTTTTTTGCTTAAATTATTATAACAAATATAATCCGATGTATTATTAAATCATTCAGTTGTTACTTTGTAGAAAATATCACCCAGTTGTTTTTCATTTTTATTTCTAACCGATAACATGGAAAACAATTTGTTTATTTACTTTTGTTGTTATAAATGTAAAAAGAAAAGGTTCTTCGAGTTTTCTATTTCTTTACCCAACAATAAGCGTTATCGTTTTTGTTTTCACTTTTTATTTAATCTACGTGGATTATTGACGACAAGTATAGGCCGGTGGGTGGGACCAATAAATGCAAAAATATGGGTCCCATGTATTGACTGATAATGACATGGCGACAAGTTACTTCGATTGATTTCATTGTGCATGTGTCCGATCGCTGACACTTGAGTGTATGCCAGGTAGGATTCCACTTGAAAATGGGCCCACATATCTGTCGCCACGTCAGATCAAATCTTCACCCCCACCTTTTTTTTTTGTTCAATTGCTTCTTTGTTTTAAACAAAAGATTAAAGAAGTTTTCGGTATATATATTATAATTAAAAATTCCTTCATAGATTTTTTTTGTATTTTTTGACAACATGTTTTTGTATCATGTAAGTTGCAACCATAACCCCTTTTTTTTTTGCGAACTTGTGTCAATATTTTTCACTAGAAATGGTATGAATAGTGTGCATACTTAAAATGTTCCTCAAATTTTAAAGAAAATTAGTTTAGAAATGCTAATTATGAAAATTCTAATCCAGAAAACTAAGAAAAGAAAGGAAGATATGTGACTTAATTCCGAAAGCAAGAAAAATTAGTCAAATCTTAATCGAAATAATACTTAACCAACATGAAAAAGTTAATAACTTTTGAATATATTATCATTTTTTAAAAATGGCTTCTACATCAAAAAGAACGGATCATATTGTCTGCGCCATTAGAAGTTGGAGTATCAATTTATCAAACTATAATTATCGCATAAAAAAAAAACTACAATTATCGCTATTTTTTTTAATTGTAATCAGATTTCTGTTTTTTCAGTAGATGGGCACGGACACGTAATCACCACCTGTAAAGGTCGGCCAGCAGAAAAGCTTATTAAAGAAAAAAAGGTTGGACGGCTAAGATGGCCATGAGTGTGGGACCCACTGTTTTATTTTATTATGGAAAAGGTGTAAATTATCAATACGTCAATAAATAGGGAAATCTGTTTTTTTAGAGCAAAAAAATGGTAACTATATCCCTTTAGACTAATTTATACTACTTTATGTCTTATCAGACTAATTTTTTCTAAAATGGCAGTAATGCCCTTAAAATTGTAATTTTTTTAAAAAGATATATATTGAGTTCGACAAGGGGGATCGATCGATCCCACTTTACAAGTTATAGTGGATCGATCGATCCCGATCATTATTCAGAACAAAAAAAACGCGAAATATATACTGATCGACCTGGTCCATTTCTCTCGATCGGCGAAGGTCGATTTACACAGATCGACCGATCTGTAAGAATAGATCGATCGATCCCGTGCCGAGGAAAGAATCCCAAATCGATTTTTTTGGTTTTGTATGATTATATCCGGATTGATTCCCACTTGATTTGAACCGACCAAGCATGATTTCAACTCTTTAAACTCGATTTCTCTGGGATGAAACCCATAATTTCCCATTCACGAATAAAGGGAGACAAAATCAAATTCTCACCCAAGTTCATTAACCCTAACTCACTCAATTTCACTCTGATTTGAACGATTATTTGGCCTAACCCATACGATTTCGTGAGCTTTTTACGAATCTATCACTCATAGACATGAATCATGGTAGAAATATTGTGAAAATTTTGTGAAAATTTTGTGAACAATCAATGGAATATAGAAGACGGCGAAGAAGGTTGCCAAGGTTTTTTTTGTCGCTTTTTTTTTGTTCCTTTTTCGTTTTTTTTTTTTTTAAAGAATCGATTTTTTTTTAAAATATAAAAGTGAATATTCTCAAATATTTTGTTTCCATATTTTTAGGAACTGATTTCTTATCCGTAGAATACAACTAATATGTAGAAATCAGTTTCTACAGTTTTTTAGAATTATAGTAATGTTTAGAATTTGATTTCTACATGTTTTAGATTTATAGTAAATCTGTAGAAGACGGTTTCTACATGTTTTAGAATAAGATTAATGTGTAGATTTCGATTTCTAAATTTTTTATAATGGTAGGTTAAGCGCAGAATGTGTATTCTACATATTTGTAGAATACTCCTATTTACGTAGATCATGTATTCTAAACATTGTAGATTCAATGAAAAAAGTAGATTTCGTTTTCTACTTCGTAGAATGCCATTTCTACTTCGTAGAATGTCATTTCTAATTTTTTTAGAACATAATCTGAAATTTATAATTTTAACTTTTTTATAACTGGAAAATATACCATTAAGTTCATATAGGTATTTTAACAAATGTTACTATTTTTCCAAAATTTTTTTGTTTGTAAAACTATTTATTAAAATTATTTTCATAAATATTAAAGGGTATTATAGGAAAATATGACACAAAATATAGATTAGTCTAAAAGGACATAGTTACTATTTTTTTGCTCTAAAAAACAGTTTTAATCCCATATGTATATTAACCCCGAACCCTTACGGCATGTTTTCATAGTCATATCTCATCACGATAAAGATTCTTACAATTGTTAGAAAAATAAGTTGATCCATATAAACATATATTATGAATTTTATTAAACTAACTATCAAATTAAATATTTTTTCTTTCCTTAAATAAAAGTTACGGAATTATCTAATACGGTTAACATATATATGACAATTAATGATTATGAATAATACATATTTGATAACAATGTTTCTAACCCCTCTTTTTTTTTGTTTAATTTTATACTATTAAAATAAATTAAACAATCACATTAATCATATAATAAAAAAATTAGCTTTTTTCTTATATGTTATATTTTGAATTTTAAAAAAACGACTATAAATTAATAAAAAAGGTAAAAATCTCACACTGAAAATTTTGTGATCAATGGTTTAACTTTTTTTTGTTCAAGCAAGCTACAAATGATCATATATCGTAGGGATGGCGTTCAGATACACGTTCGGGTTCGTATCAGATATTTCAATAAAAATGTATAGAACTCGTTCGGATATTTCTACATTTCGAGTCGGGTTCTGGTATTTTATGTTCGGGTTCGGATATTTTGGGCCAGTTCGGATATTTAAATTTTGAAGAAAATAAATCAATTATTCATTGTTTAAGTTTTTTGTATTTAAAATATATTTTAACTTAACTGGTTTTCTAATTTTTAAAAGATTAAAATATTAATAGGTTTGGAAATAACACTTTAAAAATAGAAAGACACTAATTTACTTGTTGTTTTGAAATTTTAGATGCAACTTTTGTTAATGCAAGAAACACGAGTTTGATATGTATTTTTAGTGAGTAGTAAATGATTTTGTACATAATTATATGAATATTATCTAATTTTGAGCAATAAGCATCATTAATATAAATATTTTGAATAAAATAAGAGAAGTAAACTAGAAATATAGGGTTAAATATACTTAAGTTTGGTTATCTTCGGATATCCATTCGGATTCGGATATTACCTGTTTGGATTCAGATATTATCTGAACTGGTGAAATAAGTAATTTGTTTTATTGTTCAAAAATTAGATGATTTTTAGACCGAGCTAGTGAATATATACTAGACAGACAATTATATTTCGTGTCTGCACTTATATTCTATAATAGCTTAATATATTAGATTTGAACGCTAACCTGTTAATATAGTTTGCCAATGATTTTTTTTTCAAAATTTTGATTCTTAGATATGTATTTGGAGTGAAACTAATTTTTAGAGATGTCCAACTTTTAAAATTGACACTTATGTAATTCACCGAATTCATAGAAGAAGTTAAAAAAAAAAACTTAACTCATATCAATGAAACAAAGAAGAGAACGAAAGCACAATTTTATAGAGGTAGAAAATGAAATCATTTATGGAGAGTCAATAGTAAACAAATCGATAGGAGAAAATCTAATTCTCTTTCGTCATATACAATCGATGTTGCCTATTTAGTTTTGGTGATTTGTGTCACCCGCAAAACTTAATTTCTTTTTATGCATATGAAATCTTAAAAATAATTAAAATGAGATGTACTATGTTAACAATTTAACAACGATAATATATTTAAAAGACCAACATTTTTATTTGTCATTTTATAATCGATAAAGATTGTAGTGTTGCAAACTGTTAAAATCATTTAATAAACAAACATTATTATAAAAACGTATCATGCGCATGAGCGCAGATTATCATCTAGTCATTAGATAGTCAGAATACTTTAATTAGTAACAGAAGAAAGGACTTATATCCGATATAAATAACGTTACAACTACAAATCAAACGTGCATAATAAAATAACTATATTATAAAAAAAATTGTTTTCAGTATATTTCTTATAATAAATAGATACTTTTTGTAAAGAGAATTATAGAGAAAATATAATCTTATTTCTATTTTTTCAATTACAGAGAAAAATTATATTATATAAGCATATAATATAGAAAAATCCTTTTTGTGCAGTTTTTCTATTTCTTATAAAAATATAAATGTAGATTGAAGATGTTCTCAGAGCCGCACCTGGGTCTAAGCAGATGAAATGCTTCCCGCCACCAACATAATAACTATTTTACCGGCCATATTTGTCTAAAAACTCCTTGTGGTCTAGGGGTCAAATGTGGCCACATTTGTCTAAAAACTCCTTGTGGTCTAGGGATCAAATGTGCTCTGATTCTCTAAGGGAAGGCTGGTTCGAACCCCCAATATTAATTATTTTTTTCAGCCATTATTTTTATTTTGGGTTTGTGGCTCTGAAATGTCTAGGTCCCGGATGTTCTAATACGAAGAAAAAATAATTTTAATTTTATGTATGAAAATATAAATGTAGATTGGAAAAGGCTTGGTCTTCCTCTTACACTTTAAATTAAATTATGATTTTATATTATTATTTCAGATCTAAAGAAAAGGTCGAAATAATTCACTTTTGGCATCGGAATTATGTGAAACGACCCCATGCGGGCATGCCTTGAATATGTGTAATCCTAAAGTCGGACAATATAAGCATAATTATCTCGTAATCCTTGAATATGTGTTAATTCTTAATCGTTAAATTAAGCACTAATTTAGATCAGCGGTCAAAACTTTACCAGGTCGGCCACATGTTAAGATTGGTACCATAATTAAATGTTCTTTTCGGTCCCATCTGGTTAGAATCTCTTCGTCAGCAAATAGTTGGCCACCACAGCTAAAACTCAAGAATAAAAGATCGAATATTTTTATGTTTTCTAATTTTTTTTTGTTGAGAAAATTGATTTTCTTTCTTGATATGATCTGTTCTATTAAGTTGTTTGTGAATCCTAAGCTGATTGTATATCTGTTCTAATATACATTGTCATAATATATTTGTAAGAGGTGTAAATTGATAATCTTGACAAACAATACGTAAGCAGATTATCAACATTTTTTTAGAAATTAGTTATGGTTGAATAAAACGGTGTTATTGTTCTCCCACTGATACGATTTATATAAATAAATAGTGAAATTACAATGTTTTTTTTGAAAAATTACAATGTTTTTTTTTGAAAAATTACAATGTTTTTTTGAACATAAAAATTACAATGTTTATTGATAATTTTGGAAGATATTAACTAAATTCAACATTACAATCGAGTATCACGATGTAGTTTCAAGATATGTTTTTAAAAACTAAAGACAGTATTGTGATACAAGAGAATATATTATTGTCGGTGAATATCCTAGATTTGGATGATACCAAAATACTGTGGATAAAAAAGATGAGATATAAAGACATTCACTGTTGTCTGTAGACTATAGTAAAAAACTTTTAACCAAAAAAAGTTATAGACGTTCAAATACTATTTACCATGCTATATATATTTTTGATTATTTTCTCACACGCAAAACGTAGGAGTCGAACTTACAATGTCAGCATAGTGGTCTTTGCCTCCTAGCTGTGAGTATTATTTATAAAATGGATACTCTTTACTGTTTGAAGCCTAAAATCGAATTAAGGGTTTACTATTTTTTCAATGTTTATTTCTTTGAATGTCCATATATACGTGCAAAAGAATACTGACACCATTCATAACATGAATTTGACTTTATCTTGATTTTTCATGTGTGCTTAATTTAATTAATCTATAATATTTTGAAATTAGATAAATTTGTAGACGTTAGAAATACTATGTTAGTATAAATACTTCTGGAAAGGGCTCGCTAGTCTCTACTTCTCATTGTTATTAGTTATGATTTCTTTAACTAAAGCAAATTCTATTTTCTTGCATCATTCACAACAAATTTGGCAACTAAAATGGTCCCTATAGAAAAGTAATATTACACATGCACAAATGTTGATGATAGGATTCTGAGTCCTTTCGTTCTGCACCGATGACGCCTTAAAGTATTTTTTTTTCCTTTTTTACATCCGGGAAGCTCGGGGCCAATACAACGGGATCAGTGGACTGATAAATAGCATGAGAGCATTATTAACCTAGAGACCCATTTAACATCTCTTAATTTTTTTTAATAGTAAATGCAAGTTAAGAGACTCCGTTAAAAGACTCCGCTAAGAGACGGTAACATTTATGTGTTCCAATGCAAGTATCTTAATTAAAGGTTTTTAAAAATAATTATTAAACAGTTTTTTTTTTAAAATAAAATTTATTTATTAAATAAAACATAGTAAAAGATAAAATTTTAAACATTAATATTTAAATAAAAACATAAAAACAAATATTAGTAAAATAAACGAGATTGTTGTAGAATATTTCATGAGCTCGTTTCAAAACATCATTCTCATTTTGCCCGCTAGTTTTCTCTCGAGTTGCGGTTTCAAACACGCCACAAAACTTGCAGACGAGGTCATTTATTTTGTGCCATGGCAAAGCGAACTTGTAAGACTCCAAAAGCACGCCCGACATCTTTTCGGAAGAACACGAGAAATGAAGAACATGCGTTTGATTTTTTACATGGTTTAGTTTGATCCGGTTTTTAATTCGGTTTATGCCGATTGATCACTTGGACATTTCGACCTTTATGTGGATATAATGTAACCGAACAGACAAAGGATGTAACCATATGTGAAAGACATTGAAGAGTCGAAATATACACAACGAACTTTAACCACTCTCTACCAAAATGTAAATTGTTATGTATGTAGCCTGAAATTCAAAAGGGATTTTTTTTACCGTCTACTTCTTACAAAATGTATACTACTATCAAATTTCACATTATTAAATCCCAGTGAAAGATACTTTACCAAATCCAAGATGACCAATTTGATACAACTCTAACCACACTCTCTCTGCTTCATCTCTTGCACTTGTTCTCGACTCTTCACTCCCACTAACCGACGTCGTTTTATCTTCCTCCATCGTTAAACTTCCATCTCTCTCCACCACAAACCGGTGATCATCATCATCATCTTCTTCTCCCCCTCCCCCCCCACCACATTTCTCTTCTTCCACTGCCATCTCAAACTGACGGTGTTGGTTATTCTGATGATGAAACCCATCTTCAATATTGATTTTCCCTCCCATCTTCAATATTGATTTTCCCGCAGCGTTGTGTTTTGTGTGGCCTCCGCTTGTTCTTCTTCTTGTATGAATTCGTGTCTGAAGGGAAACAAAACTTCGTTTAGTTAATGGCTTGTGTTAGTCTCCAATAGTTTCCCTGTCGCATTTTGTTTAGGAAACAAAACTCTCATGTCTCTGCAAAAGGAAACAGAGGGCCATGCCTAAACATAAGATCAAGTAAAACTTAAAAAACTCGGAAAGCAGAGCAACTTATTAACACACGACATCTAATCTGAAGTACCAAGAGAAAAAATATATAGCAGCTTCTTCATAAATGTAAGCTTGTGTTCAGATAAGTCACTAACCAGGAGAAGCTTTGTGCATCGAACCCAAAAGTAGTTGTATTTCTGATCCTTCTCCAATCTGATAATTCGAAAACAAGAAAGATTATGACAAAGGAAGAGAAGTGTTTGATATTCAAAGAAACACACATTCAAATCAATCACCTAGCAAAACAATTACTGGCCCTGCGAAGACTCCACAGACGCAGCATACTGAAAATGCCATATCCTTGAATAGTTGCCTTGTCCAAGAAGGCAACAAAGAATGTCAAAACGATGTCAATCGCGAAAAATACATTGACAACGTTATCTATAATACTGAGAGGTGCTCTTGGCGTTTGTAGGTAGTCAAACTCAAAAGGAGAAGCCCATGCTGTGTAGACCACCAAAAGCACTAGAAACCAATCCCATGCCCTGACAAAATTCAACTTTAATCATCAGTTCCTAAATCATGGAATACGAGAAGAAGAAAAATAAAAACGCATAACAGAATTCGCATAGTATAAAAATTCAAAATCAAAGCAATATGATTCTATTGAATAAAATCAAACTAAGTGCGATTCGTGTAATGCCTTTGAACACGAGCATTACATCGAACACTATGGATTCAAAATAGTTTCATCGTTATTCGCTTCAATAGAGTAACAAAAACTTAAGGATCTGTTAATCTCGTAAGAGCGAGAACGAGAAGGCAAACATGCAGAAACCTAGCTCCTCCTCCACACAATAACGAATCGTCTACCACAAAATCTCAAACCAAGGATCATCAGCGATGACACGAACAATCACATAATCAGTTAAGCAAAATCGATTAACTACCTGTAGCGAGGATCGAAGGGAGAGACGATGAAGAAGCGGAGCTTAACGTGACGCGTAGAGCCAGAATTAACACCGAGAGGCGGAAGAAGACCTTTGCTAAAACTGTAATGACTTATCGTCTCTTCCGTCAAAACATGCTCCGCCGCTATATCCTCCGCCTCCTTGATCGAAACTCCGCCGCCTTGTTTCTCCGGCCAAAACCACACTTTCTTCTTCTTATTATCCATCTCGAATTCTCGATCGATCTTTTACTATCTCTCTCGATTGGAAACAGAATACGAACGATAGAGAGAGAGAGCCAGAGGAATGAAACCAAAAACGATGATCGTTTTTTTTTCCTTCTCATTAATCCCCTACCCACTACAATGCTTACACCTGCCCACTAAGACCAGTTTCTTCTGAGTCGAAATTAGGTGGCGGTTCTTCTTTTAAACAACCGAAATGTGTTTATTAGTTTCGTTATTTTTTAATAAAAATACATTAATCTGTTTAATCTGGATATCTGTTTTGTTTTAGGTTGTTTTTTGGTTTTTAATCTCCTAAAATATAACTATCATTTTAAATCAATATTTATTTGGTTTCTTCGGTTAAACAGATTGATGTTTTTGGTTTTTTTTCCTCTGATAATGAAAAAGTACTATTATTTGTTTGTTTTCATGTTATGAATTTTAGATAGTCGTGATATCGAACCAATGATTTCATATTATAGTTTCTAAACGGATAATAATTAAAAAAAAGAAAAAAATTATTAAGACAAATCATTTTATTACAATTTGGTCGATAGTGAAAGAAGCATTAAAAAAGAATATTTTAACTTCCAAAAATATTAGATATTTCAGTTTTGGTAAATACGTAGTTAAAAGGTGCTCATGTCAATGTGCACATGTATCTGTATGTAAAAGTATATAAAAATGGTTGATAAATATATAAAGATACTGTTAATTAATTTTAAATAACATTTTTTTTTCAAAATAATACATGAAAAATAAAATTATTAAAATGAAATTATTTAAAAACAAAAATATTGTAAAATTTATATAAACTATAATATATAACTTATATATAATTCTTTAATTATATATATATATATATATGTATATAACAAATCAAATTGGATATCCGTTCCTATAAATATTGATATTTGTGATTTGTTTTTTATACGGATATTGCATTTTAGTATTTGATTTCCTTCGTAGAGTAACATATATCCAGATTTTTCGGTTTGAATCAAAACAAATAACGAATCGAATCAAAATTTATGAATAATTTTCCAGCTTTATTCGTAAACAGTAAAAATAACGTAAAAAAGAACCATGCATATGAGTTTTATATTAAAAAAATGTAAAATACATAGTGTGAACATATTTATGTAAGTTTGGCTGAGAAGCTCTCTACATGTGACATGTGTCTATTTTAGTATGAATACATTTATTACAATGCTTCTACATGTGACATGTGTCCAGTTTAATGTGAACGCATTTATTAAAATGCTTTTTCTTTAATATATAAGAGATTTTTTCTTTTCTTTTAATTCTACTTATAGTTAAGAACCCTCCTAAGATACATGGTTAATGGTGCTAGTCGGGCGGTAACTCCGGGCTAGCGAGTTACCGAAATATCGCGGAGTACTCGGAGATTACGCGGGACCTAGTTTTATATACAATTTAATATATTTATAATATATTTAGTTAATTTTAAGCATGATGATACAAACATAATTATATATTTTTCTTATATATAATTTTTAACAGTCTCTTTTTGATTCGTAAATGGTGGGTTTGGTACGGAAAAAATCCCTAAATGTAGTATGGATGTGTTTATTTTGGGTTTGATAGCTAATTATAATTATTTAGTAATGAATAATTACACAAAATCTGTCAATAATGAGTAAAAAATAATCAACCGTGTTTTAACTTACACGAAAAAAAAACTTAAGCAGTCAACGCGAGATTAGGCGGGAATTAGGCGGTAAACGCAAAAATTAGGCGGTCTTACGCGGGTCAACGCCTGGCTACACCAATTTGGGTATAATCGCCGCGGTCAACCTCCGAACAGCGCCTAGACGGCCGCGTTTTCGAACAAGACGTAAAACTAACTTCTTGCGTTAATGAGTAAAGTAAAACATTTTTAACTGATGGTAAATTTATAGATGTAAGGTGAGTCACCAAAGAAGTAATGGAAGCGTCTATTAGTTAAGATAAAATAGATTTAGCTAACAAATCTTAAATGGGTTTTATTTTATTTAGTGTTATCTTGTATAGCTAAACAAAGTAAGAGAATGGACTTTGGTGTTAATGTCTAAATTAGCCCATGTTTGAAATTGCAATAGGCATAACGCATGTTATTGACCCGGGTTTAGCGCCGAAACAACTAATTGGAAATTAAACGGAGATTAATTGGAGATTTTTTAGGATACTTTATATATAATACATACTAGGGTAGACCCGCTCTGCAGGCGGGGTATATTTTACTTGTGATCTTAGTTTTTTATTTTTTGTATGATTTGGTGGTTTGTGTTTTAGGTTTGCATTTGCAAGAGATGTATATAATAATAAGTGTTTATTGTCTATTAGGACATTTTAAGTGAAGAAAGATATTATATCCATTGTAGTTAATGTTTGATGTTTGCTTATTTTTGTCAGTGGTTTTTGTTTTTTATTTGTTGTCAAATATATTTTATGACATTATACTATTTTAGTTATTATCTTTTTTTTTTAAATGTTTTTATAATGAAAACACATTTTATATCATCTTCGCATATGTCTAACTATTTTTTTTTATTTTTTATTATTCTTGTTAGAGATCATAAAGTTGTATTAGCATGATACGATTTTCATGATTGAACTGGTATACATTTATTAAATGTTTGCTCAGTTTTTTTTATATATAGTAAGTATTATTCGAGTTTTTATTGTTGTGGTTAGGTTTAATATTCAAAACATTATTTATTTTATATTTTGTTTATATTGAATGTACTTGTATTTTAATAAAAAAATATTATTTAGTTTCAGTGTATTATTAGTAGCTGTTTTACCTATTCTATTACCTCCTATATTGTTTCATTGGTTATACCGAGTAATATATTATTTTATTTTAAATTTTTACTATAAATTTATAATGGAACAGGAAAAACATAAGAAACTTCTCCATTTCCTTATAGTAAAAACACTTAGTGCACCCTTTCTCGAGGTCATTGAGCTCGCAGGCTCTTGGTAGCATTATAAGAATCATGTTTATGCCATAGGATCTCCTCTTTATGATTGGAACCTCATGCAACAACCGCTTAACTTGCCTCCACAGTTTGTCAATAACGTATGTGTTGTTTCTCCATTTATGAACGTCTATAAGATTCATCCCTTCAACATGGCCACCTGCGAGTAGCCTAAGTACTGCGTACAGGTAATTACCTTTCTTATAGTGTTTCTTTTCTGAAGAATCCTTTCTTATAGTGTTTTGTTGCCGATATTTTGAGGTGCCTCATTCCTTTGGGACGATCATGTAAAGCAAAGAAATGCTTTATTCCCTCAATGTAGTGTGCCTCTCTATTGCCATATTTAAGGCAAAACTTCATCTCATCTTTGTAACCACGTAGAGTTTGTAGAGGATTTTTGGCGAGGCCCCTCAAAAGTGTATGTTTGAAGATGTTCCTGCACTCCTTGTCTGTAATCTCATCTGGATGAGCACGAAGACACCGGCGGACGTCGGCAATGGGATATTCTCTTGCATGGCTCAACTTCGACATAAGAGGGGTGAGTCGCTTTAATTTTTTAGGTTTGCGATTTGGGATTGTCATATGCCTAGACATGATTGTTGCTTTGTATTGTGTATGAACGATGATATTAGCAAATGGGAGTCTATTTTTTGGTGTGTTTACAATAAAATTATTTTATATTAAAATATATTTAAAATTTATAAATATTTGAAAATTAATTGAACATAATAAAAATAGATTTTTTTCTAAGACCATACTGTAAATTTTTTTTTTTTTTTTGTTTGTTGTGAAAGAACCACTAACGTTTTTTAAAAAGAAAACACGGATTTAAAAAAAATATTAAGAAGTGTATAGTGGTTTATATTTATTCTTTTGATTTTATTTCACTTTGATATGGTCGAAGAAATCTAAGGCAAGAATAACTAATACTTTTTTTTCTAAAATTGAATATCAGGATGGAAGTGAATCAAAGACAGATGAAAAACTAATGATCTGAACGAAATAAATTGGATCATAAACACTTTTGAAAATTGAGATATTTGATTTGTGCCTACCTTTAATTACAAGTTTTCCATTCTTGTTTTGACTGAAATACTCATATTCTTGTGCAGTTATTTAACTCCCCCCTCTATGATGTTTTACATTTGTAGGGTTGTGTAAGTTTGAAGACGAATGATTGAGTTTCTTGTAACAACGTAATTGGATTTGCAAGATTATAGCTCGTATCTATCATAACCAGTTTTTTTGGAGCATAGGAAGGTGACTAAATTCATTTAACAAAACAAAGCCATGATTCTGTCTGCTTTCACTTACAAGGTATCTCCATTGATTGTTTTTCTCTTTCGCTAATGAATCGTCTGAGTTTATGCCAACATTTTAGTGAATAATTTTCACCAGTTACTAAGCTGCTGCTACTCATTTTCACAGGTTACTAAACTGCTACTGGGAGTATAATATACTCATTATATAGTGCTACTGGATTAGTTAGGATTATTCACTCTCTAATGTGTTTGAAAAAAAAACGCTTGTATTTGAATTTGGATGTTGGAATTAGTGTCAAATATCCAAATAAAAACACTTGGGGAGCTTTGCGAAAGAGGAAATTATTTTACCACAATAGCTATTGTTATAACCAAGCGAAGAAGATAAGTTACAAAACCGACACAAAATGATTCAAATAAAAAACGCAACACTAAACAATTTATTCAAACTTAAGATAAAGATAACTCTTCTGCAGCATCAGTTGTGGGCATTGGACATGGCCACTCTCTAAAACCCGGTGTGGCCTTCCTCCTCAAGTTGTTTACCCTCAATAGTGATCCTACCAGGCACATGATCGAATATGATTGATAAAGGTTAGTTTTATTATAGTAACTATTACGTATATAATTAAATTGGTATGAGCATATAAATCAAAAATAATTGTTATTAATTATTTACAATTATATTATGGTAAATAAATCTAAACAACATTTTGATCTATTTTATATGATATATAATTAAATTTAAATGATATTAACATAGATGTATAGTATAACTTAATATAATTATTCCCGTTCTCGGGTTATAATTTTTTGTAAGTTGGTTTGTAATCAGATCTTTATTTCCGCTCTTTGGATTATTAAAATATATAATTTATAAAAAATTAATATGATTATTTATTAAATAAAAATGTATCAAGTAAATGGTACATTTTTCTAGTGGTAATGTCCGCGCGTATGGTTATATATATATATTTTACATTATGTTTATAGTTGTTTTCTCTTCATTTTTTAAAACTACATGCAACATTTGAAGTAGTGTGTTTGATGTGAAATCATGATTTTGAGTTATCTTAGTAGTTTTATTTCACATTATCATAAGTTCATAACTATAGCCTATTTGTAATTCACAAAATGATTTCATGTGCACTTTAAAGAGATTACGTGCCTTTCTTTAATTTTTGATATCTAATATATCATTTTAATTTTTATATTTTGAGAAATTTAGAGTACATATGAATTTAAATTTTTTATAAATAATTTTAATGGGTTTTCCAAACCCGAACCAAATCCGCAAAGATTTCAGCTCAATCCAAACCGAAATTTATAAATATCCGAATGAGACTGAAATTTTTAATTCCGAAAACTCGAAACCCGATTAGACCCGAACCCAACCCGAATAACGTCGACGCCTAGATAAGTTGGTCATAATAAGTTTTAAAAGAAAAAAGATAAATAAAACATTAAATTCATATATATTAACTCTTATTATTTATAAGGGTACTATTGATCACCAAATATATTATATATATATATATATATGTCTAATTAATATTATATTCTAATTAATATTTATTTGATAAAAGTATAGGATAATTAGTGTTATACGTAGGATTACATATCATTCGTAGGCAAGATCTTTATTATATCCGTATTTGGTTGTTAGGTTAGAAACTATAAAATTGGTTAATATCCAATAATTTGGTATGAACATAACAAAAATATCTATTTGTTTCTATTTAATTTTTTTTTATGATAAATGTTATAATTTAATTGGAGTAGGATCATTAAAAAACTTAATGACAACTTTTTAATAGTAGATAATTATAGGATTCTATTTTAATAGATTAGATGTTAGAAGACGTCTGTGTCGTGTGGAAATGTAATATTTTGTTTCAGTCTTGATGTGCGCATCCAAATCGAAAATGAGAAATTTTCACATAAACAAATAGCTTAATTTTTCGTCCAGCTGACTTTCGTTAACTATAAATTCTTCAGTAAGAGAAAGGTCCCTCATCTTAACCAAGGAAACAAATCAGACTTCCAAAATTGTACAACTGATATACAATAGCATAGTGTCCTTCACATGAAAAATTGAAATAAATAGTTTTACTGTGAAAAACTGAAAAATAAGACTTGACCACTAATAAAAGGTATTACTATAGATTTTTATCCAAAAGAATTTGTCCAACTGGCATAGAACCCTCCAACTGAGAAATCTTCAAAAGTCCAGAAAATTGGGAGTTGACTTATCCGATTTCTGTAGATTAGTAGAAGCAGTCTCTAAATTGTATACAAACAACATGCCAAGCTTAGTGATGACATATACCAAGTGAAATTGCGAGAGACCTGTGGAAAAAAAAGGTGCTATGATTTTTCACCAGAAACTACGAAAGTTAATTTCACTTGTAATGCAACTACAAACCTACATGACTACATGAAAATCATCGGCAATATCTGGGGAAAAGGGATCTACCTGCTTCTTTGAAACTGGTGGTTTTCCTGGCAAAAAAAAAACTATATCCCATCCTTAGACGTCAGATGATTACGAACTAAGAATATAGGGATAGATGCTAAATAACCATGAAAATATCAAGCAGTGGACAAACATAACATGTTTGTGCACCAAGCTAAATGACTGATGTTATCTGTCCAACATTAAAGCTCTTGATTGCAAAGAATATAAGAATAGAAGGATTCACATTCCCAGGTACATATCATTAATAATGTTTTTTCATACTGCAGTTAAAAATTAGAGTACTTGAAATGAATTCACAAAGGAACAACATAGTTTACCTTAGACTCAGAAAATGAAGCAGGATATGCTTCGATAGCCTGGCTCCGCTGTAAGTTTCTTCTGGTCTAAGAGACTGAGAAAAATAAAGAGGGCGCATGACAATTAATAAACAATACATACTTAAATCTTAACTTACTTCCAGTTCAGTTCAAGTACATTTTTTTTGGTTAATACATACACCCTTCACCACCAGTTGAATTTACTGTACACATGATTTTAGACTATTAAGTCCAAGGGATGTAAAAGAACATAGTAGACACACTCTAAAGTTTCAGTGTATAGGACACATCATTCTTATGACTCTTCTTCTAGCAAATAAAACAATGCTTACCTCAGAGACTTATTTGAGTAGATGCTTTAAAGACATTATTTGACTGAAGATCTATCGGTATGTATGTAATATTTCTGCACAAACCTGCAAAGTTAGATATGATGGTATCAGAGACAATATTTGAGCAAAAACCCTCACGATCTAACTGTCCTCTGAAACAATGGCCGCTTTACCATCTACTTCCTTTTCGTCATCCTCAGACATGTCATCTGTTTCTTCAGACTCTAATCGCCACCGAAATGATCACCGTCGCTACACTATTACTGTTATGTGTTCCATCAGAACCGTCTCTCCTGTTCTTGTACTTGCCCTTGTAATTGTAAGATGATGATGATCTCCTCCTCCATTCTGACCACTGCCATTGTGTCTCTTCTTCTTCTGCTTTCATCTTTTCGGAGTTCACTCTCTCCAGACCTTCCTCAATCGTCCTCCTGCTGCTTCTAATCTCTTGAGCCGTTTCTTCTATCTTCTAAAGAATCTCCTCCTGCAACGTTTCTCTTGTTCTTCTTCCACTGGCGACATATTTGATTTCAGCTATTGCAACTGCTTCAGCTGCTCTAGCAGCTTCCTTCATCTTCCTAGTTCCTACCAGCGACCAAACGCATCTCAGCAGCTTTGATCTTGCTCCTCGTCCGTTCGATCTCACACACAGCATTATCAACCGCAAAACGCGCTTCGTCCCCTGTTTTACTAAACTCCAACGCATCATCACTTAGTCTCTGAATCTCCTTTGATATCTCTGCCGCGTTCACAGAGTTTAACCTCTCTCGTGTCTTCTCGAGCGCGGCTCGCTCCTCTTCAAGTCTCTTGTTTAGTAACTCGACGGACTCGCGTATAGCAGTGAGATGTTCGGTCGTCTTGTAAAGATTCATCTTGGCTTGGTTTAGCTCTTTCAGAATGTTCATGTCGCAGTTCTCTTTGTCTTCTTTGCTGTGTAGCTTTGATTTGAGCTCTTCAACTATGGCTTTGGTCGACTCGAGCGACTTCAAGACTTTCAAATCTTCTCCTTCTTTGGAGATCAGTTTTTTCTCTAACTCACTCGCCACAATATTAGCTTCGTCCACATCGTTCTGTAACCAAAGTTTGAAACTTTAAGCTTTCGCATCACGAAAAGCAACTAAAGAGAAGATCTTTTTCTAACAAATTCAATAAATAAACCCTAGAAACCAAGATGAGAAAGAGAGAGAGAGATGAGACCTTGGAAGCTTCGGGGATGTTGTTAAGGGAAGAAGGTTTCCAGAAACCGAATCCGCCAAAGCGAGTGGCGGCTCGATCAAAACGAAGAACCCTAGATACATAAGTCGTCATCCTTGACGAAGCCGAAGGCGACTACTGGGCAAGCTTTAGTTTTGGTTTAAGCCCAGAAACGTTATTCAAAGCCCATAACAAAAATAACTCGTGTAAACCCAAAACTTTATTGAAACGGTGTGTTTCGGTGAAGGGGACAGGTGTCGAAGCCTCCTTCCTCTATTTGTTGCGTTGGCGCAAGGAGAAGAGAATTATCTTCTACTTTATGTTAATAGATATATATATATATATATATTGCATATGTGAGTTACTGACAATGAGATCACATATCATATCACCCATGTCCCGGTTTTGAACCAAAAGCAATGCATATCACTCATATTTGTAAGATTTTCATTTAATGAGTACAAAATGACGATTTTGACTTCATCTTCGACATTTTTCTCTACGATTTTCAGACCTATACTATCGCGTTTTTCAAAATTTTCACAGTCTTGAAGCTTTTACAACTGATACTTATGGATTTTATTGAAATATGATAGATCTATAATATAAACTAATATTTAGCACACAAATTGTTGATTTTTGCAAAAAAATATTTCATCGCCTAAACTCACTCCACAACACCTCTTCGAACCAGTGACCTTTTAATCACCCTTTAACCAGGCGAGTTCTCAACTAGGCGGGCGCGTTTTCGATCATGGAAATTAGCTAAAGAACACATGTGTTTAATCATACTATTAACTGAGAATACACTTAACGACATATATTATAATTTGATTGGTTCTAAAATATGACATGACAAAATGACGTATATTGATGAATCAAATGTGACTCCATTCCCCATGAGATTATGTTCTAAAATTTTAGCTTAACTAAACCATTCTTACTTACCACAATTTTAATCTTTGTTCATTTTAAATCATGTGGTTCTCATAATCAAAACTTTATAGATTATATGCTTTTGAATTCTGGTTCGAAATCATGTTATAAATTTTGATGTATATTCTCAACATATACTTCTCCACATATATGGTTTATGTATTGCATTTTATGGACTTTAACCCTATCATTTCTCTTGTTTTAGGTTCATATAGCTTACATAGGTTCATTTAGATTCTTTGCACTTTCATATTGCATTTGAGTACTCTTGGAGCATGTATACATGTTATGGGAGCATTTGGAGTTGGAAACCAAGCAAAAGAGATGATTTGAAGAAGTTTGAGTCGTGGACACTTGTAGCAGCCAAGACTAGCGGTCGAGGAGTGACCGCTAGAGAACACAACCACAAGGCCCAATCCTAGCGGTGTCTACGTAGACTTCTAGACTGCTATGCTCCTTCACATATCCACATTTTGACGATGCATCACATAAATTGAAGCCAGCTGTCTTACCCTGACCATAAGAAGATGGATTCCTTAGTGGTCTGGTCTAGTGGCCTCTACCTAGGCCGCTATAATTGTCCTGAAGACGTCTCGAAAGCATGTAACAGCCTAGATAGCTGCCAAGACCACTACGACCACTTTAACCTAGTTGATTTCAAGTTTTTAGCCTTTTAGTATAAATATGACTTGCTTTAAGTGAACAAGATCATTCTTTTATCTATTGTATAACCATAAAACCTTTTGGATATTTTGGTATTTATGCATTTACTACTTTCTCTCTTGTGATTAAATGCTTCTTAAGCTTGATTATGCTTCAAATTATTTTGGGTTGAAAGTGTATTCAAGATGATTTGTGAGTAGTCACCTCTTGAATCTATGGGATATGCTAATTTATGGTGATTTGCTGAAGGGTTAAGATGTTTAGTATTAGATTTACATGTGGATTTACATGTTTCCCTACTATCTTACTGTTTTTAAAGCTAGATTAGACTTTCTCGGTCTAGATTCTAGATTATCTTATGCACCAAAGATGTATGTTAAAATGCTTGAATGAACTTAGTTATGCGCTAGCTTGACTAACTAAAGGGATTGGATATTAAAATTACTATATGGTTAGTAGAATTATTTCAAATGCATGTTTGATTGTATTAGACCAAATGGATTTAATAGTTAATGTTGCAAAAAATAATGTATGATTTTGTCTCTTTTGATAAAGCTGTACTGTGTAATTTTTTTTTTTTTTGATCAAACTCTACTGTGTAATTTTTAACTTCATTTACTCCACAATATGTGACATTCTTTCTCTACTTTAGTTATATCAACTACATATGTGTCATATTTTTCAAATATTGATGAAATTTAATCAGTCGCCATTGTAGTTTTAGTAGGAAGCCTAACTTATGCTAGACTGCTTTATTATCGTTAAGCTCTTCAAATGATACATTTTCGTGGTCGTGTGATTTTTTTTTAAAAAAATTAACTGGTGTAGAGCTGGAATGCCAAGCTTCTAGAATTATTGATTTGGAATTTCTAACCCAAAATATGATGAGACTAAGAAATGACATTGCAACTTTCATACCTCTTATATTTTGGTGGCTCATTTATAACGAAAAAGGTTAGTATAATATCATAATTTACTATGGTATTATTTAGTATATTTAGCTTTTCTGACATATTTTGACATTTTGCGTTTTATAACACTTTTATTTTTTCTATTTTAAGGTAATCTGAAGATTATAGACGGGGTAATGTGTTCTAGGATCATCTCTAATCAACCATGCACTAGAGACATATTTAAATTTTAATGTACTCGGTTTATAATATTTTATAAAACCTAATTCAATAGAAGATTCCACTTTGAACCCCTCAAGAACTTTTATTAATATAAAATGATGCTTAAGATTATGTTATTTTGATAATATTTAAAAGTAATATCATTAATACAAATAACAAATGTGAGTATTGATTGTATATGTTTTAATACTATCATTTTTATAAACCGTATGTTATTTAGTATTATAAAATAATATTAGATTACAATTACTATATCTTATTATCGAATGATATTCATATGAATGTTAGTCATTTACATTAACTTTACAGTTTATCATATGAAAAAGTTGACGGAGTAACTTAACATATATTTGATTATCTAGACAATTATTAGGCAGTACAAATGGTATGAATGTTTAGACTAATATGAAAATATTTTTTTATTATAGATATCAATACTATTAAAAGGGAAATAGTCCTAAAAAATTTACTTAAAAAGAATTGTTGCACCCTTTAATTTTTAGTCCAGCCTATAACATGTAACTAAATATTATAATAGCCTTTATTATAACAACCAGATAAGATTCTAACCAATCTTATCAAGATCTTTCTCTAATAGCTTAGGTAATATATTAATTCTCTAATTGTTAGGTATTTGTTCATTATTTAGAAAATCTGTGTGACATATCTGGTCTATTAAAATATATTTCTCTAGATATTATGGTTACCAAATAACAATTGAAAAGAGATTTTGTATATATGTCGATATGTAACATTGCATTCAAATATATAGGTTACTTTCGTGGTTTTCAAATGAATTAGCCCAAATCTTATAGTTTTCTAGACTTCTTAATAATATAATTGTACAATATTATACTATATTTTTGTTATATCAAACATTAGTATATTAGATATATATTTACTTATCCCATGCGGTAATATAGTACTCATTTTCAAACTGTACTGTTAATCAATATTCATTGTTTGGCTTCTTTAAAATGTTGGTTAGGTAATTTAAAATATACGAATAATAGCCAATAAAAAACTTCATGTTCTAAACTAATATTTGATTGTTTAGAGTTGTACCAAACTATCCTAGATTTTTTCAATTCTAATAATAATAATAGTAGTAGTAGAAAAGAGAGTAGGCTTAGGCATTCGATCTTCAGGTCAGGTACGGATCGGTTTCTTTCGAGCATGGATCTTTCGGATTTTAGATATTTAGACCTAAATAGGTATTTGATTTTTTTTTGGGGTTCGTGTCAGTTCTTTTCGGGTTTGAATCAATAATTAAGATACATGTAAACTACATATAATTTTTGGATACCTAATGGGTCCGGATCAGTTCAGATATTTAGGATCCAAAAAAGATTTGAAGTACCCAAAATCTTTAAAAATACATGAAACACAAAAAAATATCCAAAAGTATTTAAATACTCAAAAAAACCGAAAAAAACCTAAAAATTTCAGCTAAATACCCAAATATATTTTAAATTTTAAAATTTTACCTGAAGCCTGAAACTATAAGCAAAAACCAAAATACGAAAATTAAAATAATATTCGTAGTACAAAAACATATAAGAAATACCTAAATATATCTAATATACACAAACATTTCATGTACGTTGGTTATTCGATTGGGTCTCGAGTAAAATCCAGACTAAAACAGAGACCCGCATGTCTAAAAAAAAACTTAATAGGTACTTTACCTTGGGATTGGATCCGAACCAATATCAATGTATCGTTAGTCTGTATATATTTTTAGCTATTTTAATATTCGATTGATACACATACATTATCTTATATAGAAATTATATAAGAAGAATTTATTTAATTTCAAAAATAAACCCGCGCTTAGATGATCAAAATATAGTAACCTATATTATAACTTTTAAACTTAGAAAAAAAGAGATTATATTCTAAGGCAGCCTAATACTTTAAAAAATATTATATTGGTGGGTACATTTGATCGTCAATATATGTAAATCATCATTTACATCATATATTTTGTATTTATTTATTATATAGAAAATTGTAATAAATTAATACTAAGTCGTTTTAGAATTGTGCACATAGATTAAGAAAATCATTAATTTTTTGTATTTTCTAAACAAAAACATCATTGTCAGTGATGCTTATGTTTTTGATTTGTTTTCTTTAACCAGTTCTACTGGTCTGCCATGTTTGCAAACTTGAGCTAAGTTCTCATGTTCTTTGAGTTAAACAAAAACATCATTAATTATTTACCTAACCACAAATCAAACACTAATAATATAGAAGTGAAACTGAAAACTTCATATAATTTGGAATATAAAAATTTCTCTAAACGAATTATATTAGAAAACAGAAGGAGTATATTCTTTTCTTTTTGAAAGGCAACGTACACTAATATATTATCAAATCATACTATCAATAATATATATCAATGAATCACCATTTTAGTTGGTTACGCTAACGATGTGCGTAAACATTGGTACTCATTCATACAAACTTTTGCACTCTTTTTATTCTTATCAATAATATCCTAAGAAATGTTAAAACCATTCAAACGTACAAACTCAAACATCTCAATCAAATTTCATAATTTTCCAAATATTTCTTACTTATCAAAGAAAATATCAGGAATTCATGGCAACCAATAACACTTAATTTCTGACCTCAATGAAGAATTAACTAGTGTCGACGTTTGGGCAAATATACTATGACAAACAAAAAATCCATTAAATCTACAAGTGATGCATCTTATTTTTTGGTAACTTAAATGTATGTTCTACGTAATATCTTATATATTAAAACATAAGTCACAATCTTGATTCATGTGTGATTTTTTTTTAAAATGGACCTAATGTACGTATTTCTAGAAAGTCATGTTACATTTAATCTCGAATCTTATCATTTAAATTTTGGGCCTACCATAAATTTTTATTGAGCTATCAATAATTGTATTTAAACAATAGATGATCCATTGGATTTATAGATAATATAAATTAAATAGATATAATTTAATGTTGTAATACTATACCTCCATATGTTAAATATTTAAATATTTGTCGATGTTAACTTTTAAAATTATAAAGATTTTTTAAAATAACAAAAATCATATTATCTAATAATGATTAATCTCTACTACCTTAAACCAATGGATTTTTTTAAGCTATATAGTTTATTTTAAAAATTAAACAAAAACTAAATGTTTAATTATTTACTCGATAATATAAATCTATAAGCGAAAAATTTAATTTTTAAAAAACTTTCTAAATTTGTGAAATGTTGCAATATCTTTGAATAAGAAAATAAAACAATATTTTACTAATCTTTATATATATAGTTACGATTTTTAATAGTGAAATAATAATCCGAAAATATATATATAGAAGAAAATACAAATACATGTGAAAGTTTAAAACAATCTATTCAATGAAAAAATATACCGTAAATTTATTACATATATTATAATATATACCAATTTAGAATTGAAAACAAAATATTTATATAAAAATAAATGAAAACAAAAATCCGCACGGTTGCGCGGATTGAGATCTAGTTTATTTGTTTGTTTTTCCTTGATTTATTGTATAGAAAATTTTGTTTACTTTTGACTCACAATCACATTATCGGGACTGAGAAGCTGCACATCTCACAAGGAAGCTATTATGCTTGTAGATGAGCGAGCTGATAAAACTAATAAAAGAGCCCAATTGACTATTACCCTCCCTCTCCTATTTGGCGAATTTATTATCAGTATGTATATGTTTAAACTCTTTCCACTGGCAAGCCAGCAAGCAAGAGACCATCCTCACAATGTGTAACCATGCAAATATATTTGCAATGTAGACTCGTACATATTTAGCAAATTTTGATTTCCAGAGTGATATTTACAAAATTATAGGATCACCACATGACCATTTCTTCAAGCTCCATATATAAACATACCTCAACAAAAAGCACCAAAACTCTTCCTTTTCCTCTCTCTTCTCTCTAGAGCCATCTTTGCATTTTACTCAAACCAAAAGGTTGGCATTATCTAAGATCTTATTAGACCAAGAAGGTGATCTTGTGTGTTTTTTGTCTGTTTTGTTTTGGTTGGAAGAATCAATAATGGAGTTGGAAGATGAGAAGAAGGGAGGGGAAGCTTCAGGACAGACATCAGACAAAGAAATGGGGCTAAGCAGAAAGAACAGTGATAGCTCTTTGTCTCCGACAGAAGATGATGACGAAGACGAAGAGAAGAAGCCCCAACTTGGTCCCATGATCGCTCTCAAAGAACAGCTTGAGAAAGACAAGGTCTGTTATTTTTCAAGTTATTGATAGACGAAGATTTAAATTAATACAAGTTTATATATAATGGTTGGATAGCGATTTGGTTATTACTAATTAAAAAGGTTAGATTCCTGGCATATTAATGTATGAACAGCGTACATTTAAATATTTCATTTCATGCTATGGTCGGGTAGATTTTAGCCCTGGGACGGATCCGGATATCCGGATCTCCGGATCCGGATCCGTCGGATCCGTGGATTTAATATCCGGATCCGAATTCGTGGTTTCTGGATATCCGGGTTTCGGATATCCGTCTCAATATTCTATTATCCACGGATATCCGGATCCGGATCCGGATCCGGATCCGTCAAAATAATTAAAAATAATTTTTTTAACAAAAAATACTATTTTTTTTAACAAAAAATACTAATTTTTTAACAAAAAATACTAATTTTTTTTAACAAAAAATACTAAATTTTTTAATATAATACATAAATTAAATATTTATAAATATATTTATATATGTTTATAATATTGTAAAAACTAAAATATAATATTATAAGATAATTCATGTATAAATATTAATATATCAAATATAAATATTAATAAAATTTAAAAATCTAATGTATTTTAAAAATACGGATCCGGATCCGGATATCCGGACCTAAAAATTAAGATATCCGGATCCATATTTGGTTTGCACGGATCCAAGATTTTACTATCCGGATTCGGATCTGGGCACCCCGGATATCTTATTTTCGGAGCGGATCTCGGATCGAATCCAGATCTCGGATAATAAGTCCCAGGCCTAGTAGATTTGATGATAAAGCAGTAGTAGTATACCGTAGAAGCTATATGTTTTTATTTATGTATTTAATAGTGTGATTGGTAAAACAGTAAATGATTTAGGTATAAAATAATAATAAAATTAATATATGATATGTAGTTTATTTATTTTTAAATAACATAGATAATATATATATTATTTAATGTGTTTGTCATTAAAAATAATGAATCATATTTAATTGTATAAATAAAATTATATTTTAAATGTGAAATATTATTCTTTTAGAAAGGTTAAAAATATTTAATTGCAATTTTTTTTAAACATAAACTTTATTGTTGGATATAACAGATTTTTTATATTATAATAAAATATATTAAATTATATATATTTATTTTAAATTTTATAATATTTTATATGCAAATGCTAATGCTCTATCAAAACTTCATATAGGAGCATTGAGAACATTAGCATACTGTAAATGTTTTTCTAATAACTATTGATAGGATAATAAAGAGCATAATTTTTATAATGTTCTGTCAATCAAAGATTATATAGAACTACTATTAATAAAAAAAAAATAAAAATATCTTATATTTTCTGCCAAAATTTGTTAGGATGATGAAAGCTTGAGGAGATGGAAGGAACAACTAATCGGCGTGGTGGATTTGGAAGATGTCGGAGGTAAACCAAATCTAAAATCCGGTTTAGATCTTATGATTAAAACGCAACATATATATAATTTAACGCTAAATACGTGGCATAAAGTCCATAACTATAGAATTTCAGCTGTGTAACATATATATATAAGTGGATTTTTAAAAGGGAGACACTTAAATTGTTATATCAACACACAATTAACCAAAAAATGAAATGCAGAGACACCAGATCCAGTAGTAAAGATACTAGACTTAACAGTTAGGTCTCCAAACAGAGAAGACATGGTATTAACGATACCTGATGATGGATTGCCTAACCCTAAAGGTCCTTGGTTCACCATAAAGGAAGGATCTAAGTACACACTTGTCTTTAACTTCCGTGTCACCAACAATATTGTTTCGGGCCTTCGCTATAACAACACCGTCTGGAAAACTGGTGTCAAGGGTATTTTTGTCTTTCTTCTTGTGTCTTAGGTAGTGTTAAAAATGTTTTTAATGTTCTATTTTGATGTTTTGGTGTCTCTTTCTTTTGGAGCAGTGGATAGTACGAAAGCAATGCTTGGGACGTTTAGTCCTCAAGCTGAGCCATACCAACATGTGATGCCTGAAGAAATAACACCCTCTGGTATTTTCGCTAGAGGATCCTATTCCGCAAGAACTAAGGTATATGTTTCATACACATGAACAAAAAATCAGGAAAATGCATCTTAATATGTTCCAATGCAATTATGATTTGCTTTGTTAATAAATGTTAAGATTTTTTATTTAGTTTATTGTTTATTTCAGTTTATTGATGACGATAATAAGTGCTACTTGGAAATCAACTACACATTCGACATCCGCAAGAATTGGCAATGATCCACCGAATTCAACATTCTCTCCAGTCTAAACCTATATGACTAAAGCTCTTTTGATAACACATATATTTTCTATCTTACACGCAACTTTTCAGACTAGAAAACTTAATTATTTATTTTTAATTAAACAAGCATTAATAAGAGATTTTGTTTGAGTGTTTATGGAGTTTTTCCTCTTCTCTTTTCTTGTGATCTTTCGATATCTTGTTGAGCTTTGAGAGCAACATTATTTTGAAGTGTAGGTACAGTAACCGGTTATAAACTGCACCAACTTTTAAATTAAAAAAAACTGCACCAACTTTCTTCTATTTATCTATACTTTCTCTATTTAATAATAGAAACAATTTTAAACGATGGATAATTATGCTATTAAAAATTATGAAAAATATTACAGACATTCCACATCCGACATTTTCTTTAAAATGAGTTTGTATTTTACTTCAATGGCATCCCTCAGTTTTATTCTCAAAATAGAATATTTTAGGTATATTCTATTATTAATACTTACTATTAGTTTTGATAATGCTTGCTATTTTAAAAACTTATAAATTTTACCCAAAATAATTATATTTTAACTATATCTTTATTATTTACACTAAGTAAGGAACTCATGCGATGTTGCACGAGAACTCATTTTATATAAATAAATATTCACATATTGCAATAGAAAAATTTATAATGTATCAAACATATTCAACCTATTTTTCCCTTAAATTTATTCAATCATATTTTGAGTCTTTAAAGTATTTTAATTATTTATTTCCAAGTTTTTTATATCAAATATTACATAATTAATATATATTAGTTTCTATTTATATCATTTCTAAAGGGTGCGAACAAAAAATTATGATTGTTCAAACGTAACTCTATCATCTTTCAATTTTATGTTTTTATAATATGCTAATATAAGAAAATTTATTTAATATTTTTAAATATGTCTTTATCAATGAGTCTAAAAAATATTTCATTTTTTAAATCAAAAAGTAAAGAAACACCAAAATAAACAGATTATTTGTTATCTGAAATATAATTTAAACTTTAAATATTAACCTTTTGAAAGGATACAAATTTACAACATTTTTAGTATTCTTAAAGGATGTATCTCTTCAACATAAAAAAATCCTTGAATAAACAAATGAATCATTTGCATGAAAAATAAAATAAATTTTGATTAAATAGAGATAAAATTGATAATTATAAAAATAAATACTCATAAACTATTTAATTGTTACATGAAAAATACACCACAACTAAAAGAATATAACCAATTGGTAATGACATACACATTGAAAATTTTATGCATCTTTTAAGTCATTATCGTGAACTCATTAATTTTATTTAAAAAGTATTTGCCGTTTTGTATAATTTATAATTTTATATAAAGTATCGTATTTTTGGTTTCAAAACATTTTATGTGTCACAAAAGAGAAAAAAACATACCCATAAAATTTCCAATATTTTTTAAAAATTATAATATAAGTAAACATGAGAAAATAACCAAAAACATATCAATAAAAATATTTTAAATGAAAAGACAAATAAAAACATATAATTGTTTTTGATGGTCTTTTGACAATAAATCTCTCTTTTTTCTAATATATTTGTGACTGTTGTGATTTGTCAATGCCCACAACTCCTTATAAAGAAGATTAGTTATTGCAATGGTGAAGAAAAAAAAATTATTGCAATGGTTGGTTAACACCAAAAATTGCAATGAATTATCACCAAAAGACTACAATAATCAATAATTGCAATGGTTTTATCACTACAAATTATATCTATCAACAGTTGCAATATTTCATTTAAGAATTTGTAACTGTTCCACTAAACACTTGCAGTGATCACTTAAACTTATGCAAAGATTCACTTAAATTGTTAATAATCTTTTCCAATTTACGTGTAATAGTGATTCACTAAATAAATAGCACATATAACTAACTAATGCATAAAAAATGTTATAAACATACAAATATTAATATGAAAATATACATTGTTAGGATGAAAAGACACATTTTTAAACATGTAATTCTTAGAATGAGAAGACGCATTGTAGGATGATAAGATTTATGCATACATATATATATAAACATAATTTTTTTCCCAACCCCTTAAATACCTAACAAATGTTATAATGAACATACACATGTTAGACAAGAAATAACTCCTAGAAACCTACACAATTAAAGAATAACTAGATATGTATTTAGACATTTTAAAACCTTTAAAACCTATTCATTTTAAGGATGAAAATACACATCATTATCAAAAGAGACATTCTAAGAAATTTTAAATAAACCTCTTGAAAATATAATTTCTATGATGAAAATACACATTTAAAATCATTTACACTCTTAAAAATAGAAACAAATCTAGCGAAAGTTATATTGACTACATTAAGAACTTTCTACAGTTATCTATTAATTCATGTGATTTATCTTAGAAAAAGTGTTCTCTACATAGATTCACCATTGCTTAGAAACTACTACATTTTAAGATGAAAAAACACATCATTATAAAAATATACATTTTAAAACATTTTATATTTTCTTGTTAAAAAATGCAATTGTTAGAATAAAAAGACACATTCATAGATATTTAATATTTTTTAAAATAATATAACTATTAAAATGAAAAATACATTGTTAAGAAGAACATGCTTATATATTTTGATAACTTCTTTTAAGTGCAACTTTTAAAATGAAAAAAAAACACAATTTAAAGATGAAAAGACACAACCTTTAAAATTTGTTTGAATTACATTATGTCATTTAGGATTTTTTGCTAGCCAAACACTAATGACCCTTCATACAATTTTTTGTTGACAACAATTGTTTCAATAAATGTATATGAATTTATTTACAAATAGTATATATAAACATTACTTTAATTTTAAATATGTATGCTAATATCCTGAATGTGTGAACTAACAAAATTATAAAATGGACATGCATACAAATATGTAACACACCATAAAAAAACACACGAGGAATAAACAATATGTTATTAGAAATGGTGCTTATTAATGCACTAATATGAAACAAACCAAGAGAAACCAGTTGTTTTAGTGTGATAAACATGCTCAAATACAAAATTTACCGGTTTTGTAACATGATCAAAAATTATAATTTAACCAAAATGCACGAATATATAGGGCATAAATCATGTGTTCATGGGAAAAATTTGTAAAAATAAAAAGAAAAACAAACATTTTCATCTATTAGAATAAAATTAAGACTAATAAATTCATTATTACGTTTCATTATTACGTTTATGATTTTTTGCTAGCCAGACACGAATGATCCTTCCTACAATTCTTTGCTGGTAACGTTTCATTTGAATATTTTCTAATTATTTGTAACATTTACATGTAAGAAAAACATGACTCTTTACATTAATTAAGATTTCAAATATATTTTAAAGATAAAAAATTATATCTAAACAATTTAACGTGATAAGACATTTTAAAACATTTTTCCTGACCATTTCAATAGTTACATGCTTGAAAAGATACAATGTTTCATCGTTATATATTTCCAATATATTTTAAAGAGAAAACATATCTAAACATTTTTAACATGATAAAGACATATCTAAAAAAATTTCTTCAAACATTTTCAATAGTTACATGCTTGAAAATACACAACTTTTCATCATTAATTGTTTTCAATAGTTATACTTATATGATTAAAAAGACGCAACCTTTCGTTTTCGATACATATATTAACAACTTAAAAAAAATCTAATATGTTTCTTACAATGGAAAAAACATGACTCTTTACATTAATTGAGATTTTAAATATATTTTTAAGATGTGAAGATATATCTAAACATTTTTAAGATGAGAAGACATATCTAAATATTTTTTCTCAACCATTTTCAATATTTACATGCTTAAAAAGACACAAAATTTCATCAGTAATTGTTTTTCAGTAGTTACATAATTGAAAAGACACAACTTTTCAACATTAATTGAGATTTTTATTATTAATAGATAAATTTAGTTTCTAAAAGAATAAAAATGAGCATTTAGATGATGCAAATGTTCTCCAAATGCTCTATATAAAATTATTTTAGTTTATATAATAATATCACAAATATATAAAATCTTTAAAAAAATTTAATAAAATTATTTTCGTTTATATAATAATATCACAAATTATATTTATATCCAAAATCTATAAAAAAAAATTTTAAAAATTATTTTTTAAATTGTTTTTAAAAAAGATTCAAATTAAATTCTTTTATAAGTTTAGTTTAAAAATAAACTAAAAACAAAAGAAATAATAATTTTTTTAAAAAATATATTAAAAATAAAATTAAAATTTTATTTTTAAACTTTTATTTAAATAGTTATTTATTATATACATAGAGATCAAGGGTATAATAGTATTTTGGTTTTTAATGAAGAAGATATTTTTGAAAATATCTCTTTAGTGGTGGTAAACATAGATAATAATACCAACAATGTGGTAAACACAAAAATTCTTCAATTTTATTAAGCTAGAAGAGGTTTTTGTGAAAGGAATTTTTATTTATACTGAACATTTATGGAAGAAAATATATATATGATGGGTACCCAATTATAAAATAGCCGAAAATATATACTCCATTCTCTATTTAATCAAGAAATATAAAGAACAAAATATTCATGGGGAAAAAGAATAACTCAAATGTCTCTTATCAACCAAAAACACACAAATAGGTATGAAGCCAAAAGAATTTGATCATTGTGACTAGTGTCTGCGTTGACCACTAGTTAATGCATTGTTTAAACTTAGTAGTATGGGATTGATGGTGGAGGAGGAGAGGCATAAGAGACACCGTGAATTGGGGGTAGAGGCGTGTCGTCGTAAGATGGAGGCGGTGGAGAAGGTGGTGTTGGTGTTTGGTAGTGATGTTCGTTACTTGGACCGTCTTTGCATCCCTTAGGTGGTGGTTGTGGTCGAGAGTGGTTTGGAGTTGCCGGAGGATGGTACTCAACCGGCGGTGGAGGTGGAGGATTTTGTGTTACTGGTGGATAGTAAACTGGTGGTGGCGGTGGAGGACTTTTTGTTACCGGAGGATAATATACCGGTGGTGGTGGTGGTGGTGGACTTTGTGTTACCGGTGGATAATACACGGGTGGTGGTGGTGGTGGACTTTGTGTTACTGGAGGATAATACACGGGTGGTGGTGGTGGTGGTGGACTTTGTGTTACTGGAGGATAATACACAGGTGGTGGCGGTGGTGGACTTTGTGTTACGGGCGGGTAGTATACCGGTGGTGGAGGAGGGCTTGCTACTGGCGGATAGTACACCGGTGGTGGAGGAGGGCTTGCTACTGGCGGATAGTACACCGGTGGTGGATGAGGAGGACTTTGTGTTACCGGGGGATAGTACATTGGTGGTGGTGGTGGAGGGCTATGTGTTACCGGCGTGTAGTAAACCGGTGGTGGAGGTGGCGGGCTTTGTGTTACCGGTGTATAGTAGACCGGTGGTGGAGGGGGAGAATTTGTTACTGGTGGGCAGTCAACGGGTGGTGGTGGCGGTGGAGATTGAACGGTGTAGTAAGTAGGCGGTGGCGGAGGAGAGTTGTATTGATAGTAAGGTGGTGAAGGTGATGGATAGGGTTCACTTGGTGAAGGAGTTTGCCAATATTGTGGTGGTGGTGGTGGTGGACTTTGCGTTGTGGGTGGATAGTATTCTACAGGTGGAGGTGGTGGAGATGAGTAGACGTAGGTTGGAGATGGTGGAGGAGGTGGTGGAGATGAGTAGATATATGGTGGAGGAGATGGTGGCGGAGGTGATGGTGGAGGAGGTGGTGGAGATGAGTAGATATATGGTGGAGGAGATGGTGGCGGAGGTGATGGTGGTGGTGGTGGTGGAGATGAGTAAATATATGGCGGAGGAGGTGATGGTGGTGGTGGTGGAGGGTATGCTCTAACAGTAGGTGACATTCCGGAAGAAGGAGGAGGAGGCGGAGATGGCTCATACTTAGGCGGGGGAGGTGGATAAGCCTTGACAGAAGGCGACATTTTAGAAGAAGGCGGTGGAGGTGTTGCTCTAAAAGTAGGCGACATCTTAGAAGACGGAGGCGGTGGCGGTGTTGCTCTAAAAGTAGGCGACATCTTGGAAGACGGAGGTGGTGGAGGAAGTACTCGGACGGTGGGTGACATCCTAAAAGACGGCGGAGGAGAGAATATATTATTGCATCCAAATTTGCTACAATCAACAGGGCGTGAGGCTGGAGAAGAACACTCTTTAGCTGATCTTTGACGTTCTTTACCGGCGATACAATTCATCGATCCATTAACCGCCACATTGTCTCCCGAAAGAGCTGCACATCTCGGAGCATCACCGGTGAAGAAGTTGGAAGAGTAAGTGAAGTTCTCAAGGTTTGAGAGCTGACAAATGCTGCTTGGGATAACTCCAGTGAACCTATTGTTAGCAACATTGAGCTGCTCCAAGCTCTTCATGTTTCCAACGCTAGACGGTAACGGACCACTCAACCGGTTGAAACTGACGTCGAAAACCGTCACATTCTTAAGATTTCCAATCTGTGGTGGTAAGCAACCGGTTAAGTTATCGTTAGAGAGGATGATCTCGTTAAGGGTCTTCCCCATTAAACCGATACTTCCCGGTATGCAACCTCCAAGATCGTTATCAGCAAGAACCAAAGCGGAGACCGGAGAGTTTCCCATGTTTTCCGGTATCCCAAACCGAAACCGGTTATGGTTCAAGAATATGGCGTCAAGCTCTTTATCGAAAAGCTTGGACGGTATAACACCTTCAAACTCGTTGTAACGGAGATCCAAGAACTTAAGGGAAGGCAAGGACAAGACAACCATAGGGAACTTCCCTACAAAACGGTTGTTACTCAAATCAAGCTCGTAGAGAAGCTTCATGCGTTTAAACGTGGTAGGGACTGTTCCACAGAACCGGTTCGAGTTGAGATGGAAGAGAGCCAGATCAGTGAGAAGACCGAGCTCAGGAGGTAAATAACCAGCCATATCGGCATGGTTAAGATCAATGCCCGCAACAACTCGGGTTTTCGGACGAGAAGGAGAAGAGGCACAGTAGACACCATTGTAAGAGCAAACATCCGAGCCATTCCAGTTAGCTGTGAAGTTAAAAGGGTCAGAGAAAATAGCTTGTTTCCATGATTGAAGAGCAATGTAGGCTTGACGAAGACTCGGGTTCTCGAACTTGAGACTCGGGTCAACCTTGATATTGTCACCACTTATATCACCTTGGCCTTCTTGAGCTCTTGTATGTAAGAAACAAGCGGAGAACAAGATGAAGAGGAAGAAGAAGAGACGAAGAGAAGGTAACAACAACATTGTTCTTTGTTTTCAAAAGTTTGAAAACTCAAAACATGAAAATTGAAAAGTTTTGAGAGGGAGAGAAAGAATAATGTTAGAACATGGGACAAGAGAGACCCACCTCACTAGTTGTGACATCTAAGATCTCCATGTGCTTCTTTATAAAAACAGTCCGAAATGATTTCAGAAGTCGTATCTTTCTATTTGTTTATGTATTATTTGTATTGATTAATGACAAGTTGGCACGTCGAGGAAAATACAGAGGAGACAAGAGACTGACCTTTAATTACGCGGCCATAGATAGAGCCACCGTCACCGACTTTACTATATAGCTTGGATGCATGTCCCTAAAGATTCTCGCTCAAAATATAATAACCCGTCACAGACCTACAAAACGCGTCTATCGATAATTCAATCCAAAATTGTTTAATAACTCAAAAGGACATGGAATCACAACTGGTGATTACAAAAATGTCGTGGCCACGGAACAAAAACTTGGATGCATGTCTGTTGCAACGTATATTACGTTATATATATAACATATCTTCAAATATAATTCATTGTAGAGTACTAATTAACACATGTTGTTGGTAAGCATTCCTCTGTTTTAAGCTACAAATGAATTTCTTTAACTCATTATACAAAACGCTCTGTGCATTGTAAGAAAAGCTTAGACTAGCCCAGGGCCGGCCCTGAGAGTTTGGAGGCCCAAGACCATTTAGTAAAGGTTTCAAAAATTTGGGGGCCTAAAAATTTTTTTTTTACAAATTGTGGACCTATTTACATATAAAAGAAATTCAAAATTTTTGGGAGCCCAAGGCGAATGTTTCATTGGGCTTGGCCCAGGGCCGGCCCTGGACTAGCCGTTACTACACTATCTCTAGCATTATCACCATATATTCTAAATAAGGCGCTTCCTCGTGAGATTTTTTTTTTTTTTTTTTTGGTAATCCTGGTATCTGGACAGCCACATTCCCAACTATCCCTCGTAGGGGGTCCAGCGTCCCAACGGAAGGGATGTTAAATCCGCTGTGGCCGGGACTCGAACTCGTGATGGCAGACACCTCAACCGAAGTTCCTATACCACCAGACCACGAGGGCCGGTTCCTCGTGAGATATTTGGGGAAGAGTTCCTCTGTCTGTTTAAAAATAAGAAAACAGAAGAACACGAAAATCGCAACCCAAGCGCATTAATATGTCTAAAAATGCAAACTTATAGGAGGCAAAACATCAACGTGAAATGTGAATTCTAAGAGAGAAGTCTATGTGAAGTTTATGATACAACGTTCCAGAAAAGTAAAGCAATGTGAATTAAGAAGATTAACAAGAACACTAAACTAACTTGTTCCTTCTAACTCTAAAATAAATGGAATTAAAAGAGTTGAAAACAACAACAGCATAATATAATTTCTCAAAAAAAAAAAAAAGCACATAATACAATTTCAAGAGAAATTAAATCGGAAGTTCCAATCTTTAAATATCTTTTTTTTTTAACATATCTTTAAATATCTTTAGCTACTAACAACCAGCATTCTATAAAATCCAGCGTAAAGATACCACAAATGAAGAAAACTCGCTTCACCTGCATTACTATATTAGTAACATTGGACAATGAAGGTTAGCAAGTGTCTTAAACCAATTAACCAAAACATAGTCAAATGCTAATATAGGACTAGGGCATTGTTCCACTTAAACCCTTATACTACTTCTGTATGGAAGGAACAATCACACTGAATTCCTTTTTTAGTTACATATGACACCACGTTCGAGAAAAAAACTAGGATAACTACTTTTAGGGCAACACGCTTTCAGTTTCAAATCAGCTAATCTGAAAAGAGAAATTTGACCACACTAAGTCTTTTAGTCGGTGTGTAACACTTATTACATGAACAGAAGATACATAGTATTCAACACAAATATTATGATAAGAAAAACAAACAATTAAAATTAATTTAAATGAAAAGTGAAGACAAACAGAAATAGAAAAGATCTAGCGTTTATTTTTTAACTCAGGATTTTCGAAAATTTATAACAACGAAGATTAATTTGATTGTAGTCTGCCATGTTCACTAATCTTGTGAGTTGAGAGCTATAATGTGTATCACATAACAACACGTCTATTTTTTCTCCTATATATGATAAATTACCGTAGGGATTCAGCTGAAGACATAAACGATATTTAAGATCAGTTGAGAATGTTATAAAACAACCACTTTAGTTCAAAAACTTTATCCATAAGTATTACTGTTACTATACACTATTTCCATATAAGGAAAAAAGTGTGGTATAAATACATGGACAATTCTCCTAAATAGACTATTTTCAAGTTTTAATCACAAAAATAGATCACAAGGAGGAAAATGACCAAAATGTTTCATTTAATAGCTAAAAGGACTTTAATACTCTAGATATATTAAAAATTAAAAAATAAAAATAAAAAATAAAATAAAATAAAATTTTAGATTATATGTTTCAAATTCGAACTTTTTAATAAAAAAAATTTTGAAATTTTTTTTCCGAATTTTTTTTTCCGAATTTTTTTTTTATTTTATTTTTAAATTTTCTTTTTGCAATTCGAAAATACTTTTTGAAACTATTTTTAAAATTTTTATTTTCAAATTTTTAATATTTATTTTTTATTTTATAAAATTTTAAAACTCAATCCTAAATCTCCACCCCTTAACTCTAAACCCTAAGGTTTGAATTAGTTAACCCTAGGGGTATAAATAAATGTATATTTACCTCTTCAATGAAACATTTTGGTCATTTTGATCCTTAGAGTCTATATTTGTGACAAAAACTTTTTTAGTGCTATCATAGGGTATTTCTCCGAGTATAAACCTTTTATATTTTAAATCAATTTTGTAGTAAGGTTTTCAAAATTGTTGGTTTAGTTACGGATTTAAACGTGTCATCCTTCGACAGGCCCACAGGGTCAAGCTAAGTTTTCTAATTATGCATCACTAGTATTATCATCATCCCGTGCTATATGCACGGGCTAATTTTGCTTGCATTCAAATTAGTTTGTTTTATAGATTTCAAATATTTTACTTTTATATAAAAATTAAATATTATTTTTGTCACATTTCTCTAGAATTGGATAAACGGGTAAAGCTAAAATTAGAGTGTCGCACATTTGCACTGAAACACAACAGTTTAGAACGTAAGTTGAATTTTTTTTTCCAGAGATCCATTTTTGGAATAAAATTTTATCGAAAATAATAAATAAATATCAAAACATAAGAAATAGTTAAAATATCATATATGATCCATTTAGTTTTGTTTATAATTTTTTTGTAAATAAGTATTTAAAATATAAGTATATTTATTGTTAGTATATGAAAATTAAAAACTAAAATAAAATCTTTAAAAAAATATTTTTTATTGAAAAGTATATTCAAAAGTATTGAAATCCCATGCCCAGTAAAAAGATAAATGTCCTATTAAAAATAAAAGAAAACATATCTTGGGATTTTTTTTTTGTGGACTTGAGTTTTGGTATTGTTCTCGATTCCCTTCTTGTGAAATCATCTCTAATCTGGAACTTCAAAGATATAATATATATATATTAATTGATTTGTATATAATAGACACATACACAGGTTTTAAGAATATGTTATGCTATATTAAAACTATATTTGAAAACTTTTCAAACCATAACTAACGTAAGTACTCAATTCATATCAGATTCAGATATACTTACTGTTACCAAGATGCAGACAAAACTCTGAATTCTTTTGAAAATTTGCTGTAGAATTTGAATCATGCAAAGAGAAATTTTTTTCCAACTCATGCAAAGAGAATTAAAAAGAATTAGAGAATGTTAATTTGAGAAGGAAAGAAAACAAATCTGAATAAAGGCCAAACATAAATTTGTATGGATTTTTTTTGCTACATTGAAAATAAAGAAATAAACGATAGAAAGAAAAAAAAAAAGAGAAGGAGAATAAATCCTATGCAACTTTGGAGTGTGATCAGACCTCTACTTGGTGTCTAAACTTCGTGAAAGAACTGATGAGGGTTTGATGTTGTTGTTACCTACTGGTACTGGCACAAAAAATTTATACTTTAACCCTTTATTTGCACTCTTCTATTTTTTTTTGTCCGGGTTTTTGTTGAGCCTCTGTATGAGGATGAACCTCTATAGTGCTTTTCTATCATTTTAATGGAGTTTTCAGTGACAAAAAGAAAATTGCTTGGAAGCTAAGAGATAGAAACTATCAGAACATGTGACGTGATTGGAAGTTATAGTTGACATGATTTTTTGAAAAATCTGAACGTGTTAGTGATATGAGAAATTTAAGGCTTTAGACTTTTATGGTTGCTAAAAAAATATGATCGAGAGTAGATTTTTAATTGATCATTTTAAAAAATATATATATACGTGTCAGAATTTGATTTGCCTAGCGATTTGCGCTTTAGTATATAAAGGATTCTGATTTTGCTAAACTGACGTTTTAAATCATTCTTGCTGAAAGAGGATTATATCATTTCAAAATGGATGGATTACGATAAGAAATTTTTTTTTCTGTGAAACAAAATTACGTGTCAGATTATTTAATTTTCTTTGTCACATCATATAGTTTATAATAAATAACGGCTAGCTACTAAAATAATATTATAATATTCGGGAGACAATGTATCGAATTAAACAGACCCAGACAGGTAAGGCCATGTGTCCAGCAATTCTGAGATCATTTGGCTTCTTCTCTATTTATTTTGGGATATCCAAATACTGTACTCATTTCATTTCTAACAAAATTATATCACAAACGGATAGAAAATAATAATAACTAAAATTTTATTTTATACAACTTATATGTTTTTTTTCTAAGTATTAGTAGTATTATATTATCTCTTTATAGAATGAAACTGGAAATCAGTTGTTGAAATTATCAGTTTACATTTTCTTTACTAAATTCTAAACAGTTGTCTTTAATAAAAAATGTTTTTAGAAAGAGTCTTTATGAAAGTTAGGGAATACAATTTTTTTCTGGAAAGCGCTTTGATGAAAGCTAAGGAATACAAACTATTCAAAGTTGATACTTTTGGTCTCCATACATATAAGAAAACCGCATAGAAGACTTCCAAAGTGAAAACCACTTACAACTACCATTTTTAACATATTTATATACCACAATATTTTTTTAATGTAATTTATTTGTTCATTACGTCAAAAATTGATGAGTACTATTCATTTACTAGTAAAAAAACGAAGACTTGATAGTTTTTTTTTTAATTTTAAGATAAATAAAATAAAACTGAATAAAAATATATGTTATTTGTTTTTTTATTTAAATACTTAAATAACAAGAAATCTCAATTGAAAGTCAACTAAACTTTTTTGGTTTTTAGTAGCAGCAAACATTCTCGGTAGAATTTCCAGGAAAACCACAAGCAAACAGTTCTACGATTTTGTTGGTTGATTGGATATATTAAACAGTATCTATGTGTAAAAACTATATCAATATCTCATAGTCTATAGTTCCAAACAAGAAACCTAGACCGGTATCAGAATTTTCGTACCTATACGAACTTTTAATATGATCGATTTTTCCAGCTAGAACAAAATTTTGATTTGCTGCCTAAGCCTTTTTTTTATAATTGTAAAATTAAATTAATTCAAAACTTGTTTCTTTTTTGGATATAATGTAAATTAGTTCGTAATAAAAAAATGTTTTTGTACAACTTGTTTCATCATTTTTTTCTACTTGTTAGTAACAGCAAAACTACAGACCAGAGGCAAGAAAACAGAGGGTTAAATCTGAACAGACAACTCAAGGTCTTGCTGCTAACGAATTTTCCTTTCTGATGGTGCTACAAAGAAATGAGGCGATTCCTGGCATGTTTGTCGATCTAACGAATGAGTTGTTCCGTTGTGGCTGTCCTGAGTGTCATATCTCTTAGGATTTCGTTCCCGCCAGATGGTATGAACCTTGCTAATGACCGTTACGAGATGATCGCGTGTAGAGTCCATGATGAAAGCCATGATTTGAGTCCATGATGAAAGCCATGATTTCCCTCCAGTCTGTAGTAAAATCATCTCCTAGCAGGGTTGCGCGTGAGAGAAGTCTAGATAGTCTGAGTGAGAAGGAGCATGAATATAATGTGTCGATTGTTACTAAATTTTAAAATGGTTTTTGAAACCATTTTATCTTCCGATCAAAATTTTGAAAAAATAGATTTCCTAAAAAAAATGCTTTATCAATTTTTTTTTTTTGAAAAAATAGATTTCCTAAATTTAGGGAAACTAGTTTTTGTAATAACTACCTAATTCTAAACATAAACCAAAAGCTGTGTTTTCTTAGTTTAACAATTTACGTTGGTTTTTGTATTATTGTATTTTTTTTAGATATTTTTATGTAATAGCAATTTTTCTCATATTTATCCATGATCACCCTCCTCCTTACATTTACATCTATTCACCCACGTGTATAAAATAATCTATATATTTATGAAAAATATAATAGAAACTAATTTACATATAATTCACCAATTATTTGTGTTCAATGAGAAAGAAGAACATTGACAATTTTTTTTTTTGATGATCTAGATATCCAGAAACCTTAAAGAGCTTGACTAACGCCTATTAACACTGCCGCCGAAGGCATCCCGGAGGACCGCCGATCTCACCCCATGTTAATCTGCGGTGACTACATGCGGGGTTAATAATCTCGTACTAGAAGAGAATCAATCCTTAACTTGGACCAACAGGGTGACTCCTCCTCTAGTGAAGACCACTAGACCACCACAATATGGTTTATAATTAGACTTGTAAATAAATAAATTTAAATTTATATCAAGAACATTTTTTATAAACTTATCAATAAAATTAATTTAATTGTTTAGCATTTACTTTATTGTAAACTAACATACATTGTTAATAGTATATCGGTACTATTTTATTAAAAACTGAGGTATTTTCTTTTAGTAATTGTAAGATTTTAAATAATAACTTGTAAGTCAAATTTTTAAATAGTAGATATATTTAAAAATAATAACTAATTCATAAATTTTAGAAAATCTAAAAATCTAAAAATTATAAATTCTAAAAATTAAATCAAAAAGCAAAAACTAAAAATCTTTGGTCTCTACTGGGTCTTGCCAGAAACCACAAACGGTGCTGAAATCAGCATTCCACTTGCCCATTCTGTCACATGCTTCTGGTCGATTGTGGACTGCAAGCCAAATGCAGAACGTCACGAGGAATTGCATGGGCAAACCATATACTTCTATGCCATTGAACCTCCAGTGATGTGATGAACCCGTAGATGGGTTCCATGTTTCTTTTGTACGAAATCTTCGTTTGTAGGCGTCTCCTTTAGCTTTCCATAGCACTTTGTCTTCTACCAATTGGTCTTGCTCTTGATACTTAGCTAGAAGGAGTTGCTCAATTCTTGCAACTGATCATCCCTGCTCAACATACTTACGTTACTGTTGTGTTGATTGGTGTACCCATATTGATCAATCCGCTCCTGCCTATAATATCCATTAAACAGCCTTGTTATGTCCAGTTGTCAAATCAGAAAGATGCCTTGTGACCATTATGTACTTCCACTTTATAGAATTTGTTTTGCTTTGTCTCTATACTTGAGTAACTTTTGCCACATCCAAGATCATGTTTGTAAAGGAAAAAAAAAACTTGTTTCTAAATGTTGCATCTTTGTTTTTGGACTGTGTTATAAAACATTTATTGATAATTTGAAGGATTTATATATCTTTGGATCATTTCGAAAGAAAACCATGCATCTAGGGGTGTCAAAATGGGTTCAAATTAATGGATCAATCCAAACAATTCCAATCCATGGATCTTAATGAGTCAGAAATTTGGATGTTAATGGATAAATGGGTTTAGTCGATTGGTGGGTTTAATGGATTGGGTTGAAATGGTTTGGATTCAAATGAGTAAATGGTCAACCCAATCCAAACCATTTTAGTCGAACCTAAAAAAAAAAGTTTCCAATTTCCCTGCACGATCTCATCTGGGTTTATGGCTTACTTCACGATCTAGTCTCCATCTTTCAGGTCTCTCTCTCTTCTTGATCCTTCTCTGATTTATCTTGGATTTATGTTTAGGGTTTGTGAACACTTTAATATCTTCGAATCTGTGTTTCTGTATATGGCTTTGATTGTTTGTGTTGATTAAGAATCCGTGTATGTATTTTGAGTGATCTGATGGAGTTTTATTTTGGGATTACGTGGTTAATAGTTTGATTTTAGCTGATTAATATCTAATGAAGCGTTGTTCATTTCCTTGTTGATTACTTGTTACGATGCTGTGTTCCGTTTCTCTTTGTTTAGTTGTGTTTAAATAGTAAATCGAGCCTAAGATTGTTCTCCCTCCGGCTTTGGTTTTTCACCAGAGCTTAAATCTCTATAAAGATCTCAAGTAACTTCTTTGATCAAAATTCATGTAGTTTAGTTTTCTTACAATGCTTCTGTGATTCATTTAGTTTTCTTCCTTCTGAATAGTACTGCAAATTTGGCTTAATTGGGAGGTTTTTACAAGACAGGTGGTCATAATTGTAAGGAAAATTATACTGTGAGAGGCAAGAACCAAAGGATAGAGTTCAAATCTACACTTGGAAAGATGCCAATCTTTGCGAGCTAACATATTTGGTATGTCTTTGTTGTATATAATCTACTGTTGTCTCCAAGCAAATACTCCAAAGAAAAACCATGATTTGTTCCAGGTGAAATAAGTCTCTGAACTCTGAAGCTGATAGGAGAAGAGACGCGGAGTTATCTTTTGCGTTTCTTTATCCATACAAGAATGACTGCTTCAATGTGAGACAGGTAAAAACTCTCTGTGATTCTTTACTCTTGAACATGCCTTTTGTTCATTGAGAAGCATGTGTTCATTGAACAAAACTTATGCACGACAGTTTTTGAAACACTTGTGATAAGGTCTCTTTGACTAGTTTATGAAGAAACATTTGTGGACTTTGAAACTTTGTCTTTTTTGGGGTTTTGTTTTTGTAACTTACGTCCTAATCAATTCTTGTTTCCAAGAGTTTTTTTGTTCCTTTGCTCTTGACCCATTTCCTTTCCAAGTACTTTTTGAACTTTTGTTATACAAGAGAACATAGTAAGAACCCGTGGGAAGATATTGTTCTTGTGATATAGACATGTCTTTACTGTGTTCAGAGAAAGCTCTGTTTCTTCTCTTGCTTGTTTGTACTCGAAAGTTTCTCTGTTCTTATTGTTTGCAAAGTTCTGATTCTTCTCTTGCTTATGTACTTGATTCATCCTTACAAGAACTGGTCCTTACTGTTGCTTTAGTTGTTAAATTGGATGAGTTGATATTGTTAACTGGTACTATCTTGTTGATATGTGTATTGTCTTGGATGATCTTTTGTTCTATGATCATATGATTTTCTGATGTGATATAATGATGTTCAGAAATAAGTTGAGTACGAAGAAGAGGTTGAAGAGGAGTCTGAAGAGGACATGATCTGATTTTCGAAGAAAGAAGCTGGGTACGAAGCTGATTCTATGGTTTTAATTTCATAAACTTGCTGATAATATAAAATATGTATGAGTTATGGATTATATATTATTGTGAAACATTTTCTCACATACATTTTCTTCCAACGCATTTGATCCTAAATTTTATAAACTTGCTGAAAACATAAAATGCGTATGTGTTAGATTATATATTATTGTGTAATATTATTAATATATGATAAAGAGTCGACTCATTAAAACCATTAGCCCATTAATTTAGATGAGTTATGGATTGACCCAAACCATTAGCTAGGTAAATGGTTTAGGTTTATCCATAATCCATAGTTGGTTTGGTTTTTATGGATATGAGTCGGTTTGGATTGGTTTATCCAATTTGACACCCCTACATGCATCTATAGCACTTTCTTATGCTCCACCTCCCATCCTATTATGTACTTGTTAGTCTATGGTTTAAATGAGTCGTATTGAGGGCTTATAAATGATTCTCATGTCTTCTCCCATTCCCCTCACGTCAACTTGAGTTAACTGTGACCTGGAAAACGTAACGAATAAGGAACTGATAGAGCTGGTCTCGTAAATTATCCACAAAATTTCACATCTCTGACTGGCTGGATAGCCGATAGGATCTATTAAAAAAAAATTCCAACTTTACTGAATTGTGCAATATGAACCAAGAAGCTATAGATTTAGATCATTCCATATCTTCTATCAGTATCTACAACGAAAGTATAGGTAGTCTTGAGTTTCTAGCGGATCCTTGGTAGAATATATGAACTCAATTCTGTAAACATCCTTTTTGTGTATTGGCTAGGCTAAGTGATAACGTAGTACTTGGGAGTGGCATACAAGAACCAATTCTCAATTTAATGTATACTAGATCTCGACCCGCGCAATCGCACGAGTTTTTGTTTTCATTTAGTTTTATATAAATATTTTGTTTTCAATTATAAATTGGTATATATTATAATAAATATATGTCTATCATTTTTTTAAACATAATAAGTTTACTGTATATTTTTTCATTGAATAGATTGTTTCAAACTTTCACATGTATTTGTATCTTCTTCTATATATATATTTTCGGATTATTATTTAATTATTAAAATCGTAACTATAAATATAAAGATTAGTAAAATATTGTTTTATTGTCATATTCAAAGATATTGTAACATTTCACAAATTTAGAAAGTTTTTTAAAAATTAATCTTTTTGCTTCATAGATTTATATTATCGAGTAAATAATTAAACATTTAGTTTTTGTTTAATTTTTAAAATAAACTATATAGTTTAAAATTTTTTTGCATTGGTTTAAGGTAGTAAAGATTAATCATTGTTAGATAATATGATTTTTGTTATTTTAAAAAAAATCTTTATAATTTTAAAAGTTAATTCGACAAATATTTAAATATTTAGCATATGGAGGTATAGTATTACAAAATTAAATTATATCTATTTAATTTATACTATCTATAAATCCAATGGATCATCTATTGTTTAAATCCAATTATTGATACGCCAATAAAAATTTCTGGTATGCCCAAAATTCAAATGATAAGATTAGAGATTAAATGTAACATGACTTTCTAGGAATAGGTCCATTAGGTCTATTTTTTAAAAAAATCACACATGAATAAATGTTGTGACTTCTATTTTAATATATAAGAAGATGGTGCGCTGCTAAAATTAGCTTTAATGTATCTCCTTTTCCTTTTCAAAACCTCACATCATCTCTTGGTGTAAAGTAGGCATGGGCACAAAATCCGGAAACCGAAATCCGAACCGAACTCGAACCGAAAAATCCGACCCGTTATCCGACCCGAAATGTAAAAATATCCGAACGGATCTTGTAGGGTGGTACAAAAAATATCCGAACTCGAAATGTTATTAACTGAACCCGAACGGATAACCCGAAAAATCTGAAATTAATAGTCAATATAAATATTTTGAAATATATATAAGTATTTCAATTATTAAATTCAATATTTGTGGTAATATGATATATAATAATAAATATTAAAATTTTAATAAATGCTTTAAGTACACAATTAGTTATAAATAAGTATTTTATATTTTTCTCATTGAAATAAAAAGTTCACTCTCTATAAGCTATACTTATTGTTTACGAATGATGTTTGTTTTCAAGTTTGATTTAACATTTTATTGTTATTTTATCAATTTTATGTGTGACAGATTAATTTTTATTTAATTTAGATGTTTTTCTTTATGTTTTGCTTCAAAAATTTTGTTTTTTACTTCGGTTATATATGAACCGAACCGATATAATCAGAATCCGTACAATATATGATTACTTTATGGGTTTTAGGACGCAATACAATTTTGAATTGAACCCGGAGTGTTATTATCCGAACCCGACCTGTACTAATAAAATTTTAGTATGAGACCTAGTAGCGCAAACCCGAAAAATCGAAAATCCAAAAAACCCTATCCGAACGCCAACTGGTACCTGAACGCCTAGGCCTGGTGCAAAAGCCATGTGCACGCAATTTTGTATATGATATTTGATCATGTTCAAACTCGTAACTCGATGACGCCTTCTTCTGTGAGTCTGAACAACCAGCTCCACTTGAATATCCAGACTGATACCAAGTTTAACGCGTGTTAGCTCGATCAAGTTCTTTCTCACGATCTTCTCTTTATCAGTTTTTCATCGTTTCTACAATAGTTGAATTAAATTTAGCGACTTTAAAGGGTTTTGGTTAGATATCACATCGCAAGACGCAAAGACGTTTATCTTTTTCCTCATCATCATCAATTGAAAAAGAACGATCACTTGCCGTCTTAAGATGACTTCATCAAAAGGATTATAATTGGCTAGTAAAAAAAATTTAGTGTGCTTAAAATTTAAAACGTCACCTTTCATCCGTACAACTCATGATGGCCCTGAGTTAGTGAAAAATTCTAAACAATCTCAAATTTTTCTAGTAAATACCAAAACCACCTACTTTTGGCTTGTACGTTTTTCTTTCCCATGCAAACTAATGAACTATAACTCTAGTCTCTAGCAACTGAGTTGTTTAATTTATGTATTTTTTTAACACGTTTAATTTATGTATAGAAAATCATAACAAATCAAACGGTTTTTTATTTACAGAAAACATTGTGGAAGAACAAAGAAATCACTGTATAAATTAAACCATGTAGCAAATCACTTATCACATTTGTGTCCACGAATGAAATTTACCAGTGGCTTTCTTTCAATGAATGGTTGTAGAATAGCAAAAGAGATCCTGGCAGGATTGAGAGAATAACAGCCCAACCAATAATATGGAGTTATAGAGACAGTTGTAGTTTTACCAACCTATATATATGTTTTTTCAAAAAAAACAAAACCTATATATATGTTGAATATAATATGTAATAAAAAAAAAACTAAAAAAGCTTAAAACAGTTAGGACTGATGGAATGGTAGAAGTGGACAGAAGATTACAACTAGGTTTCTTATATAATTTGAAATCTTCTTTTCATTTTCATGGATAAAACTATAGAAAAAGCCAACAAAATAGAATTTTCAGATGTGTGACTAAAACAAAAATAAATTCCAAAACGTAAGAAAATAAATAAAATACTAATTCTTTAGCTTTGTTACGTTCAATAAATAAAATCAAAATGATTTTTTTTTTGCCTTTGTGTTTACTCTCTCTCTCCGAGAGAAAGGAATAAAAAAAAAAAGATCTCTTGCTGATATATTTTCTGCTTGGCTTCGCTTTGCTTTGCTTTTCTCTCCACAATATTCTCTCTCTTTTTTTTTTTTTTAATATTCTATCTTTCGCTTCTCTGCAAATCTCATCGTTCTCGTCGCTGTGTGTGCTTCTCCGATCTTCGCCTATTCAAAACCTTGGGGGGCTCTCGCGAAAGAGGTATTCGCCACACTTCCAATCTCTTCACTCTGTATAGTATTAAGTTATCTCGTGAAAAAAGCCGATTAAATCCTCTCTTGTATTGGAAACTGAGTTTAATCGAACCCTGGTTGCATGCGTTGAACTGTTCCTTAGTTCGTCATCTTCGAATCTGATGGTTATATGTTGTTTTGGTTTAAGCTCTTTGGGAAACAGATGTTCTCCTCTTAGATTCAATTCGGCAAAAAAAAATCAAGAAAAATACACAAAAGCCGCTATGGAAGAAGAGAGTAACGTTACCAGCTCCTCCCCTTCAACACCAGTACAAAGGCTTAGGCATCGAAAACGCTCTTCTACTGAGGTTCCTTTCTTTTCCTTTTATTCATTTATAACTAACTAACTGTTGCATATGCTCTTTGAATCTGTTATGACTCGGTTGCATTAGTTAGTTGGAGATCTGTTATATAGGCTGCGGTGTTTAGCTTAGTCACGCTTACTAAGGTCTCTCTCTGCCTACGAGTCCGTTACTCTTTTATACATCTTGTGTTCTTGTAACCTTATGAAAAGTTGCTTCCAATAATAAAGATCTCTCTTTAGTCTGTGGACGTAGCCAGTTCGATGAATCATGTTAAATCAAATCTCTGTGTTGTTTTTATTTATCGCAATTTATTCATCTGTTTCCACTAAATCGCTCTTGCATCCGTTATAGCAATAACACTCATGGTAAATTAGCTCATCAATGCAAAAAAAAAAAGAAAGAAAGTAAAAGTAAGTTTGATGAGTTTTTTTTTGTCTTGGTTTGTGGTGTTTTGTTAGGTTCTTGATGGGGACAAAGTGAATGCAAGCCCTCTGCTTGTTAATGATCGAAACAAGTACAAATCTTTCATGGTCCGGACTTACTCTACACTATGGATGATTGCGGGTTTCGTCATGGTTGTCTATATGGGGCATCTCTATATCACTGCCATGGTGCTTGTTATCCAGATCTTTATGGCCAAAGAGCTCTTTAATCTTCTCAGGAAAGCACCTGAGGATAAATGTCTCCCCGGGATCAAACAGCTGAACTGGTACAGTTATTAAGACTAATTGCTCAGACGATGTAATAATCTTGTTAACCCGTCTTGCTTTGTTCGTTTTTCCTGCAGGCACTTCTTTTTCACTGCCATGCTTTTCGTGTATGGCCGGATCCTTAGTCAACGGTTAGCTAATACTGTGACTGCTGACCAGTTCCTCTACAGGCTAGTCAGCGGCTTAATCAAATACCATATGGCTATCTGTTACTTCTTGTATATTATAGGTTACTCTCTTGCTCCATCATTTTGTTTTTTTGGTTTTTAATCATCTGCGAAAATGGGTCTTAATCCCTTGCTTATGGAGTCTCTGCTTTAATGTATAATTATAATGAATTGCAGGTTTCATGTGGTTCATTCTAACATTGAAGAAGAAGATGTACAAGTACCAGTTTGGCCAATATGCATGGACCCACATGATTTTGATAGTCGTCTTTACTCAGTCCTCCTTCACTGTTGCCAACATATTCGAAGGAATCTTCTGGTAAGTTTGTAAGAATTTCAGCATATGAGATATTTTGTGTATGTTTGCTATAAAAACACGCATGTATTCTATTTATCGCCAAATATAATCTTTACCATCTTGCTTCCTACACTTTCACATTTTTGCCCCAATCTGGTTTACTTTTTGTTCTTTTGTTTAAAATATAATTGTCTACTCAGTTTCTCCTTTTGAACTGCAGGTTTCTTCTTCCAGCATCTTTAATTATAATCAACGACATCTTTGCTTACATTTTCGGTTTCTTCTTTGGAAGAACACCATTAATAAAGCTATCTCCAAAGAAAACATGGGAGGGATTCATCGGAGCCTCTGTAACAACCATCATCTCTGCATTTGTTGTGAGTATTGGTTACCTCTGGCCCTATTCATTTCATTGTATCTTCACCAAACCTCTGCCTGAATATGTTATGTTCGTGTAATGTTGCAGCTGGCAAATGTTTTGGGTCGTTTCCCATGGTTGACATGCCCGCGTCAGGTTAGTCCTTAAAGAAAGAAAAATTGACACTGATCTTAGTTTTTTGGTCAAAAAAAAAGTAGTTGACACTGATCTTAAACCTGATCTTTGAGGGAGTTTATAGTAAATTTGTGAATCATTCTGCAGGATTTGTCCACTGGCTGGCTACAATGTGATGCTGATCCATTGTTCAAACCTGAACCTTTTACTTTACCCGCGTGGATTCCGGGATGGGTAAGCTTTAGTATAATGTTACATTGCTTACAAGAAACTCAGCCATGTTCTAGAAGACATATTATAACTGTTAACAGTGGTTCAGACTTTGTGGAAACTTTATCAAAACTCTTTACTACACTTTTGCAGTTTCCATGGAAGGAAATGGAGGTCCTCCCTGTTCAGTGGCATGCTTTATGCCTCGGTTTGTTTGCATCAATCATAGCACCTTTCGGAGGGTTTTTCGCCAGCGGGTTTAAAAGAGCATTCAAAATCAAGGTTTGTATTTAACAACAACCAACTTTGATCTAAGCTTCACGTATGAGTTAATATACACATCTAATCTATAATAAAACCTTTGCTTATTGCTTTATCAAAAAACTGTAATCGCAGGACTTTGGTGATAGTATTCCAGGACATGGTGGAATCACTGATAGAATGGACTGCCAGGTAACTCCAATGAAAGGAGAGTAGTGTCTTTTTATTACTCTCATCCTACGTACCCAGACTCAAAACCTTTTACTATTGTCACAGATGGTAATGGCAGTATTTGCTTACATATATCTCCAGTCATTTATCGTCTCCCAAAGCGTTTCTGTTTAAACTGAGACTGTCAATAAACTAGTAAAGAGAAGAGACGAGTTCTCGTCGGTGGGTCAAGACAAAGACGTGTTTTATTAGATCAGTGAGTCGAAACCGAGTTACAAAAAAGGGGAGAAAACAGAGGTAAGAGTCCGGCGAAGACAAGTTCGTCGGACCGTACAAGTCGGCGAGATGTAAGATGTAAAACCCTAATTCTAGCCGAAAGTGAGTGTAGTAATTTGCGGATCCCCTCCTTGTTGCCTTCTTTCCTCCTTTTATAGGTGAACATTCGTTGACCTAATGTGTCTTGTCTCGATGGGCCTCCTCGAGTAATTGGGCCGACTCGTCGGGCCGTTGTGTCAGGTCGGCGAGCCGATGATGTTTAGTCAGTCGTCTCATCGACTAAAAGTAGTCTGGAGCCGAGCCGAACACCAGCTTACAGGTCGACGAGCCGATCCTCTTTGTTGTAATCATGTATCTGGGTAATTGTCTTGCGGGCCTTTTGGGAGGGCTAGGCCCATACCCAACAGTAAGTCCCCCCAGTTCGCTGGTGAGTAGTGCAGCCGACTCAGCGAATTTGTTAGTAGGGTTTGCGAGACAACTATCCCAAATTTGTGATTTCGATCGACTCTTCGACACTCCAATCAACTCCTCGTCTGTCCAATCGACTCCTCGACTGCGCAGTGGATTTGGTATGCCCACGTTTGAGGATCTGACTGATTTGAATTTGATGATGATTGATTTTTTTATTTAAACCGGTGGTTCGTTCCGGTTTTGATTTGAACCGATTTCGGTTCTCCTCGAGAAGCTGAAAAGTCGCGACGTTTGGTGAGCTCCACGCGCCTTAATGGGCCGACTCTAGGCCCATCTAGGTCTAATAATGACGCCTCGGGGTGCGATGCGCTCCTCTCTCTATAAATACCTCTCTTCCTTCTCATTTTCTCCACTCTTCATCCGGCTCAGGTACTTTCTCTCTCTAACTCTCTGCTTCTCTCACTAACTTTGTAGTCTTAGATCTGAGAATGTCGTCGGGCGGTAGAGGTAAACTTTCTAGGGCCCAGAAAGGGAAAGCCGCGGTGAATGCGACCGAATCGAGTCCGGAACGTGTCGTCGAGTCGAATTCCTCGCCCGATTTTGAGACGATTCATCGTGAAGCCATGATGGACACGGAGAATATGGACACGCCCCAGCGAGTCCTCGTTGCTGATTCGGCGCGACAGCTCCGCGAGGAGAGAGAAAACGTAACATTGATTTCGAGAGACGGTCAGGGTGGGGCTGACGTCGGAGAGACTTCCCTCCCCGATTTCGTTCCGTGTTGTTACCATCCGGGAGGAATCTTCGAGGATCTTCCAGCTTTGGCGATTGAGCAGATGCGTCCTTCTGTCGTAGAGGGACAGTCATGGGAGAATATCGAGGAGACTCGTTCGACTCCTAGTAGCGTGAAAGCTTTATTGAGGGAGTGTGGAGGAGCCGGGGTGACCTTTCTGATCCCAACTAAATCTCAGAGGCCGTGGTCCCCTCCTTTGGGGTTTCAGTGCGTCTATGAGTCATACTTTCATGACGAGACCAAACTTTGGTTTCCAATTCCTCGACTTGTTACGTCTTACGTAAGACGTCGTGACGCGGCGATCAGTCAATTTTTCAACGGCGCGTTCCGTACCTCGGTGGCATTGATGGTGACTGCGGCGGAGATTGACGTTTCGATGAGTGTCCGGACGCTCGAGGAGCTGACCTATACGAAGTCGATGGGTGATGGTTTGTTCTCGATTCAGATGAGGCCCAACTACAACGTGATCGTCGATCATCCATGTAGGACGGCGCACTGGCAGCGTTTCTACTTTTACGTCAAGTCTGACGGTTTTGCCTTCGAGGAGCCGCCCGACGATTCCTTTCGATTTTTGTGGAATCATAAACTTGGTAGAACGTTGTTGTCAGCTCATCGACTGTCTCTTTTCCTTGTTTTTCTGACGTTTTTTTTTTTTTTTGTTTATTTGCAGTTGATCACCCTGACACGGCCTTTTATCCGGAAGATTTCGTATCTGATGCTCGTGCAGTTGTTTCGCGCGTCCAAGTAAGCTGGAAGGATATCACCATCGAGAGGATTCGACGAGTGCTCGACAGAATCTCGAGGAGTAAGTTTCTTCTTACGATCACATGTTTTCCTCCAACTTATGTCAGTCACGAAATTTATCTCATCCAGCTTGCTACTCTTTTTCAGAGGATTGGAGGTCTGATCTATTACCTTTGATTACCGGTAACAAGCGACGGTTTTCGATATTCAGTAGTGCCGAGCAAAAGATCATCAACGCGGCCAGAGAAATGAAAGAGCTTCCAGACTTGAGTGCGCTAATCAAGAAAAAGCTGAGCGAGGCAAAAAGGGGATCTTCTGCGACTCCTAGCGAGACAACTCCTAGTGGGACGACTCCTCGCGAAGAGACTCCTCGTGAAAAGACTCCTCGCGAGAAGACTCCTCGTGGAGCAATTCCTCCCGCTCCTCTTCCTCTTGTAGTTTCTCCCAGACCGTCTTCGGGCCCAGTTATTGTCGGCTCCTCGAGGGAGGATCTCACATTGATCTCTGAACGAGAGACTGCTGAACCATCGGTGACTGGTGGCAATAAGAAGAGATCTGCTCCTGACTCCTCTACGCCGGCTACCTCTCAAGCAAGGACCGAATCCGATGGTCCTCCGAAGAAGAAAAAGAAAAATGAGAAGAAGAAGAAGAAATCTGCTGAGGAACAGTCGGAGCCTGCTGAGGACACCGGGAATCGTGAGACTGTTATCGAGAAAAGTCTTTCTCGCGATGCTGCGGCTCGGGGAGTCGTCGATTCGGATAACTCCCCGTCCATCCCTCTGAAGAGGAAAAAGAGCTCCCGCAGTCATGAGTTGTCTACTCCGGCTTCGTCTGCTTCTGCTGCGAAGATTCCTCCAGCTGCACCTCAGACTCTTGTTGAAGGCGGTTCGACCTCTGAAGATCGTCGGGTCAAATTTCGTGACCACGTGGAGTTCAAGTACGTCGGCGAAACTCCTCTCTCTTTTGCCCCGACTGACTGTGCTGAGCTTGTTCGGCAAATTAAGGGTGGTCGCAAGGACCTGCCCGCTGTCAAGGACCTTATTTTCAAGGACGCGTATGTCGATGCGGCGAGGACTAAAATTCTGGTAGGAATTATTCTCCTTACTTTGTCAATTTTTCATGTTCCTGATTCTGATCTTTTCTTTCGCTCATGCAGAGCGACGGGAGCATGAATTACGTCGTCGAGTTATATGATTCAGCCCTTAAGGAGGCCACGTCCAAGTTAAAGCAAGCCGACAAGCTCGCTCGAGCGAAGGATGTATCTCATGACCGCAAGACGAAGGAATTTAAGGCGACAATTGATAAGGTCGCGGAGGAACGGGCTCAACTGATTGAGAGGAAGAAGGCTCAGAAGGCTCATTTCCTGGAGAAATTCGGGGAGTTGAAAGATAAATTTGATGCTGCGGGTGTAAAGATACGAGGACTTGAGGAGGAGAAGAGGGCCTGGTTAAGAGAGAAGGCAGCCATGGAGGAGAAGATGGTGTCCACCGCGCTGAGGCACTTGAAAGAGGTCAACAGACTGAGGGACTCTCGGGGTCATGAGGTTACTCACGAGCGGTTTCGTGTACAGACGGCCATGATTGCTAAGAGCAACAAGCGTTTCTCCCAAATTCGAGATCTCGAGAAGCGTCGTAGTGAGTTTGAAACAGTTAGATCCTTGCAGAGCCAAGCTTTTGGGACAAAGAAATGCCTCGAAGCGCTTAAGGAGAGCGGGATCGACATTCCGCAAGAGACGATTGACTTGTTCGCCGAACAAGAGAAGGAGTACGAGACTGCGGCTGATCGACTAGCTGTCGGAGGAATTCCCGAGGAGCTTCTCTGTCTTTCTCCTCTTCATCTTCGATCTCCTTTTCTAAACGAGAATGTGTGGGCGACGATCGACCCATATGGATCGAACGCGGGCCTGATTGATGCTGGGACCGCTGCTTTCCTTCAAACTCCTAGTAGTTCTCAAGGAGATCATGCGAACGAAGAATCTGTAGAACCATCTGGAAGAGAGCTCGGGGAGCCATCTTTTCATGAAGGTAGGATCGTTGGTGAGGTTGCAAGGCTCGAGGATACGACCGTTGCACCTGCTTTGGATCCGACTACGCTCTCCACCAGCATCGTTGTGAATGAAGATCCGTTGGTCCCGGCTCTTGGGACTGGTGCCGAGACGAGGACAGAGGCTGTTAATCTTCTCGAACTCTCAGATTCTTCGACTGAAGAAGAGGGTGGCGAACACCCGGAGGAGACTGAATCTGGTTTAGTTGGTAACCCGCAAAATGAAGAGGGAATGGTCGACAGAATTGACAATCTACCAGTCCTTCCAGCGGACGTGACTGCTCAGGTCGTCGAGGGAGGTTCCAACCGTGCCGAAGACTAGCTTAATATGTTGTTGTTGTTTCTTTTAGACTTTTGGTTTTTGGCCCTTGGAGGCTTTTGTTGATGTAATATCTGGATTTATTTTGCTTTTGCGGCTATCTGTTGTTTCAGACTTTCAGTAAGTTTGCTCTCCTTAGAAGTTATTTCTGAAACAGAATTTGCCTTAGTCATAGAGAAATAGTTTCGTGGACTCGAGGATGTGAGTTAGCCTTCGACGAGTCGCTGAAATCTATTTTAAATGTTGGATTTAAACGATTTGGTTTGGCAATCTGGTCGATGTCTTGAATTAAACCGGAAAGTCGATGACTTGGTTTTATCAAATTTTTACACATCATGCCGTCAGTTCGAGTCATCGATAATCAACACAAATTTTCGAGTTTCGAAGACAATCGTTTATATTTTCGAGCAACAACGGTTTTCTAATCGATCTTTAAGTAATCCAAAAAAGAAATATTAGGTTGGCCAATCCCGGCTTTAGAGGATTATAAGATGACTGAAAGTTGTCGTCTCGATCGCACGGGTCGGGACCGCGATACGACCGAAGAATCCCTCGAGCACGTGTCTGATCAGGACATGCCCGTTAGTGGGTGCGAGTGCTAGTACGTTTGTCCGAGAGACAAGGTCGTGCTCGTGCGTAAGCATCGCTTAAAACAATTCGCGCTCCTACTTGTTGGGAGATTGTTTTTGTTATAGCTGGACCCGGTAAAGGGCTGCCTACGTACCTCTAGGAGAGGATCAAGCCATTCGTAGTTCGTTTTGGTTAGTGAAAGTGGCAGTGGATGCGCATTCACTGGTTTTTTTTTTTTTTTTTTTTTTTTTTTTTTTTTTTTTTTTTTTTTTTTTTTTTTTTTTTTGAGTGAAAGTGACAAGGGTGTCATTCACTCGTTTGTTGAGATGGGACTCTTAAGAGTAGTATCGTCGGAGGTGCATTGAGTTCCATGCTCTGGGAACAGGTTCGCCGGTCGACGTCTCGAGTCGATAGACTCCTGGTTTAATGACTTGAGAAATTTTGTATGGCCCTTCCCAATTAGTTCCGAGCTTGCCTGCGTTTAGTTCCTTGGTGTTTTCGAACACTTTGCGTAGTACTATGTCACCCAGTTCGAGAGGTCGAGACTTGACCTTCTTGTTGTAGTAACCTTCGATCTGATGCTGATAGTTCTGGATGCGAAGTAGTGCCTGGTCGCGGCGTTCTTCTATAGCGTCCAAGGCATCGAAGAGCATACTGCTGTTGAGCTCGACGTTTGGTGGCATCCTCGACCTTCGAAGACTGGTTACGTTGACTTCGGCGGGAGCCATGGCTTCGACTCCGTGTGCCATCGAGAAAGGAGTTGATTTCGTTGCTCCTCGAGGAGTCGTTCTATGTGACCAGAGGACGCCGTCGAGCTCGTCTGCCCAACATCCTTTTTTGAGATCGAGGCGTTTTTTCAAACCGTCAATTATGATTTTGTTGGTCGCCTCGGCTTGGCCGTTGCTCTGGGGGTATCGCGGACTTGACGTGTTGAGTCGGATTCTCCATCTCTCGCAGAATTCTCGAAATTTATTTGATATGAATTGGGAGCCGTTGTCGGTCACTATCTCGTAAGGTAGGCCGTGGCGACAGATGATGTTCTTCCACACAAATCGTTGGACTTCCTTCTCTGTGATGCTCGCGAAAGCTTCTGCCTCAATCCACTTCGTGAAGTAATCTGTCAAGACTAGGACGAAGCGTTTCTGTCGAGAGCTCGGCATCGGGCCGATTATGTCCATTCCCCATCGCATGAAAGGGTAAGGAGCTGTCATTGTTCGCAGCAACTGTGTCGGGGAGTGGATCGTCGAGGCGTGTCGCTGGCACTGGTCACATCGCTGGGCGTAAGCTTCGCAGTCTGCGTTCATCGTTGGCCAGTAGAAACCGAGACTCTTTACTTTTAAAGCAAGTGCTCGACCTCCAGAATGATTTCCCGCAGCGCCTTCGTGCGTTTCAGCCATGACTAAATGCGTCTCTTCGCCATTGATGCACTTCAGAAGTACCTTGGTTGCGGTCCATCGGTGGAGCTCTCCGTCGAGGACGACATAATGAGCACTCCGCGTCTTGAGTCGTCTTGCAATCCATTTCTCGGGAGGTAGCTTTCCATCGACCAAATAGTCGATAAATTCTGTTCTCCAATCATTGGTGTCGTTTGACACCTCTTCGAAGACTTGGTTCGCGGGTACGGCTTCGGTTATTGGTGCTACGATGGCGGTCTCGATGGGGGTCAGATCGATGCTTGGTTTGTCGATCTTGTGAATAGGGATGGTACGTTTCACCTGATCGCGCAACCTGCTTCCTAAGGCAGCGAGAGCATCAGCGCATACGTTCTCACCTCTGGGGACTTTGGTGAGCTCGAAGAATTCGAAATCTTTGGCGAGTGTTTGAACGATCTTTAGGTACGCGTCCATTCGTTCGTTGCGGGCATCGTAGTCACCACTAAACTGACTAGTTACGAGTTGCGAATCGCAATATGCGCTGAGGTGTTTTGCCTTGACTGCCTTGGCGAGTCGTAGTCCTGCGATCAACGATTCATACTCTGCTTCGTTGTTTGAAGCGGCGAAGCCGAAGCTGAACGACTGTCTGATCAGTTCTCCTGTCGGAGATTGTAACTGTACTCCTGCTCCTGATCCTTTGTTTGTCGACGACCCGTCGACGTGAAGTATCCAATTTTGACTTGGGAGGATTAGATCTTGCTCGAGCTCTGGTGCGAGCTCGATGAGAAAGTCTGCGAGGACTTGAGATTTTGCAGCTGTTCGATTCTTGAAGACAATGTCGTGCTCGCTGAGTTCGATAGCCCACTTCGATAACCGTCCGGATTGATTTGTATTCTGCATTACCGTTCGCAATGGTTGATTTGTCAACACTTCGATTGTGTGCGACTGAAAGTAGGGACGCAGTTTTCTTGCCGATGTTACAACGGCAAGAGCCATCTTCTCAAGGGTGGGATATCGAGTTTCTGGATCAGTCATGCGCTTGCTCGTGTAGAAGATAGGCTTCTGTTCTCCTCGATCCTCTCGGATGAGGACGCTGCTGACCGCGGTTGAGGATACGGCGATATAGAGTGAGAGTGTGTCGCCAGTTTCGGGCTTGGACAATACGGGAGGAGTTGTAAGATACTCCTTGAGTTGTTTGAACGCCTCTTCGCATTTCTCGTCCCAGATGAAGCGTTTGTTTCCTCGTAACAACTCGTAGAAAGGAAGGCATTTGTCCGTGGATCTGGAAATGAAACGATTCAGGGCCGCGATCCTTCCTGTGAGTCGCTGGACTTCTCTGCTGGTTTTTGGGCTGGGAAGATCAAGTATGGCGGAGATCTGTTTAGGATTTGCCTCAATTCCTCGCTGGGTGACGATGTACCCTAAAAACTCTCCTGAAGTGACGCCGAAGGTACACTTGGCTGGGTTGAGTTTCATTCCGTATTCGTTCAAAGTCTTGAAGCACTCTTTAAGATGATCCAGATGGTCCGTTGCGCGGAGTGATTTTACCAGCATGTCGTCGATGTAGACTTCCATCGTGTTCCCTATTTTGTCGGCGAACATTCGATTGACGAGTCTTTGATAAGTTGCACCCGCGTTCTTGAGACCGAACGGCATTACTTTGTAACAGTACGTCCCTCTATCAGTGATGAATGCTGTCTTCTCTTGATCGTCCGGATGCATCATGATCTGATTATAACCGGAAAATGCATCCATGAAAGTCAGGAGTTCATTCCCGGCAGTCGACTCGACGAGTCTATCGATATGCGGAAGCGGGTAACTGTCTTTTGGGCAAGCTCTGTTCAAATCAGTAAAATCGACGCAAATGCGCCACTTTCCGTTCTTCTTCTTTACGACGACCGGGTTAGCGAGCCACTCGGGGTATCTCACCTCGGTGATTGAGCCAGCTGCGAGGAGTCGCTCCACTTCTTCGTTGACGGCTTTGCTTCGGTCGTGACCGAGTTTTCGTCTCTTCTGGCGAATGGGTTTGATGGTTGGATCGACATTCAACTCGTGGGATGTGATGGCGGGGTTTATTCCTTTCATATCCGATGTTGCCCAAGCAAACGTTGAGACGTTCTCCTTGAGGAAGTCGATGATTGCGCGTTGCATCTCATTGTTGAGGAACGCTCCGACTCGGACTACTTTGCTCTTATCGGAGTCATCGATGGGGACTTCTAAAATCTCATCTTTCTGCGGTTGGATTTGCTTTGCTATCGCGTTGATGCGAGGAGTTGATTGTTGCATCTTTACTGTTGCGATGAGTAGTTCTCGAGCGGCTTGTTGATCTCCGCGAAGCGTCTGCACTTCTCCGTTTGGTCCGGGAAATTTCACGCATTGATGATATGTCGAGGATACTGCCTTAACAGAATGTAACCAGGGGGTTCCGAGGATCGCGTTGTAAGGAGCTTTCGTTCGGATGACTGAGAATTTAACTGTGCGTATTACTCCGCAAGCGTAGACGGGGAGTTTGATCGTACCAATCATTGTCTCGGAAGCACCGTTGAATCCTGTGAGGGAGCGAGATGATGGTTTCATGTCGCGCAGGTCGACTCCCATCTTATCGAGCGTATCTCGAAAGATTAAATCGACTGAACTGCCTGTATCGATCAACACTTTAGCGACGTCACACTTCGCTATTCCTACCTCGACTAGCAGTGGATCGTTGTGAGGTAAATGGACGCCGACGGCATCGTTTGGTGAGAAAGTGATTGAGGAATCATTCTCAGGTTTCGATGGCCATTTCTTCGAGGTTACTGCCTGTCGTCGATGGTCCTTTACTGACCGGACAGAGTCGCCGCACGGAGGCAAGCCACCCATAATTACGTTTAGGAAGTTAGACTCGACGACTCGTTTATTTCTCAGTCGAGTCCTCAAGTCGCTAGGCGAGTCTTTGACAACGGGCGAATTTTGGACGTTGGGCGAGTCCTCGACCGCGGTTGAGCCCTCGACAACAGATATGCGTCCATCCTTATTCTTGGGCCTCACCTCCTCGATTCTTCTTCGTAAATTTAAATGTTTTGGTCGGTTGAGCTTGATCCTGAGGTCTTCCGACTTTGAGTTGAGCTTGATCCTGAGGTCTTCCGACTTTGAGTTGAGCTTTTCACGAAGATCGATGACTCGTGGTCTGAGACAGGGTCGAACACTCGAGTCCTCGATTTTCCTAGCCTTGGATTTTTCGATGGTTGCGCGGAGATCTCCGTGTGAGTCGCATATACGATCAGATGTCTGCGACTTTCGCCTGAGCTTGTTCCTTAAGTCGTTTGACCCTTCTGATCCTATGCTCTCGTTAGTTCGTTTGCTTGAGTACTCGCGTGAGTCGTGGACTTGTTTATCCTCTTCTTCATCTGAGGACGAACTGGGTCGTGCGAGGATAACTTGTACACGTCGACGATTACGTGGTTGCTCCTCGTCGACTTGTGCGTCGCCGTCATCTTCGTCGTGCTCTTCTGGCTTGTCATCCTCAGTATGCCTCGGCCGAGCTCCAGACTTGTCCTGACTCTTGTGAGTTTTCTTTTCTTTGTTTTTGCTCCAGCTCTTGGCGCCGTTTGGCCTAGGCTTGGGAAGTTCGACGTTTGACGTTCCCTTTTCGTACGACGAGAAGAGAGCGTCTAACAAATGCCTGCAGTTTTTAGTATCGTGCGCCTTAGACTTGTGGAAGCTACACCACATGTTTGGCTCTGCAGGTCCAGGACTCGACACCGGGGGTGTCGAAGAGGTTTGCGGCTTTTCGTCGTTTTCCCAAACATTCCAACCTTTTTCGCGTACAACGACAGTGGGCTGTGGGGACGCGTTTTTGTCTTCGACCACGTAAACGAAACTTTTCGGCTGGTTAGGTTTACTGCCTGAGGCGTGCTGACGGGGTTCTTGGCGTGCCTCAGGAGCTTTGGAGATAGTTGCCGGTTTGGTTGGCGTGTTTAGTTTCTTAAGTATCGCTGCTGTATCTTCTTCCATTCGGATGAAGTTGTTTGACCTGGCGATCGCGTCTTGGAGCGACGTGGTTGGATTTCTGTACAGGTCCTCGCGAAACAGGGACTTGAAGTAGAGAGTATTCATCAGTGCGTCGACGGCAACACTGTCGGGGACTTGGACTTTCGAAGCGACTGCTTTGAATTTTTCCATGAAGTCGCGGAGGCTTTGGCTCGATCCTTGAGACAGATTCCATAAATCGGACAGAGTTGCTCCTTGTCTTGTAAACATGATGTAGTGCTTGAGGAAAGCAGTCGTCAGATCATGGAAGTCGTTGATGGAGTCGCGCTCCAATCCAGTGAACCATCCAAGAGCTGGTCCTTGAAGACTTTCCACGAAGAGACGACAGTAACCAGCGTCTCTTTCTTCCTCAGAGAAGTTGGTTCGACCCATCGTGATGTTGAAAGCAGTGATGTGGTCGGTTGGGTCCGCCTTTCCGGCGTAAGTCGGAAGGCGAATTTTCTCGGTCGGCCGGTAACGTACGTCGGTGATCTTCCGGGAAAATGGGGTTTTTAGGGTTTCGGCGAGGACACGTTCGATCAGCGGCGCTGACGTAGGTCCTTCGAGCATCCGGTCTTTCATGTCCAGGACTGATTGCTTAAGCTCAGCGAGTTCCCGGACGGTGACGAGGTCGACGCCGCCGGGAGTTTGGACCTGTACGGCACTCGTACTTGCAGGGTTTCCGGCACTGGCTGTTCGGTAAGTGTCGAACAGTTGCTTTCGGACCGTTGTGGCCGGATCTCCCGAGCCTCCGGCCAACGGAGCTAGAATGGCGGCGATGGCGGCGAGTTGCTCGGTCGTCGCCTTTTGGGCGGCGTCTTGCTGCGCCATCCTCTCGAGTATGGTTTCTGCGAAGGCCGCTGCTGTTGGAGCGCCTTCGGTCACAGGCGACTCGTCGTCGGACGGCGAGTCGGGTCGAGTCATGATCTTTTGCTGACGCTACTCTGTCTGCCCCACGGTGGGCGCCAACTGTTTAAACTGAGACTGTCAATAAACTAGTAAAGAGAAGAGACGAGTTCTCGTCGGTGGGTCAAGACAAAGACGTGTTTTATTAGATCAGTGAGTCGAAACCGAGTTACAAAAAAGGGGAGAAAACAGAGGTAAGAGTCCGGCGAAGACAAGTTCGTCGGACCGTACAAGTCGGCGAGATGTAAGATGTAAAACCCTAATTCTAGCCGAAAGTGAGTGTAGTAATTTGCGGATCCCCTCCTTGTTGCCTTCTTTCCTCCTTTTATAGGTGAACATTCGTTGACCTAATGTGTCTTGTCTCGATGGGCCTCCTCGAGTAATTGGGCCGACTCGTCGGGCCGTTGTGTCAGGTCGGCGAGCCGATGATGTTTAGTCAGTCGTCTCATCGACTAAAAGTAGTCTGGAGCCGAGCCGAACACCAGCTTACAGGTCGACGAGCCGATCCTCTTTGTTGTAATCATGTATCTGGGTAATTGTCTTGCGGGCCTTTTGGGAGGGCTAGGCCCATACCCAACAGTTTCGGTTGACAAAATCCTGGACCAGGTAAACCTAACTTGTCTATATACCTGTGGACTTTGTTACGTTTTGCAACGAATCAATTCAATCATGTGATCTCGTTTCATTGTAGATATTGACGAACCTTAGCTTCGAGGAACAACAAGCTCTCTTGACTAGATTAGGGCAAATGATCGGTAACTCATAGTTTCCACTGCCCAAACTTCTCCTCAGATTCTCCAAGAACTCTGGATTCTCCTTTTATCTGTATCAGTTCTAGGGACAATAAATTTGAAATTGGATCAAGATTTGTTTTCTGGCATTGTAAAAATCCTCTTGAAGGTTGTCCAAAGTAGAAGTTCTTTTTTTTTTTAAAAAGGTCTTGTCATTTGATACAAATAGGTTTGAAGGTCTATCTTACTATCTACGTATGTAGTAGCATCGGTGCTTCATTTGTATTTTGTATATGGTTAAAGTTTAAACGAAATCTTTTTTTTTTCTTGGTTCTGTGACTCGATTTGTTCTGAAAGTTGAGTGCATCTAAGGTGATGATTGTTTTTTTAGCTTCTAGATTTTAGTTTTTGATTATGCAGTAGATTTTAATTTTTTTTAAGAATATAAATAATTGATGAAGTCCCTCCATTATTAATTCTAGAACTTTTGCAGCATGAATGATCTCGGAATACCTATATGTAAAAAACATTTCTATTTTGCATATAGCTTCAATATTTATATTTTGTCGTTTTTTATCCAATATTTTTTTGAATCTTTTTCTGCCAAGCTAATAGTGACATGAACATGAGTTCTATTTATTGCACTGGTAAATTCTTCAAACTAAGCTAATAATTTTTGTTGCATTATAATCTTGGATAAAGTTGTGTGAGCTCATCTAGATCAATTTTAAGCAAATGAACTGCCATTTTTTCAAGAACATTCAACATTTTATGGAATTTCCTGCTTGGCGTTTTTTGTGAATGACCAATTATCTTCTCTACATAACTCTGAGTTGCATTTTGGGCACATATGTTAAGAAATATTAGCTTGATATGATCTCATATTTCCACAGCGTATCTCTTGGCCAGATATATTCTCATATTTTCTGTGTATATGTATTGATACTTCTGTAGTTTCATATAGGAAAATGATTATTAGTTACACGAACATTACACTGCTACATTAGCAGTGCTACATGGCTACACATCCGACAAAAGTAATGTATTGTAAACCACACGAAATATATGGTTCACATGACAACATTCCTGAACTATTATGTGTTATGTTGATAACGCCATATACATTTTTCTGATAGCTTAAAAATGCGTCGGATTTCAAACGCAATAACTTCTAATGACGTTTTAAGATATATCACATGTATTTTTTTCATAACGTTTCATTTGAATGCTTTATCTATATATTTATTTTGTTTTTGATCTTTTATATGTGTGTTATGGTCCATTTTTAAAATTTTAGTTGATGGAATTCTTATCATATGTTGTTGAATTCCAGTAATGGCACACATTTTAGTTATCATAATGATGGTTATGGTGTTAGCAATATAACACATAATAGTTCAAGGATGTCGTCACGTGAATCATATAGTTCGGGTAGTTTGATAAATTTTCTTGTCCAGATGTGTATATGGTGGTGTATTGTTCATGTACGTAACAATCATTTTTCGTTTTCTATATTAGCTGGCATAAACAAAAATAATTATGAGAAAAGTTATTTCAACCAAACAAATTTATATTTATATGGATAATAAACCACTAAAATATGTATATCTCTTGTTTCTCAACTAACAACTGATATCACCAATCTTTTGATAAAATGACTGATAATTCCTTTTTAATATTGGTAATACTAAGAAGAAATAAATATAGAATTCTTTTCAAGCAACAAAACTATAAAAAAAAATTGGATTTTTTCTTTTGTTTACAAATTGGATTTTCATTTTTCAAAAATTTGATTGGATAAAAAATAATTTTTGGAAAAACATAAACAAAAAAGGTTCCAAAAACTGGAACAGTCATCTCTAACAGGCCCACGAAACAGGTAATTAGACTTCCAAAATAGTCATGGTTACATTTTGATGTTATGTAACTTAGTATTGTTTATGTTTGGTTAACTAATATCAATTTTTTTAGGATATAGCGATATTTGATAAGATAATTTTATGAAAATATTAGCTATTTGGAATGATTTACAAACAATAAATATATGTATGATTTTGTAAACAGGATACTGCTGATCGTTTGAATATTAGTTATTTGGTGGACTTGAGCAATGCTAGCTTCTTCCCACCGTTCTCAGATTGGCATTGCTTGTAGGATGGGGTTTGATTGCAGATCTTTTTTTTTGGGTGTAAATGTTGGTTTCACCTCTTTATCAAAAATCCAAGTATTGTAAATAGTTTTTTCCAACGCGAATTGAATCTGAGCCTTGCTGCTATAGGAAGTGTTTCGTTTCATATCGGTTTTAAGATGTTTAAGATTTCACTTAGTTTCAAGAGAAGAAAATACAGTTCTGGATTGGTGATGTTTCCCCTCCTCTTCACCGGCTTAGGGGACAAGTCCGGTAGAGAAAGTTGAGAGCTATTAAGCTCCCATAGTTTTGTTGTCCCGTCGTTTATACCGGTGTCCAAGCTCGCACCTTAAGCGGTCTTTTCTGCTACTTCAGAGAGGTGATATATATTCAGACAGCTGGAGGAAATCATTTCTTGTTTGTTTTGTCTTCTTCGTTCACGTGATTTTGAGTTTCTCCTTGTTTGCCTGTCTCGGCACAATCTCTCATTCGGATCCTTCAGGTTTGTATCGCTATCTCGGTCATGTTCGTTCTAAAGCTGAATGGACACAATTATAGATTATCTTTATTTCTATGTATTTTACATCTTTTTTTCAAGGAACCAATTTTAAAAGTTCTATATCTTAAATTAGATATGCTTCCAACCTAAAATCAACTAGTAATAAGTAGATTGACTCATTTATTTTCTATATTATTTAGAATCTTTTCCAATTATCGATATGGAAGACTTAGTCTATAATACGCTCTTTCGAGATAATGACTATTTAAGTGTCAATTTCAAAATGTTCGGACAAGGATCGATGGACCAATTTTGGACCAGGTCGATGTAGATCAGATTGAACTATATTAATCTTGCTCTGATATCATGTTAAGTTAGATGAGCTTCTAACCTTAAATAAATTGGTAATGAGTAGACTAACCAATGTATTTTATATATCATATAAGATCATTTCCCATTACTGATGTGAGTGACTAATATTATGTTGTGTAAATCTCAACTTTCGTTTTATATCATTTTATAAAACAATATTTAGTTTATGTTTTATATTAAGTGTCGTTTTAATATTTAAGTTTTATTTTATTATACATGTTATTTTATGTTTTCAGTGCACATATTTCATAAATTCTCTAAATATTTTCCTTGTTTTAATTCATTAATTAATAAACCAAACAAAAACGATATTAAATAAAGATAAAACAAAAAATTTGACAATTTTTTTTAGTTCGCGAGTAAAAACTTTAAACTAAACTTAATATGAAACAAATCGAATATTTACATTCTTAGGAAAAAACACGGAATATGTAGAACTAAATGAATGATAAAGTCGGTTTAGTTGTTAAACCAACTGAAAAAGTTGGTATGGTTTAGAACCCTTATTTGAATTTTTTTTCCTCTTCTTCCTGTTTTTCAGCTCCAATCTCATTTCCAATAGCTTTTTTTAAAATTTATACTTCTTCCGTTTTCGCAAAGATAAACTTTTTAATATTTTCACATATATTAAGAAAACACATTAAATTATTATAAATCAATTGATGAATATCCATAACCGACCCGGTCCATAACCGGCCCATACACTTAGAGAGAAAGACGGTCCAACCCTAGAGAGAGAGAGAGGCGGCCGTGACCTTAGGAGAGACAGAGAGAGAGGCGGCTTATGCTTTGGAGAAAAGGAAACTCTATTTCTTTTTCCTTGTAATTGTTATCTTTCCATTATTATGTATTAGTAGTTTTCTTAAATCCTAGTTGGTTTAGGTTTTGGATACTTTCCTTTTTACTTATCTTGTAATCCCCTATATAAAGGGAACACTTATTCATTAATGAAAGATAGAAACATTCAGCTCTAAATCTATTGTTTCACAACACGTTATCAGCACGAGTCTCTAAACTCCCTGAGCAAATGAAAAACCCTTAAACCCTAACCTAGCCGGCGACTTTAAACCTAAAACCGACGAACCCTAATCTGCTCCAGCTCGCGTTCCAGCTTGCATCCATCCGATCAACTCCAGCCCTAAGGCGTTCCTGATCCTAGACGTCCTCAGCTTCCCGTTCGCATCAGAACAGCTCGCATCCGACATCCAGCCAGCTCGCGTTCCCCGATCAGCCAGCTCGCAACCCGATAGGAAGCAACCTGCTCACGTTCCCAATCAGACGCGTCCCGTTCCAGCTCACGCCTCAGCACGCATCCGTCCCAGCTCGTTCCAGCTCGCGTTCCAGCTTGTTCCAGCTCGCGTCCGTTCGACTTTCTCTTGGTGGTCCGGTTTCTACAATCTGCAAACAAAAGGTAACCCTGATTCTAAGAACATGAGAATTGAATTCTGATTGTTTGTAAAGATTGAAACCCTAAAATATAATCTCTAAAACTAAAGCCATAGGATAATAGATCAATCCCCTATGAGTAAATCGAAGCTCTATAAGTTCGATCTAAACCCTGAAACGAGATTGATCCATTGATCAATTAAAATCAGAACCTTAAAGGTTTTGAATCTCAAATCAAATCCCTTTGATCAAAGATCAAAGTTTCGAAATCCCTAAAACCCTAATTCGAAAACTATTAAAACGTATTGATTGATTGAGATTGAAATTGATCACCTTGAAACCGAAATTGCTTGATTAATAAAATCGAAACCCTAAAAACTCTAAATTGAAAATCGATTTTGATTATTTGAAATTGAATGGTATTTGATTAATTGATCACCTAGAACTATTGATTAGGATTGTTTAAACTCGAATCTGATTGTTTGAACTAAAACGCTAATGACCTAGTTTAGATTACTTTGAAATTGAATCTGAAACTACATATTAGGTTAAACTGTTCTAGACTTGATCATATTTGTGGTCTTGTTGCATTCATACCACAATCTGATCATATTGATTGACTGCAATTGAACTTAGATCTTATTCTAGGGATGATATTGAATTGAACCAAATAGCCGTGTGGCTTGTTTTATTGCTTGGGCAATTAGTTTGTTTGTTTGATTGCATCATGAACTGATAGAAACAAACCGTCTTAGGATTGCAATTACATGTTAAACTAAATGCATAAGAGTTAAACCTATTGCATCCATAGCCGTGTGGCTCATCGTGGCCGTGAGGCATATACCTTGGCCGTGAGGCATAAAACTTGGCCGTGAGGCATTGTTTGAATGTTTAAATGATTAAAACCCTAAATCTCGTTTTAAATCCCTAAAGGCCTTGAAACCTTAAATCCCATATTACCTAAAAATTTGAATGATTGATTTGAGGTTTAGGATTGATTACATATTGCATGAGAGTTAGGTTGCTAGATTACTCTGATTCTGAAACCCTAAAATCTAGCCGCATATTGCCAACCTTGAAATTGGTAAACCCTAATTGATATGCAACTGAATGATAAGATTGAATGCATCTAAATTGATTATCCTTGTTTGCATTATATTCTGTTGTGGCCGTGTGATTTTGCTATGAACCATACCGAACGGCCGTGTGGCCTAACCATTCCGATGCATTGTTCATACTCGCGGCCTTGTGCCCTTGATAGATCACATTGTTCGCATCATGTGATTGAAAGCCGTGTGGCTTAATGCATCATAGCTTGGTCGTGTGACCTTGCTTGCATATCTCATGAACCGATCTCTAAGATCGTTGTATCACATTACATGGTTGTGTGGCCTAAGCATCACATATAGACCTAGCATTCTCAACTTGTTTCGCACTATGATCGAGTAGTAAAGTGTTATGGTCGAGAGACTTATGAAATCATATGCACTGATTATTTTGAATTGGTTGCATCCTAAATCATGAATTGATTGATAATATGGTTTCAGATGCCGAGATTTGAGCCTTTGGATTATGCCATTCTGAATTCCTATGGAGAAAATTATCTAGAATAGGCAATGAACACTTCAGTTGTCCTGAAATCAAGAGGACTCGGAAGGAGTATCATTCAGAGTAATTATGCAACTGAAAGTGAAAAGTATAGGGCCATAAAAATTATGCGCCATCATCTCACTGAGGATCTAAAAAATCAGTACCTAAATATTGAGAATCCTCGTGACCTTTGGACAAAATTAAAATCAAGATACACAATAATATTATTACCAAAGGTCAGGCATGAATGGATGAGTCTCAGATTCCAGGACTTTGAGTCTGTGGATGAATATCATTTTGCTTTGTCCAAAATCGTTTACAAACTGAGACTATGTGGTGAAGTGGTAACAGAGGAAGAGATCTATTGTTACAACATATCTATAGAGAAAAAGGTTTCACCACCTATAATGATCTGCTCTCATGCCTAACTGAACAAAGTAACCAGTTGCTAAAAAGAAATAGTGAGATGAGATATCTTGAAGCAAATAAGACTGATATGGATCAGGATGAATCCAAGGCAGCCGTGTCCAATGTAACTGATGGTGTGGCCGGCATGTCTATTGACTAAAGAAAGATCTCGACATGCTAATTGTGTTTTAAGTCTTTGATTTGTGTTTTGCTTTAAACCTAATTGTCATTCACGATTTTATATATAATAATAGAATTGATTTGAGTTCATTACTATTATATCTTGTCTGATCTTACTTGATAATGTGAATGATTGATAAAAGAAATCGCCTAAAAGGCATTATGGTACGGTATAATAGCCTAGTAAGAAATCTATGGCTAAGGCATTGCCTAAAGGGCATTATATACACCCAACAATATATGAGCCATTGAGTTAATATGGTTTCCAAATAGAAACAATGGGCAAAATGAAACAAGTTCCTTCAGATTTAAGAAAGAAAGAAAACGCCTAAGACCCTTTAAGAAAGTGTTCAAGACTATACCTATGTAATCTACTGATCAAAACTATGCTACAGATCAGTATGATAAGAGGCAAGAGCCGTGGTGATCATACTGATATATCCCACGAAAATTATACACTTTATGGCAAGACCGGATTAGTCATCCTAGTCTAAACTTGATGCAAATATTGATTTGAGAAGACACAAAGAGTTATCTCATAAGATCTCACGTTGTGAAACATGTACATAAAGGAAAACTCATTAGGCTTTATTGTCCTAAGCATCACGAAATTATAGTATGTTCATGAGGGGGAGAGAGGATAAACCCATGATACATGATCAATACTACAAATTCGTGAACCATGGTTTATGACCATGATATAAACGGCTTGGCCGTGCAGTCCATTATCTATAAGGATCGGACATCCATCCTAAATCTTAGGGACATCATGGATTTACATGTATATAAAGTAAAAATGTATCAGACCACATAAGTGAGCATAGATATTCCCATCTCAGATTGAATACGGGTCATAAACCAGACATACACCATCTTAAGAGACTTTGAATAAACCACCACAGACATATGTGCCGTCTAAGATGGAACCTCAGAAGAGGATTGGAAATATATGTTGGATAAGAGTATGACTTTCTCCCACGACTTCTAAGAGACCTTGAGCCAAATATGGGTGATCAGAAAGTGGCCAGGTACACGGATTGTATGATCAATGAATCCGACTATCCAACATTAAAAAGAGAAAGCTATAAGCTGGTAAAGAGTAAAGAATGATAAGAAACAGAATGGTATCAACCATCATTATCTTGGCAAAGATCCTCGGATTAGAATTATAGACGTCCAAAGAAAGAAAAGATTATACATAGCTAGCTAATCGAGATGCCAGACGCTGACCCGAAAAGAAAAGAAAAGAATGACTAAGTCATAACCAGCTTAGCACCAAACGAAATCTGATGTCCTAGAAAGAGACACAGTCAAGTTGCTACAGAGTCTATACAAGATAGACCAAAGTGTTCCATAAGATAAGGAGCCTCAGAAAGAAAAAAGGTGCATAGAATACAAATCCGAGGTCATAAGGAAACCAGACCAGACATTGAGAAAAGGCTGCGCAGCTAAACATCTAAGGTACCAAACCATGTAGTTTGGGACGCCAAGCTACTAGGTAACAAAGGTCCTGGATAATGAAATCTCAAATCGATTAGATCATGTCTAGAACACAATGGAACCATATATAAGTGTCGACACATAAAGATATATTTGTACATAAGAGAGTAGCATTTGAACATAAAGATATAAACGAGGATCAAAACCCACGAAAGAGTACTCATAAAGAATAAAGATTAGATTGAAAAGATAAACGTGGGGTTTAAAGTATCTATAGAGAAAGATAGGCGTATTGGCCACATACATATATACAGAAACGCCATCTGATATAAACCAGTGAAATAGATGGGTCTTGTGAGGGATCAAAACCCACGAAAGAGTACTCGTAAAGAATAAAGATTAGTTTGAAAAGATAAACGTGGGGTTTAAAGTATCTATAGAGAAAGATAGGCGTATTGGCCACATACATATATACAGAAACGCCATCTGATATAAACCAGTGAAATAGATGGGTCTTGTGAGGGAAAAGAAACCGTGAGATATGGTACATGATCACGAGGTCTAAAGATGTTCATGTTTCCTACTAACAACATTCGATCATAGCTTGTTACACAAGGATACTCACAGAGACCATGGAACAGATTATAAGGAGATAAACTCCTATGGGGTGGATGCTGCTACACAATTTCGAAATTGACAAAGGTCTGGTCATAAGAAAGAAATTAGATTGACATATAAAGATGTAGTAAGCAGCATATGGATCACTGGATAAAGGACATCATTGTTCCTAAGCTGTTCATGGACTGAAACAAAGCAGTTGCATATAGTATATAATACTAGTAAAGGAGTTTTATAAGAACGATCAAATTCAGTCCATATGTAAACTAATAAAGAAATTCGAATTCCTTGTGTTTATACTAAACCGACCTAAAGAGAGGTTAAAAGGTTTATACAGATCTGTGACACTAGCATGGACCGACTAGATTGTAGTACGAGCTAGTGGAAAAGAAAGATCAGCCCAAAGAAAGGTAATTCGGATTGCCTCAGCTTGCTACCTCGGATAGCATGTTCTCCGGATAGACCAATCCAACATCAGATCCCTTAGATAAGGATCCGGCATAGCAGAACAGTCTGCTGCTGCTGTGAGGCTGAGAGGAGACATTTAATCTATCCTTCTCGATCGGATACCAATAGGTTGCAGTCCATAAGAATGTGTGATCGAAGTCCATGACCTAATATATATTCATTGTGTGATATCATCCACAGCAACAGAGGTCATGAGACGACACCAATATAAGGATATGACTGCAATGAAAAACGAATATGGCATTGCCTAAAGCAATAGAGATAGATGACCACATGTGAGATTCATGAGTGTATTTGGCCATAGTGCCATAGTTAGATAAGATTGTAAAATTCATTACAACAAAGATCATTGATCAAGTCATGATCTTGGACACTCATGAGATAAGTTATGAACATGTATAAAAGAAGTCTATGACTCAACATGGATCGATCAGATTAGTGCATAGTCGATGGTAGTATAGAGAAAACTCAAACAATCCGTTACCTATCAATCAACATTTTAACATCTTCATAGGCGGCTAATAGCCAAAGAGAGTATCTGTGAGGATGTTTTTGGTCGAGGACCATAGTCCTACATGTCTGACCAAAGTATAGAGTGGTCGACAGCAAAGGCTCACTTCTTGACCATGTACACACAATGTCAGAAGACATGAGAAAAGACCGGAAATATCAAAATGGTCCAATTACGGTTCATTAATAAACTTGGCCGATTTGATTACTCCCTTCCTGCACGTCCAGGAAAGATCACGCATCAGATGCGTAGACTAAAGAACCTACACTGAGGTTCACATCAGGGGGAGCAGTACGTGTTGTACTCTTTTTCCTTCATCATGGTTTTGTCCCACTGGGTTTTTCATGATAATGTTTTAATGAGGCAACATTAAGCGTATTACAATCCCTGAATGGTTATGGCATCCAAGGGGTGAGTGTTATGAATCAATTGATGGATGTCCATAACCGGCCCGGTCCATAACCGGCCCGGTCCATAACCGGCCCATACACTTAGAGAGAGAGACGGCCCAGCCCTAGAGAGAGAGAGAGGTGGTCGTGACCTTAGGAGAGAGAGAGAGAGAGAGGCGGCTTATGCTTTGGAGAAAAGGAAACTCTATTTCCTTTTCGTTGTAATTGTTATCTTTCAATTATTATGTATTAGTAGTTTTCCTAAATCCTAGTTGGTTTAGGTTTTTGATACTTTCTTTTTTACTTATCTTGTAATCTCCTATATAAAGGGAACACTTATTCATTAATGAAAGATAGAAACATTCAGCTCTAAATCTATTGTTTCACAACATAAATCACTATAACAAATGTATAGTTGTTTTTTGTAATTTTCAATTTACACTAAATTTTAATCAATAGTAATTCAATAAGTTCAATTAATTTCTTTGCAGATCACATTTTTTTCATAGAAAATACAAAAAATATAACTTTGTGAAACATTTTTTTTTTCTAAAACATCTGACTTTATGAAACAGAAGGAGTATTTAAATTCAAAAATGTGTCTACCATTTCATGTGCATAAAATACATGAAAACTTTATTCACATATGAAATTACCATAAATTCACAAATCACAAGATTAATAATTTATCGAGCTTATCTTCAATACAACAGTTTCACAACAGCCATTTTCCATCATCTTCTTTTTATCCAAGTTTTTCTCGTCCACATTTTTCCGTCAACTTTTTTTTTGTCATCATTCCGTCACCTTTTTTTTGTCTTAAGAAAATAAAAAACATATCAAAATAAATATTAAAATTTTATATCCTGAATATTCACCTATAAAAAACAAGCCAGTGGTCCTCGGCGGCTATAAGAAAACAAACTCTTACGAGTCCTTGAGTGTTTAGCATATCCATTAAAAACAAAACTCTGAATGAGACCTTATGAGTTTTTGGGTGCAACTGGAATGCTATTTTGTGGAATAAAACTATTTGGAATGGATCATTCCACATGTTTCCATAACATGTTTACCAGTTACCATGAAAACTTTTTAGAAACAATTCCATATATTCCATTTTTGGAATGGAACAAAAAAATAAATCCTTTGTAAATGTTGTTCCTTTTTTTTTTTTTTTTTTTTTTTGGTAAAATGTTAAGCTTACCATTTTCTGAAAGAAGGATACACTGTTGTTGTTAAACAACTTATTACAAGAGAAGAACAGAGAAGCAGAAAAGAAAGACAAAGGAAACAGACTAAACAACAACAATCAAAATAAGAGAAAGCGACACTAAGGTGGAAAGAGACGTCTGATGGAAAGGTAGAGCAGGAGGAGCGTGTCGTGGCCATCAGCTGGAGGGGCTAAGGACAAGAGACGATCCCTCATAGAACGATCAACATACTTGGCGATCGCCGCTGCGGTAGAGGAAACATTCTTAAAGATACGGACGTTCCTCTCTCTCCACAGGCTGTAGACGATGACCTGCATCAAAAGTTTAATAACAGACACAGCACCCGAGCAGGAAGCAATATGTGGCAGAGCAATGGTGGTTTCCAAAGAGGCGAGTGAATCCGGAGTGGTAGGGAGCAACCAGCCCGTGAAGTGAGACCAAACTGCAGTTGAGAAGCAGCAGGAGAAGAACATATGAGCGTGCGATTCATGGTCCAGAGAACATAGGGGACACACCGGAGGAACCTGCATTCCCCATGAGATGAGCCTATCTCTAGTAGGCAGCCTTGATAAAACTGACATCTAAGAGACAAAAGAACAGCGGGGAATCTCTTCTTTGAACCAGATAAGTTTATACCACGATACCAGAGGGGAGGGTTGTCTTACAAAGTTCCAAGTAGCTTTAGAAGAGAACTTGGGCAGAAAAGAGTGAGCACCACTCCGCCAAAGGAAACAATCCTTTCCGTGCAAAGATGATGGTGGCTGCATCGTTGAGAGAACCACCTGCAAGGTTTCAGCTTCGTCGGATCTCGCCGGTGGAAGAGACCAGTGTCCATTAGGTGCAGCAGCACTAACAGTAGCGTCAATGGGAATACGAAGGTCCCTAGTACCTCTCCTGCCACACACAGAGATTAGGGGACCAAGATCAGTCCACCAGTCAAACCAGAAGCTAACAGACTTCCCATCCCCTAAATTGCATCTCATTAAGGCATTTAGCTTCGGCTTCAGCTTCAGCATTTGGTTGACCGTAGATGAGAAAGTAGTAGAAGTTTCAGCAGTCCAAAAAGTAGTAAATGTTGTTCCTTTTATTCAGGATCATAATCTTTCGTGAATGAGTGGAATGCCATTCCAAAAATATTTTCAGTTTTTGTTCCATTTAATCTATCATTCCATTTTTTCTTATTCCAAAAATAATCATTCTTTAATTCATAATATTCCTTCTATGAATAACCAGTTACACTTAACATTTGCACTGAAAAAAAACTCTTATGAGTCGCAGAGGATTCGTGGTTTCCAGTACAGTATCATTCAATATTCCTTTTGACATAATTCCCTTTTCTCTGCTAACCTCAAACAACTCACGTTCATAAGGTTGTAGAGATACAAAACAAAATGAAATAAATGTGAAGTTAGTTTGTCATAAAAATATATTTGGAAAATATACTTGATACAAGAACATAAATGGAGATAGATCGATCGATCTCGAATTTGTTTTCCTTTGAGACATTTAAGATTGTAACTATTAGTCATAATCTTTAACAAAATATCCATATAAAAACTAGTTGTCAGTTTACAGACCGAGTTTTATAGGGAGCACGAGGGTGGAAGGAAGAATAGTTGATCTTAGATGTATTAAAAAGGTGATTGTTTAATTTTTACAAACTTTTATGAGTCAGCAATGGATTCTGTGGAAATAAACCAGTGGTCCCGTACAGTCTCACTCAAAGTCCCTTGAAATTTCCTCTTCTCTTTACGTGTATTTGCTCATATATATATGAACAAGGGACTTGTTGTTTCCTCAACCACTCTCATACTTTTTTTTTTTTTTTGAAACTTAACCACTCTCATACTTTCTTCAAACTTAATTTTTTTGCTCTATGTCTCTCATGGCGACTTCTTCTTCTTCCTTGCCTCATGTTGTCTTCCCGAGCTTCCACGGGCCAGATGTTCGTAGTGGAATCCTCAGTCATTTACGCAATGTCTTTGCAAGGAAAGGAATCACGATGTTCAATGATAATGACATCGAAAGAGGCCATACGATTGGATCTAAACTCGTGGAAGCCATTACAAAAGCGGAAGTGTCAATTGTTTTGCTCTCGAAGAATTACGCTTCTTCAATATGGTGTTTAGGTGAATTGCTTGAAATCTTGAAGTGCAAAGAAGCTTCGGAGCTGATCGTGATACCGATTTTCTATGACGTTGATCCGTCGGATGTACGGATTCAGACGGGAGACTTTGGCATCGCATTCAAGAAAACATGTGAAGGTGTAACAGAGAAACAGAAGCAGAGATGGATCCAAGCTTTGACACGTGTAGCAAACATAGCTGGAGAACACTCGCGTATCTGGTTTGTTACTCGTCTATTTTGACTCAAATGAACCAGAATTTTTCTACTCTCTTAATCCGTGATTCAATGGCGGAGTTTCTATAATTTAATAAGATAATGGTTTTTCTTTTTATCAGGACTGATGAAGCTGCGATGCTCGAAAAAATTTCCAGTCATGTGTTGAAACAACTGAAAGTGAAAAAGCTATGGGAAGAATTTAGGATTCGTGATGTAGACCAAAATCATTACATAACTGTACAAGAGCTTCACTATGCGATGACTCAGTTGTGGAGTTTCAATAATTTAATAATTTTCTATTTTTTTCCTTCGTTAGGGATATTATAGAAAAAGTTGTGATGATCGGAAATTTTCCCACTGATGTTACACTGGAATGGGAGGAAAAGAAAGAAATGAATCACACTTATAGACCTATAGATGCAGACCAAAAAGGTTACATAACTGCAGCAGACTATCAAAAATATGTGTTTACAGTTAGTGAGCGAATGATAACCGATGAGGAAGCTGCTAATTTCATTAAAAATTTTGATGTTGATGGTGATGGCCGGATTAGCTATGATGAATTCGTCAAACTGACGAGGTGATGCATTGCATTCTTATCTACTTTTTTTTTTTGTAAAAGGGTTCAAATTAAAAAACAAGGAAATATGCAATGTATGGTTTAACAACCATAAAGTTCGAGAAAATATGATGAGACATACTTCATATTAATCCAAACATTAGCTTATTAAAGAGTAACTTATTATACATAAGCTTAGTGACACAAGAAAAGGATGAAACTGAAGAACCTAAAAACACAGAAACACGTTCAACACAAAATATCAATGAACAAGTTGATTCTTCCAAACAATTGTCTTTTATTAGATTTCCTTAAACAAACATTACATGCTTGTTTAATCTGATTGTCTCGATTTCACACATGTGAAACAGTTATCACACTTGTCACAGTTTTTTTTTTGATAATAAATTGTGATTATTTTTCATATAGCCATGGCTGTTTAGCCATGAAATTTCCATGGCTGTAGTGACATTTTTACGAGTAGATTGTGATGGTAGGGTCAGCTAATATTAATTCGTCAAACTGACGAGGTGAAGCAGTACATTCTTATCTTGGCCGAATACATTGTGTGATTGTCGGTACTTTAGAGCATGAAAATCCCAAGGTTTTTAGGGAAGTTTTTTGATAAAATGTAGATCTCATTAACGCGTGGATCTCACAAAAATTTAAAAACCATTTCCCAAATTCATTAAATAAGGATCGGTAATTAAAGGGTTTTGATACTGTTTGCGGACTCCACCGACACGTAACGGTCTGCGATTGATTTATTTATTTTTTTTCTAGGAAACACAAAAAAAAAAAATTAAGGATTCCTTGCGATAATCATTATCTTATATGTTCTCCAAGTCTTCATTCGGTTTTCTATTTTTCTTTTATCCTATAAAGTGTTGTTTCTGCTTTTGTCAAAGTTTCTTTATAGTTTTAAGTAATATTATAAGTTATATAAGAAACCATGAATCCTTGTTTTCACATTTTTGTTTTTGAAAAACTTAATAAAAACAAAAGGAGAAATATCAAACTTTGTTAGAAGATAAAAGATCAAAATATGATGATTATCCATCTTGGACACATGTCTTTCTTACAGCAATAATGTCATCTATCACCTCTTAGTATTTTTGTTTTTTTTTCTAGTAAAGCAACGGACTTATGTGTAGTATAAATAGTCTCTTTTCCTCTTGACTTTATGGATGTAAAAAAGCAATAATATGAGATACAAGTCTTTCAACTCATAACTCTCTCTTCTCACTCACATCTCATGTTGACTCTCTCTTTGTTACCACTCAGAAATAAAGCAATCTATTTTAATATATATAAACCTTTTACCTCACTTGCTATTATCCACAACACGATATCAGCACGAACTCTTATATACCAGTGAGGTTTATTAATCCGAAATCTCTTATATACCGGTGAGGTTTATTAATCCGAAGGTAATATTTAAATTTATGTATTTCAATATATTTAATTTATTTAAATTTTATTATTATTTTAGATTGAGAGGCTAGGCTTTCTCCGTCTATTTATCGGGATGATAGACGCTGCCTTTCCCGACTAATCGTTATGGTAGGCTATGCCTTCACGGTCAGAGAACACGTGGTAGGCTTTGCCTCCGTGAATAAAAAGAAAAGGTCAAAAATGGTAGACTAAATCTCCTCAGACCTTAAAATAAGTAAAAGTCAAAATGGTAGACCATGTCTCCTCGGACTTTGAAAAATGATCAATATGGTAGTCTAAGACTCATCGGATCATGTGGTAGGCTAAGCCTCTAATTTAATTTATTGCTCCTTAAATTTCTGCAATTTAATTTATGCATTTATTTTATGCTTTTAATTTATGCATTTAAATTTTCGTCTTTATATATTATTATTCTATGAATACGGTTATCATGTCAAATTTGACAAAGCTCAAAATAAATGCCCTTGATATTACGAGTAACAATTATAAGACTTAGGCAGTGGGTGCAAAGATGCACCTGAGAGAAAATGAGCTTTAAAAAATCATCGATAAGTTGAAACGATATCGGATGAGAAAAAGAAAAACCATGATATTTTACCCCACTTCAATGATGGTTTATAAGATGAGGTGTATCATGAGAAAAGATATAGAAGATCTTTGATAGTTAAATCCTTGAAAGAAAGGATCAGAGTTGATGTAAATCCTCCGAGTAAACTGAAAAAAAAAAATGAAATCATGATACTAAACCATCAAGTCGGTCCTATTAGAAAAGGACGAGGGTGTAGATGCGGTTGAAACCGCTATCATGGTCGTGGAAGAGGACGAGGAAGAAGATTCCATCCCTATGAAAATAATGAGAACTTCCACGAAAATAAAAGTGGCCGGGTGATAAAAGGCAAACAGAAAAGGTTTGCTATAGATACGGCCAGAAAGAAAATTGGGTACGTAGTTGTCGTACGCCAAATATTTAGCCGATTTATATCGAAAATCAAAAAGAAAAAGAGAAAGGAAGTATATTAAACTTCGTCTCTTATGAGCCCGAACCATTTTTCATAGCTTGAATACTCATCTTGATGATTCAGATTTTCTGGTTAGTCCAGAAAATAAAAATAAAATATCGATGTGATATGAGAATTATCTTCCGGAATAAGATTTTGAGATTCAGGATGGAGATAGATATACCTGGCAGATATTGGGTCATCGTACATGACTACTAAATGTAACAAATATCTTTCCTCTCTCAAACTAAATAAGTATAGTACAATCTAGTAATATAAACATATTATTGGCTATAGAAGAGCTTATGATGAAAAGACATGCATAAAAAAAAGATAGCAAAATTACAAACGGTGATAAACCTGAAGTTTACTGATATATAGTCATCTCCAATAATGTTATCAACATTATTGTGAAATATTGAAAATAAAGGAAACCATCATGGGTGATGAATCATCAAGCAAGTTCACTAGAAGTGATTTCTTTAACCAGATCCCAAATTAGGATCTCACTCTAAAGGATTTGAAACATAATTCATCACAAATGGGAAAAACTGAATATGTTATTGGTTCTAGAGTGGGATTCAGTACGAGATTGTAGACATGGAATGTCATCATCTCGAGGGAGAGAATTAAAGAATCCTAGGGAATGGAACATTGAGAAATTATGTTCGCACTTGAAAAAGAACTTGATAAAGTAAATCAAGTAAGATGATCCCCATAATTGAGTATAATGCAGTTGTGCATGTAATAAAGACATATACAATCCAAAAGGATAAAGTATATGGATACTTAAAAATATGCTCGCAAGTTTGCTAGAAGCATATGATAAGCTGATGGAATGAGATATGTGAAATGGATTACAATGAAAAGTAGGATAATCCATTTATAAAATGGCTGCCAGACATTTTGATGAAATAATGATATCTCATATTCCAGCCGAAAATGCTCCAATAAGAAAATGTGTCATAAAAGGACGATATATGAGTCTATAACACGCTGGAGACGTGATAGACCACTTTGGTTCCAAAGAGTCCTCGAAAAGGAGCAAATATATGAATTGAGGATGAATCTCGTGGTGAGACCGTTGATATGGTTAATATTACAGTCAGGTACCTGGTAAATCATCGATGATGATAAAGAGATCTCGATTAACCATATCAGTACGGGTAAAAAGATGGAACAAAAGATAAAATAGATTGTCGACAATAATGAAAAAACACTATATAAATAAGGATTATGAATCTACCTCTATGTATGAGGGTAGAGTGAATTGAATGGCCATCAATTTGATATAAAGCTCGTTAGAAAAACGAGAAATGTTTGGACCAAAAGTCCAAGGTATATATTTCTCCAGAGAATAAAATGAAAGATGACCTTGAAGTATGAAAAACGGCTTGTTCCAAGGTCACTGGAGAAATTTAAAATAGATGCAGTATATTGAAATGTCTGGCAGGACATAAACGAGTTGAGTTGCATCTTGATATTTAGTAGTCCCTGGAGAGTTAAAAATGCTCTCGGGAATGTATAAAACTCTGTAAGAGTTAGAACAAGCCGTATATAAGGTGTCTTGAACCAGTAACTGGTGATATGTTTATGGCACGGTTCGCCGATTGTCATTTTAATGAGAATGAATTTCCAGTGTTAGGAGAGGAATTAGAGAAATTCCTAAAGATATTACATGGTGTACACAATCGTTGTTACACCTTGACCCCCCTATGAATTAAAGAGAACATAAAATTCAGGAAATTGTGCATTTGCATAATTTGGCGAACCAGTTACCAAATGTGTTCACAGGTACGACATGATATACCCGCTGAAATGTTCCATCAAGAGTTGATGTTCCTAAAGAATAAACTAATGGTGACAAAATGAATGAGCCTAGGTTTCAGTTAAAGAGGGGGAGACTAGCGGGTTCTAGAGATTAAAAATTCCCCGAAAGAAAATGAAATTGGATGAGCAAAATAGTAAGGTTCCAGAAAAACCTGATATTGAAAGATGTCTGAAAGAAGGCATAAGTGGAAAGGTTCCAGAAGAACCTGATACTGAAAATGTCTGAAAGAAGGCATAGATGAAAATGTTCAAGAAGAACCAAATAAAGATATGGATCCAGATGACGAGAAGGGAACAGAAAAATATGAGATTTCCATCAACTACGCCCTTGATGAAAAGTAATAGATAAAAGATGTTGATGGAATGTTCTCCTTTTCTGTGTCCAAAGATATCGATCATGAAAATGATGATCCCGATCCAAGGTCCATTTTGGAATGTTAAAAGACATGATTGGGAGGAGTGGCAGAAGGCCATTCGAATTGAATTATTCTCCCTAAATAAAAGGAATGTTTTTGGACCTATAGTCATAACGCCTGAGAATATAAATCTTGTTGGCTATAAGTGGGTAGTCATGAGAAAAGTAACACGATATAAAGCCTGATTAATTGCCCAAGGTTTTTCTCAGAGACCGGGAATTGATTTTGAGTAACGTATTCCCCGGTAATGGATGCAATTAAGTTTAGATTTTTGATGAGCCTAATGGCATCTAAAAATCTTGAAATGCATCTTATAGACGTTTTGACTACATATTTGTATGGATCATTGGATAACGATATATGTATGAAACTCCCTGAGGGATTGAAAATGCCAGGGGCATTGAAAGGAAAAATTCAGGGAGATTTGTTCGGTCAAGTTACAGCGATCACTTCACGGATTAAAGCAATCCGGACGCATGTGGTATAATCGCTTAAGTGAATATCTTTTGAGTAAAGGATATATGAATAATGCGATATGTCCATGCGTTTTTATAAAGAAATCGTCATATGGCTTTGTGATCATTGCTGTATATGTAGATGACCTGAACATAATTGGATTGATGATACTAAAGTTTTGTCTTGGGCTCCAGATAGAGCAGATCCGAAAAGGAGTATTTGTGCATCAATCAAAGTATACGAAAAGGTTGTTAAAACACTTTTATATGGATAAAGCAACTCCGTTGAGTACTCCAATGGTAAATAGATCTCTCGATGTTAAAAGAGATGATATTTTAAAAGATCCTGGTAAGATCTTATATAAATAAGTACTTTGGAGATGCTAATGGTAATAAAGCATATATGAGCTTATATATCTTGCGAGTTATGTTTGATTAAATATACTTTTAGACACTAATGTCTTTGCGAGATATAGCTCATTTCCTATTTATGGAAATTATAACGGCATCGAGAACATATCTGTTCTCTCCAAGGTAAGTATTGATTTAGGATTGATTTATCCTAGAAACCCAGAGTTTGGTATGGTTTTGCAGATACATGATATTTATAAAGTCGAACACAAACCGGCTATGTTTTTACAATTGGTGGAACCGCGATTTCTTCACGGTCCCAGAAACAAACTCTGGTTGCGACATCTTCGAATCAAGCAAAAACTATTGTGCTTCACGAAGCATGTCGAGAATGTGTGTGGCTTCGGTCAATGAGTCGCCACATACAAGAATCAAGCGAAATAGTTAACAAGAAAGAGCCGACGAAAGTATTTGAAGACAATTCGGCTTGTGTCGCTCAACTGAAAGAAGGCTACATCAAAAGCGATATAACAAAGCATATCCCTCTGAGATTTTTCTCGAAGATTTTTCTCATACATAAGAGAGTTCGAGAAAAATAAAGAGGTGGACATCGAGTATTTACAGTTATGCGACAATCTGGCTGACTTGTTCACAACAGTTCTTCCGACTACAACATTTCGAGAAAACACGTCTATGGTATCGGAATGCGGCATTTGCATGGCATGTGACAAGAAATCTATGTCTACTATTCTCAGGGGGAGATTACGACAGTGTACTTTTTTTTCGTCATCGTGATTTTTTTTCTAATGGATTTTTCCATAATTAGGTTTTTAACGAGGCACTACGTAACACAAGATGGATAATCAAGGGGGAGTGTTAGAAGATAAAGATCAAAATAAGATGATTATACATCTTGGACACATGTCTTTCTTACAGAAATCATGTCATCTATCACTTCTTAGTATTTTGTCTTTTTCTAGTAAAGCAACCGACTTATGTGTAGTATAAATAGCCTCTTCTCCTCTTGGCTTTATGGATATAAGAAAGCAATAATATGAGAAACAAGTCTTGCAACTCATAACTCTCTCTTCTCACTCACATCTCACGTCGACTCTCTCTTTGTTACCACTCAGAAATAAAGCAATCGATTTTAATATATGTAAACCTTTTACCTCGCTATTATTCACAACAAAGTTCACATAACTGACATAAGAGCTTTGCATTGCACAAACTGAAAGGAACACTTTCACCAATAATAGAAAAAGAAGAAGAAGAAGAATAGTAACCTCTACAAAAAAAAGAAGAAGAGAGTATTATGTTACTTAAACAACTTTGAATTACTAAGCATTTACAGGAACAGAGGAAGACGATTTTGAGCTGATGGCTGAGACGCAGCCTTTAAGACGATCAAGAATGGCGTTTTTGGTCTTCGTGAGGCTTGCGTGTGACGTCAAAGGCAAGCCTTCTTTGACACACTCGTCATACTTCTCTAGCACCGCCACAATGTTTGAGAAGTCCGGCCGCTTGGAAGGGTTTTCCGACCAACACCTCTTGATCAGGTGAGCTAATGCTGGTTGACAGCTTGCCGGCAAAGGCGGTCTTTCGTTCTGCTCATATTAATAGAGAAATATTTAAGGTCTCACGTAACATAATTCAAGTATGACTTGCATCCCGAGCAATCACAGCACACAATGGCAATGTTAATCACAAATACTAGTTTCATAGATGTAAATGAGATGGGCAGAGTGGAATAAAAAGCAGAGTGAGGTGGTTTTGGCGGGCTCGACCAGAGCCAAATATGAAATTTAGATGGCCATATCATTTTCAGTTTAATCTAAATATTTGTTTTTGACAATTTGAATACCATATGGTATATATATATATTAGCTGTTTAAAATTCGGAGGTCAATGCGAATGTTTTAGTCGGTTGTACCCAGAACTGACCCTGGACTCGGCAGCCAGGACAACCAAACCCTCAGGTTAACTAGGGCTTTCTTTAGAGCTGCTTTATGATCGGTCTTATTTTCATTCAATTTGTACCATGTAACCGTTAATCAATTTCCAATTTAGGTTGAATTAATATAATAGTTTAGTTTAAAAGAAGAACAAAAATGGAGATGTAGAGACTTGACCTTTTCAGCGACTGCGAATGCGGCTTGCACTGGAGTCATGCCTTGGAACGGAAGCAAGGCAGTGGTGAGTTCCCATAGAACGATCCCAAAGCTATAAACATCAACTTTTCTAGTGTAAGGCTTCTCCTTGATCATCTCCGGAGCCATCCATCGATAAGTTCCCATATTACCCTTGGCCTCTCTGCATTGCGTCTCAAGACAAGAAGTCCCAAAATCTGCAACTTTAACCCTCATTTCATCGTTCAAAAGCAAATTGTTGGACTTTAGGTCTCTGTGGATAACACCCTGTGAGTGAAGATACTCCATTCCCCTTGAGATGTCTAGAGCCAGCCTTAGTACAGTTTCGATAGATAGCGAGTAAGGCTCTTTCTTGTTTAGATACATTCGGAGATTTCCTTGGGACATATACTCAGTTATTATGCAGTATACGGGAGGTTTCTTGCACGCCGCGATAAACTATGTTTTAAAATAAACTAGTGGTTAGAGACTTATATGTTCTAAAGACAAGATCTTTGTTCTGTTCTTTTTTCATTCTAACCAAGATCTTACTTTATAAAATAAAATTAGGTTTAGACTTTGGTAAGAAGATAGAGATTTTAGACCTGGACGATGTTAGGGTGAAAGAGACGAGAAAGCAGAGCAACCTCGGACTTAAACTGCTGTTCGAGCTTAGCCTTTGTCTCTTCCTTGTGTGTAGGGATCCTCACCATCTTCACAGCAACGGCTCTTTGTTTGTAGATCCCTCTATAGATTCTGCTGTGCGCTCCGGAAGCAAACTTGTTTCCGATAAAAAGCTGAGAAAGATCAGCGGTCCATTCCTCTCTTTCACCTTTAGAAGCTTCCCATGTCTCCACGTTCTCGGACTCAAGAATCATCGACCAAGACTCCATACTGTCGAATCTCTTCTTCTCCATCGTCTCACTTTCTGCATACCGATTGGTTTTTGAGGAAGACGGGTTAGCGGATAAGGCCGGGAAGGAAGGCTCTGGAGGGAACTTGGATCTTAGAGACCGTCGAAACGGGTTGAAACATGAACCAGGCATGTTGAGAAATCAGAGGAGAGTTTGCTTGGATCACAAGGAAGGGTTTGGAAAGCAGAGGATCTAGGGTTTTGTTAAACTAGGGTTTTCCTTCTGAAAGTGTGAATAGATTTCAAGAAGTGCATGAACTGATTCAGAAACATGGATTCGATAGGATCTCCTGATAATATAGCCGCGGTTTCATTAATTTTCTCGGAAAAAACAAAAACAGAATCAGGGAAAAGAAATGTTCAAAGAGAGTATTTAATAATTTAAACCAAGAAAGATTATGTCAAAAGGAGGAGACTTTTACAGGAAGGAAACAGAAACAGAGAAGGAAACAAATGGGTTTCATCTTTCTTTTTTCCTAGTAGATAGAAGAACAAGGAAAGTTTCCGGGAAAATCAACAGAGGAGGGAGAAAATTTTCCGGGGAAAAAGACACGAGAAGATGGAAAAGCACCAGAGAGGTTATGTATGATACGAGTTGTGTTTTGGAAGTTAAAGAAGAAACCAAGTGAACAAGGAACGGATCCAAAGTAAGAGATATTCAAAGGTTTCTCGTGATTGCTTTGTTCAAAAGTTGGCCTTTTGAGCTAGAGAAAAGAGTTATAACTTCTCATGAGAACAAATCAAATCTTGTTCGGTTTGTGTTGTAAATGTTAATGCCAACTGGAGTCTTTTTAAATTGGAACTGAATTAATTAGTCACCAAGTTACCTACTTAAATTTTTACATAACATTCAATCACAAGATATTATTTGCAAAGTGATTTTGATACATGTCATCTTTACAATCATTTTTACTAAATAAATGCGACATGGCTTATGGTTAAATGTGACATGGATAATTACATTTAATGCTTAGTGAAAATTTTGATAATCTTTTTAAAATATGATAATAAATCCTCATATATATTAATTGAGAAGTCACTTTAGTGATTTATGCTGACGTGTCGCTCATAGAAGAGCTTTCCAATTAATTGTTATAATTTAATTGGTTGATAGTTTATTATTTTTCATTTATTTAATTAAAAACGGTTTTTATTATGTTTATATTAGTAGTTAATAAAATAAATCATAGATTTCAGAAAACTAATTAATCTAAACATAATAATATTAATTAAATTCACTCATTCACTATATATATAATATAAAAATGTGTCAAATGAATGCAAAATAATCAAATATATAATTCAAAAAAATTTCAATAATTTTTCAATGACAATGAGATCATATATGCGTTATCACTTTTAGAAATGATTAAAATATTTTATATTTTAAAACATAAAAATTATATGGTAAGTTATTTAAACGTATATTAATCAAGAAAAAATTTATTTAATTCATCTATTAATATAAACAGATAAATTATTATTGTTATATGGTAAGTCATTTAAAATTATATTATTTGGTAATTCATTTAATTTATTATATGGTAAGTAATTTAATTATATTAATCAAAGTATTTTTCACATGATTTTTCTAGATTTAATACTCTATTAATATAATTCATATAGCTTGGATTATAATAAAATTAGCATGCTTATTTTTAATAGAAAAAAAAAAAGCAGACATAAATAAAATAACAAGAGAGAAGAATAATAAAATATGTTTGTTGTGTTCTTGGTATTTTTATTCTTATATATTTAATTTTTATTTGTTTATCGAGGTACATGTACTTTTTTTGTGTTACTATAAATGTGAACTAATTAGTTTTATGTTTGTTTAAAACGTTAAGATAAATTTAGTAAGGAAATTCAATAAAATGACAATCTCCACAATTGTTAAAGTCAAAGATGGAAAATATAATGTAAATTGAAAGTAAGAAAAAAATATTTAAAAATTAATGAGATGTACTTTTTACGCTATAATATTTAAAAATATTTCATAAAATATTGGATCTCACATTAATATTAAGTATATATGCCTAAAATAACGACATTTGGTTATTTAAAAAATTCAAATATTATTTTTTCTTATTAGTTAATCAGATTTAATTAATATAGGTATGTTTTAATTTAATTTAAAAAAATAAAACAATAATTTTAAAAGATATGTAAACTATGATTAGTTTTAATTAAAAACATTTGGTTGAATGAGTTAGTGTTTGATAAAATAGTGTGATGATCATAGATAATTTAAGGAATAATTTGTTTGCTTAACCCATTTGAGTTTTATGTTAAACACTAAATTAAACAAAATGAGTGAGAAAGTGTGATTTGGAGCAAATTATGAGAAAAATCGCTTAAACTACTATTTTCCTAATACATATTTTTATGTTTATCTTAACCAAATTCATCCTTAGTTTTAAGGGGATTTACCAAATATGACTCAAAACTTGACTTTGATTGCAAAAATATACTCAAACTTGAATCAAATGCAAAACTAACTTAAAAGCCTTGTGAAATTACGGCCAGTCCCTTGTGACCAAACAAAAAACATAAGCCATTTTTACGAATATAGCCCCAGTGAGTCGTATGAGATGCTGGAAGTCGTCTAGACGACTTACTTGGTGTAGTTGATCTTAAAAATAATTTATAAAGTTTTTAAAAAATATTTTGACAAATGAAAAATTAAAATCATGTAATTATAAACAGTTTTAAGCAATGTAAATTAAGATATAATAAAATAGAATAGTTTTCAGCATAGATGAGTGAAAGTAATTAACCATGATATTATTTGGTTTTATGGTTTGACAACATATGTTGTAGTATTGTATGTATTCTTAAGGTTAGATTTTGGAAAGCATGAATGTTTTTTTGAAAAATTAAATTTTTACCTATAATTGTTTATTTTGTGTATAGTAAACACTTTTGAAGTTTAATTTGATTTTACGAAGTGTTTAGTTAGTTAATTGAGTTTAGGAGTTATGTTTAGGGTCTAGACGACTAACTTGTAAGTCGTATGGTTAATAATTTAAACCAGACGACCAAATATTCCTTCCTAAAATATTTTTTAAAATTATTTTCCCGCTTAAATAATTTAAACCAGTGACTTACTTGTAAGTCGTCTAGGAAGTCTTCTATTTTAGTTTGCTGCTAAAACTATTTTAGTTTCCGCTAAAAATATTAAAGTCTTCTGGGTGACTTACAAGTAAGCCGTCTAGGAAGTCATCTGAATCAAAAATATTTAACCTAATTAGATTTTTTGTTTCCTTATATAAAGAAAAATTTATACATGTTTTCTCCTTCTCTCAAATGGCTGCAACAAAAATGTAATGTTCATCATTCTAAAACTCTTCAACCTCTCTCTAATCTCTTTGAACTTATAAACACTAAGCTTTATATCAATTTATTATTTTTGTCTCATGTCTTTCTCACTAATTTATCTTATTTTTGTAGGTTTTTCTTCACATGGTTCTCATCTTCCACTCATTTGAAGGTAGATCTATCAATTTTAGATATGTATTTTTATGTGTTCTATAAAAATAAATTTATCTAATCTTCCATTCATTTTCTCTGTTTTTAAGCCATTTGAACGTTTTTGGATATGCAGGTTTTTCAGATCTGGATTTGGATATGCAGGTTTTTCAGATCTGGAAGACGTCTGGGACGACTTACATGTTAGTCGTCTAAAATATAATACGCTAGACGACTTTCAGGAAGTCTTCCAGACGACTCGTCTGGAAGACTTTCCGGAAGTCGTCTGACGGAGTCTTCTCCCATGTCTCTCCCTTTCATAACAAATCTGAGCGTTTTGATAAATTTTTATGTCTGATTTTTCTTCATTTGGTAACTTTCTGTTGTATAAAGTTCTAACTTTTTTCCCGAACTAAAACTCTCCTAACCCACTCTAATCTATTTGACTTGAAAACACCAAACTTTATATGAATTTTTCAGTTTTGTCTAATGTCTTTCTCACTAATCTATCTTTTTTTTGCAGGTTTTTAATCAGATGGTTCTCATTTTCCACTCATTTAAAGGTAGATCTATTAATTTTAAATATGTATTTTTGTGTGTTCTATAAAGGTAGATTTATCTAATCTTCCACTCATTTTCTCTGTTTTTAAACCTTTTAAATGTTTTTTGATATGCAGGTTTTTCAGATCTGGATTTGATATGCGTGTTTTTCAGATCTGGAAGACTTCTGTGATGACTTACCTGTTAGTCGTCTAAAATATAATGCGCTGGACGAGTTCCAGGAAGTCTTCCAGACGACTTCCAAGAAGTTTTCTGACGAAGTCTTCTTTCATATCAAGTGAAGTCCAAGCTTGTCTTTGTAGATGAATGATCTATAATAGTTTTATTTGTGGTCTGTTTTTTGATTTGCATGTCTACTCTTTTAGTTGTGAATTTTTTTGTAAAATCAGTAATAATGTTTTCCAAGATGTAATATATGTGCTAACAATGTGTTTACACATTTACAACTCAATGAAATAATATACTTCAATAGCCTTTTTCTTATCTTTGGATCTCCCATATGCAATAATAAACTCCAATGGTCTTCTTCTCATCTTAATAAACAAGAATGTTGGTAGCCTCATATTGATACAACATTTTAAGAAACATTTTAACCCTTCTTCCAACTCATAACAATAATCATCATTGGTGTCTATAACAATAATACTTAAGAGATGAAAACAAACAATAGTAACTACTTAAAGCTTATCACATTTTTTACAAGTTTGTGTTGAAAAACTTAGTCAAATTTAGTAAAACTAAGGGAGAAAACATATTTTGAAAATATGAGTTTTACATATCTTGAAGTTACTTATCACTCTTAAATATACAAGTTATTCAAAAACTAGGGTAGAAGACTTAAAAACTAGCATAGAAGACTTCCACGAAAGTGTTCTCGGATAAGTTAGAAACTTTAATTAACGTGAATGTTGGTAACCTCATAAATATCACCAATTAAATTATAAATTTCATTCAGTAGCCCTAATATTGACTAATATACATGAATTAACAAAAAAATATTAAAAAGTCCTTATAGGTTTAGAGAAAATGAAGGTTTATTAAACATTGACGCAAACGACTTCCACGGAGGTCGTCTGGACGACTTCTAGGAAGTCGTCCATTTAGGTTAGTTTTGCAATTGATTTTTAACATAGACGACTTACAGGTTAGTCGTCCACCTTTGTTTGATAAAAAAAATATCGAGATGACTTACAAGTAAGTCATCCAGTAGAAAATTAAAAAAAATAATATTTTGTTTTTTTCTAGATGACTAACTTGTAAGTCGTCTCAGCTTAGTTTTTCAATTGAATTATTAAACAAAATATTTGGTTTTTTTCTAGACGACTTACACGTTAGTCGTCTCGAGTTTTTTTTCTAGACGACTAACCTGTAAGTCGTCCAAGATAAGCAAGGTTTGATCAGAATCTCGGAATAAAATCCTGGACGACTTACATGTAAGGACGACTTCCGTGTAAGTCGTCTAGAAAAGAAAATCCTTTTTGTTAAATATTTCAATTGCAAAACTAACCTGAGACGATTTACATGTAAGTCGTTTAGAAAAAAAATATTAATTTTTTAATTTTCTACTGGACGACTAACTCGTCCAGGAAAAATCAAATTTCTGACACATTCTGGTCAAATGCAAAACTAACATGTTTTCCCGAGACGACTTACATGTACGAGATAGGGCAAAAGAAAAATCCAAAAAAAACATAGGTTAGTTTTGTGGTTGACTTCATGTTTTGAGTCAATTTTCCAAAAATCCCTAGTTTTAAAGAGATAAATCCTACTATATATTAATTGAGAAACCACTTAATTGACTTTTGATTATGTGTCTTTAATAGGTTATGTTTTTAAAAATAGTTATAATTTGATTGGTTGTTAACATTTATTAATTATTATTTTAATCTGATCTAAAAATAAAAGGTAACTCTAGAACTAATTAATACAAATTACCAAATAACATTAATGATATTACAAATAATTATTTATGGTAACTAATAATAGAATTAGAGAAAGAATATATATGTTTTTTCAATTTCTTTATTTTTATCAATTAGTTATATATAATTAAATAAAATACTTTAGCATTTTTTTTATAGAAATAAATTTAATGGTTATATATTATTATATATAAAAGAATTATATTTATAGGTAAGGAATTATTTGAACTTTTCTGTTTTTAAAGTCCACACAAAACCATTTACAAAAGATTTTCCATGATAAAAGCCTCCAATTATTGTATTGGTCACTTTTTTTTTTCTTGGGTGCTAGAGCATTTTTGGTTTTTCATGTGTTAAACTAAAATATAAAGTATTTATACAACCAATTATCTAAATTAGTTATAATATTATTTTCTGTAAGAGAAATATTTTTAGGCTAATATTTATGTTTTTGAAGTATTTTAAATCTCACATATCTTCTAAAAATATATAGTGAAATTTTTGATTATCCAAATATTTGAAATTAAAAATTAAAATTATAAATTTTTAATTACTATTCAAAAATTATAACAGTGTAAAAAAGATATATATTTCTTTATATAATATAACTACCAGCAAAATTGTGGGCAAACACCTAGTTATACATTATTATTAAAGCAAATCTATTCAAATACGACATTAAATAATATAATAATAAAAATCTAATAATATTTTTGAAATATTATTTATTTTTAATTTTTATAATTACAATATTATTGAAATATTATTTATTTTTACTTTTTATAATTACACAATTTTATTATTAAAAATACTTTCAATTTTTTTTATAAATTTTAAAAAAATATATTTTTTTTACAATTTAAAAAAATTATAAAAATTTAGTCGTAATATTATTAGTTTCTTTGATATATCTACAAATTTTTAGAACTACTGCTTAGTTTTATTTTTTGATAATTATAAAACTTTTATATCAAATTATTTTTATTAAGTTTATACAAGTTGATCTAATACATTTTTTTCCAAAAGAAATAGATAAAAATCTTTCTAAGATTATAATTTTAAATATATACATATCTATTCTTAAATATAATTTAAAATAAACAAAATATTTTATTTTATCTTCAATTAAATCAAAATTTATATTAAAATATTGGTAAAAATGATAAAATCTACAACTACAATAATAATAAAATTTTATTTTAAATATAATTAAATTAAAAATTTACTACTGCACATGGTGCAGGAAAACACCTATTCAATAATGATATATACAAAACAAAGTTATATTTATTTAATATATTTTTTTGTTCACTGTGGATATTCCAAATTCTAAGTCTATAATCTTTTCACATATCTAGTATTTAAAATTTTGTAACAAATGAGATTTTGAACCCGAGGTATAAAGAAACCAAATGTATATATATTCTTTTTCTCTTGAGAACAAATCAAATCGTGTTTGGTTCATGTCATGAATGTATAATGAGAAATATTTAATGCCAATTAGAATGTCTTTTTAACTGAAACTGAATTAAGTACTAGTCCCTAAGTTTTTTTTTAACACCGAATAGCACACAATACATCATCATATAATCTAAAATTCCTACATATTATGATCAACTACCTACAACATAAATAATGATTTTACGATGAAGCTCTCTCTGAAACACTTGGATTGGCAGACGGTTTAGCATGCACGACATCCTCGATGGACAAACTCTCTCCGAAGTAGATAACCACAACGAACGGCTCTACCTACAGTTTTATGGAACTTTCAAAATATTGCATATTATAATCTCCAAGAAATTGCAAGTCTGAAATTCAAACTCTAAATCTTGGAGTAGAAGTCTTTAAACATTAACAAGTAGCTTCCACGACCAGTCCTAAATAACAACTTGAATAAATTTTTGCATATATCATTAAATAGACAATGATATATACTGTACAAAACAAAATTATATTTATTCAACTGTAACTTTGATTGGGATTAAAAATGGAGTTAATATTTTCAATGAGAACAATAAATTAACCGGTTATTTATGCAAATAAATGCTCTAGAATAAATTCTTATCCTAAAAATTATAGATTTAAAATATACAATTTAGATGAAGATAGACTTCTTTATAATCAAAATATTTATTGAAATTTTGAAACGTTAGTGGAGTTAAAATAGGTTTTGACACTCGGCTACCCGTTACCACTATTGTATCATGTTTTCATAGAATTTTTTATTGATAAAACTATCTTGTCTTTTGAAAGTCATTTTAGTCCAACGACTTAAGTAAAGATTCATTAATGTTTCTTCACTATAAGGTATGGAGTTCAAACCCCAGAAAATATAAATTATGCGTATTATAGAGTAAAAAGGTTATAAGAAATCTCATAGGATGGCTCATAATAATGCAGTCATACATAAATTCTTATAGGACTGATAGAATTGTCAAATGTAAAATTTTCGTGTATGTAATATTTTTTATAGATTGTAATAGCATAATTATCCGGATGTCGAAAAAACTATTTTGTTTTAACTTTAGTTTGTTCATTGCATGGAACCAAAAACTATTTATGCAGAACTTTACAGCGTTGGCAAACCCTTTTTTAAAATTAATTTGATTTTTGAATTGGAAAATGTCATTTGGTCATCAATTTTTAACTTTGGTTGAAATAAAACATCAAATTTTTAGTAAACAAAAAAAAAACACTCTATTTTTGTTGACAAGCCATATTTAATCATAAAATTTTGTTGACCATACTATTTTGGTCATAACAATAGTCAATAGTTAAAGTTGAATAACAATTGGCCTAAAATAGCTTTCAAATTTGATGTTTTTTTTACACAAATATAAATCAATATTTTTGGCACAAATATAACAGGGGTATTTGCCAAAAATTACACAAACTTGATTTTAAACTTAAAAGCATACCCAAACTTCAACCGAGTGCAAAAGTAACTCAAAAGCATGTGAAATTACAATCAGATCCTTATGACCAAACAAAAAAAATCAGAATTCATTTTTACGAATATCATCTGGGAAGTGTTTATGTGGTTCTGTAAGTTTGTCTGCGAGAAGACTTCCTCATATCATAGATTTTAAAAATAATTTATAAGTTTTATAGAAAATATTTTGATGGGAGAAAATTGAAATCATGTAATTATAAACATTTGTAAATGATATAAATTAAGATCTAGTAAAATTAAATTGTTTTCAACATAGATGAGTGAATGTAGTGTGTCATTGTATTTTTTGATTTAGGGCTTGGTAACATATGTTGTAGTATTGTTTGTATTTTTAGGGTTAGATTTTGGAAGTTTAACTTTTTTTTGAAAAATTAAATTTCAACTTATATGTGTTTAGTTTTGTATATATTAAACATTTTTAAAGTTGATTTTAAGTTATATGAAGTGTTTTTTTCTACTTACTTATTTATTTTAAGTTTAGGGTTTAGGTGACTTAAGTCTTCTAGCAAATAATGCCTAGAAGACTTTCGCGAAAATTTTTAACCTTATTGGAATTTTTGTCTCTCTATATAAAGAAAATTTACACATTCTCCCTCTTCGTCTCAACCGGCTGCAACAAAAATGTAATGTTTTTCATTCTAAAACTCTTCAACCTCTCTCTAATCTCTTTGAACCAATAAACACTAAACTTTATATCAATTTTTCATTTTTATCTCATGTCTTTCTCACTGATTTATTTTGTTTTTGCAGGTTTTTCATTTTATGGTTCTCATCTTACACTTCTTTAAAGGTAGATCTATAAATCATATTTCTTTTTTCATTTGGTACCCTCATGTTGCTTAAAACTCTTATCTTTTGAAAACTCTTTTTGTTGTTCTAAGCTCTCACTTTATTTTGAAGATTTTCTATGTTTTGAAGTTATTTGAATGCTTTTGGATATGCAGGTTTTTCAGATCTGACACAGACTTGGAAGACTTCCAACATTTAATGGGCTAAGTCTTCTCGGAAATCTTCTCGGAAGTCTTTTAAAATTTAGTGGACTAAGTTTTCTGGCGTAGTCTTCTACCATGTCTCCTCTTTCATAACAGATCTGAGCATTTTGGTAAGTCTCCATGTCTGATTTTACTTCATTTGGTAACTTTTTGTTACTTAAAGCTCATAATTTTTGAAAACTCTTTTGTTTCTTAATGCTTTTATCTTATTTTCAGGTTTTTCTATGTTTCGAAGCTGTTTGAATGATTTTGAATATTCAGGCTTTTCAGATCTGAGCCAAACTTTGGAAGACTTCCAGGGAAGTCTTCTCATAAGTATTCTAATATATAATGCACTAGAAAAATTCTTGGAAGTCTTCTAACGGAGTCTTCTCTTATGTCTTCTTTTTCATAACAGATCTGGGCATTTTAGTAAGTCTCCATCTATGATTTTTCTTCATTTGGTAACCTCTTGTTACTTAAAACTTTTATTTTTCTCCAAATTATGTTATGAATCTTTGATTTAATTTCAGATCTGGAGCTATCAAAGTGGAGGAGTTGTCTGATCATCTGGTAAGCAGATCTGAGTGTGTTGAAGCTGATGGAAGTTTCAAGTTTGAGGTAGACTTCCTGGAAGTCTTCCATGAAATCTTCGTGGAAGGCTTCCTAGAAGTCTTCCACAGAGTCTTCAAAAACCTGAAACCTGAACATGAGGACTATCAAATTTTACGATGTGTATGTCATGTGGAGTCCAAACTTATCTATGTGGAGGAATGATTTCTAACTCCAAGTGTAATAGTTTTGTTTATGGACTGTGTTGTGATTTATAAGTGTACTCTTTTAGTTCTGGATTCTTTTGCAAATTTGAAGAGAATTTAATGAAAAGTTTGTAAATATGTTCATGTGTACAGTATTATCTTGACGTTATTAAGTTATATACAATTTCGAGAGTAAAACACAATAACACAAAAAATTAGTCAAATTTTCTTAAACTAAGGGAGAAGACTTCTAAAAAAACATAGTTAAATTCACAAAAATTAAAAAATTACATAAGATAAGAACATATAACACTTTCACTAGAAGTCTTCCGGTAAATCCTCGGAAGACTTAAATTTTAAGCGAGCATTTAAAATATAAGCGGGAAAACTCAAATTTTAAATGAAAACTGAACTATTAAATTTCATGAAAGTTATAGTGTATATCTTATGATCTAAGAAGACACATTAAACCATATGACTTAATATTCTTGAAGTTACTTAACACTTTTGAAAGTGAAAAAACATATCTAAAAGTTACTTAACAAATTTACAAAAATTAACGTAGAAGACTTGCAAACAAGTCTTCTGGAATTAGCTAGAAACATTAATTAACATGAATGTTGGTAACCTCATAATTAAAACTAATTAAGTTATGAATTTCATTCAGGAGCCCCAAAATTGACTAATATACATGAATTAACAAGAAAATGTTAAAAAGTCATTATATTTTTAGAGAAAATAAAATTTTACTAAACACTGACATAGAAGACTTTCAAAGAAGTCGTCCAGAAGACTTCTATGAAGTCTTTCATTTAGGTCATTTTTGCAATTGAAAATTTACAAAGGAAGACTTCCAGAGAAGTCTACTCTACAGCAGACTTCTTTGGAAGTTTTCCTTTGTAAATATTGTTTTACTTTTGTTTTTGAAAAAATCTTGAAAATACTAGAGAAGACTTACGAGTCAATTGCAAAACTAACATATTTATCCTAGAAGACTTAAGGGTAAGTCTTCTCTGGTATTTTTCGGGGTTTTTTTGTTAACAAAATAAAGTTGGAAGGCTTCGAGAGAAGTCATCTCTAAAAAAAGACATAAAGTTGATTGCAAAACTAACATCTGCATTGACTAGAAGACTTTCGTATAAGTCTTCTTGTTGTAGAATTTTTACACGGAAGTCTTCTAGCGAATATATATGGAAACAAAATTCAAATATCATTCTTAGATTCAATGAGGTTCATGTTTAACTTCTCCAAGCACACATCATTTCTTAATGAAAGTTACTCACTCGTTCCTGGCCAAAAATCAAGAACTTGAGTAACTCTAGTAAGCTTATAAATTTTGAAATAAAAAATTGGAATTTTGGGATGAAATAAAAGATGAAGTGAAAGGGAAATGGTTTGTGTATGTAAGAAATAAGAATATGAAAATATAGATGTTGATTTTAGGTGCATTTAGAGCTTGAAATTATTGTTCATGGTGGTTGATGTATTGATAACAATGACAATATTGTAAATAAAAAGGAAGATGAGGATGATTGAGTAAAACAACTATTTTTGAAATTGTTTATAAAAAATAATGGTATTTTCGTGAATAATCCGAACTTTTGGGGGTGAATAGGGCAAATGAAAATTCAAAAAAAAAAGTCATGGATTAGTTTTGTGTTTGACTTTGAGTTTTGAGTCATTTTTGCCAAAAGCCCAATATAACACTTATAAATACAAATATATAATAAATAATATATAACCTTTCACTATTTCTTCAAAATGAAATTTATAATTTAATTTATATTACAAAATAGTTAGTGAATATATTATTAGTTTACTAATTATTTATTAAATAACTATCAAGAAGTTTTATAATTATTTATGATAATATTTACGAAATTATGTCACTTTTAGTGCCTATTCATTTAGTTCTAATTGGATTATGTTTCATTATTTTGTTGGCAAAATTTGTATTTTGTATGTAAAATATTATTATATATTTTTAATTTCCAGAAGAATAAAATTAATGAAAAATGGATTATTCATGATTCCATTGATGTAGCAACATTTTGGATGATAACAGTTTTCGGTAAATCTTATTTTCATTAAATGCAGAAATAATCTTTTAACACATTTATAGACATAAAGGATCATGAAGAATTTATCAACTAATAACTTTTTTCTTATAACTAGATACTCAATTAAAGATCTTTATAACTCGATATTCAATTAATGATATGTTAACTAATTATTTATAATATAAATGAAAATATAGAAAATTTTCTATTGCGAAATTAAAAATGTTTATATTTTGTTTGAATTATTTCTTATTTATAATTTTATTTTGTTAGTGTTGAGTTATCAAAAATATATTTTTCAATATTTATAATCCAATATTTTGAAAAAATGTTGATTTATATTTGTGCAAAAAAAATCAATTTTAAAAGTCATTACAGACTTATTGTTTTTCAACTATAAGTTCTGATTGAAGTTACGGTTAAACTGTTTTATAGTCAACGGAAGTTTATGATTAAATTAGTTTGTCCATAAAATTTGAATTTTTTTTTGTTTATAGAAAATTGATGAATTATTTCAACTAAATTTGAAAATTTTGAAAGTTGTTATAATTAGAAGATTGAACACTGAATAGTTCTGTGTATTATTAATCATAACATGAGTTTCTTTATATAAGGATTACAAGTCATAGAAAAAGGAAAGTATCCAAAACCTAAACCAACTAGGATTAGGAAAACTACTAATACATAATAATGGAAAAATAACAATTACAAGGAAAAAGAAATAGAGTTTCTTTTTTTCCAAAGCATAAGCCGCCTCTCTCTCTCTCCTAAGGTCACGGCCGCCTCTCTCTCTCTAGGGTTGGGCCGTCTCTCTCTCTAAGTGTAGGGACCGGTTATGGACCGGACCGGTTATGGACATCCATCAATTGATTTATAACACTCCCCCTTGGATGCCATAACCATTTAGGGATTGTAATACACTTAATGTTGCCTCATTAAAACCTTATCATGAAAAATCCAGTGGGAAAAAAACATGATGAAGGAAAAAGAGTACAACACGTACTACTCCCCCTGATACGAACCTCAGTGGAGGTCTTTCAGCCTACGCATCCCAATCTGATGCGTGAGCTTCCTGAACGTACAGGTAGGAAGTGCCTTAGTGAACAAATCGGCCGAGTTATCACTGGACCATACTTGGATCACTTTGACCTCTCCGGTCTTTTTCTCATGTTTTCTGAAAACTCGTGTGTGCATGGACAAGACGTGAGTCTTTGCTGTCGACCACTCTAAACTTTTGTCGAACAGATCTCGACTAAACATACTCATAGATAATATAGACTGAGCATGGTACCATGAACTTGTAATTTCAGGTCGTAAGCCTATGTTCTGGTGCATCTTCTCCACACGGATGTATATTGACCATATGCACCAATTTCTTGTCCATCACAGTTTGATCCTTCTTTATTATCATCAGCCATACTCTAATCTGATCGATCCATGTTGAGTCATAGACCTCGTCTATACATGTCCATAACTTGTCTCATGAGTGTCTAAGATCATGATGTGATCAATAATCATTGCCGCAATGAGTTTCTCAATCTCATCAAACTATGTCTCTGCGGCCAAAATACACTCATGGACCTCATACATGGCTATCGATTCTTCTTGCCTTCGGCAATGCCACATACATTAGATATTGCAGTCCTATATTTATATCTTGATGGCGTCCCATGACCTTTCTTGCCGTGGATCATACCACGCACTTGAATATATATTAGGTCATGGACCTCGACCACACGTGCTTATGGACTGCCATATGATAGCTGATCTTTATTTTCCACTAGCCATACTACAATCTGGTCGGTCCATGTTGATATATCAACTTCAACTATAAATTCTCTTGGCTAGTGTTGCAGCGATGGTCTGAGATTTAATAAATAATCCGTATCAACCAATTAACCTTTCTTTAGGCTGGTTTCGTATAAAGTAAACACAAGGAATTCAAATTTCTTTTATAAGTATATATGGACTGAATTGGATTGTTCTTATATAACTCATTTTCATGCTATATGCAACTGCTTTGTTTCAGTCCATAAACAGCTTAGGAACAATGTTGTTCTTTAACCAGTGATCCATATGCTGCTTACTACATCTTGATATGTCAATCTAATTTCTTTCTTATGACCAGACCTTTATCAATTCGAAAATATGTAGCAGCATCCACCACATAGGAGTTTATCTCCTTATAATCTGTTCCATGGTCTCTGTGAGTATCCTTGTGTAACAAGCAATGATCGAATGCTGTTAGTAGGAAACATGAACACCTTTAGACCTTGTGATCATGTACCATATCTCACAGTTTCTTTTCCCTCACAAGACCCATCTATTTCACTGGTTTATATCAGATGGCGTTTCTGTATATATGTATGTGGCCAATACGCCTATCTTTCTCTATAGATACTTTAAACCCCACGTTTATCTTTTCAATCTAATTTTTAATCTTTATGAGTACTCTTTCGTGGGTTCTGATCCTCGTTTATATATTTTTGTTCAAGTGCTACTCTCTTATGTACAAATATATCTTAATGTGTCGACACTTATATATGGTTCCATTGTGTTCCAGACATGATCTAATCGATTTGAGATTTCATTATCCAGGACCTTTGTTACCTAGTAGCTTGGCGTCCCAAACTACATGGTTTGGTACCTTAGATGTTTAGCTGCGCAGCCTTTTCTCAATGTCTGGTCTGGTTTCCTTATGACCTCGGATTTGTATTCTATGCACCTTTCTCTTTTTCTTTCCGAGGTTCCTTATCTTATGGAACACTTTGGTCTATCTTGTATAGACTCTGTAGCAACTTGACTGTGTCTCTTTCTAGGACATCAGATTTCGTTTGGTGCTAAGCTGGTTATGACTTAGTCATTCTTTTCTTTTCTTTTCGGGTCAGTGTCTGGCATCTTGATTAGCTAGCTATGTATAATCTTTTCTTTCTTTGGACGTCTATAAGTCTAATCCGAGGATCTTTGCCAAGACAATGATGGTTGATACCATTATGTTTCTTATCATTCTTTACTCTTTACCAGCTTATAGATTTCTCCTTTTAATGTTGGATAGTCGGATTCATTGATCATGCAATCCGTGTACCTGGCCACTTTCTGATCACCCATATTTGGCTCAAGGTCTCTTAGAAGTCGTGGGAGAAAGACATATTCTTATCCAACATATACTCCCAATCCTCTTCTGAGGTTCCATCTTAGACGACACATATGTTTGTGGTGGTTTATTCAAAGTCTCTTAAGATGGTGTATGTCTGGTTTATGACCCGTATTCAATCTGATATGGGAATATCTATGCTCACTTATATGGCCTGATATATTTTTACTTTATATACATGTAAATCCATGATGTCCCTAAGCTTTAGGATGGATGTCCGATCCTTATAGGTAATGGACTGCACGACCAAGCCGTTTATATCATGGTCATAGACCATGGTTCACGAATTTATAGTATTGATCATGTATCACGGGTTTATCCTCTCTCCCCCTCATGAACATACTATAATTTCGTGATGCTGAGGACAATAAAGCCTAATGAGTTTTCCTTTGTGTATATGTTTCACAACGCGAGATCTTATGGGATAACTCTTTGTGCCTTCTCAATATCAATCTTTGCATCAAGTTTAGACTAGGATGGCTAATCCGGTCTTGCGATAAAGTGTATAATTTTCGTGGGATATATCAGTATGATCACCATGACTCTTGCCTCTTATCATACTGATATGTAGCATAGTTTTGATCAGTAGATTACATAGATATAGTCTTGACCACTTTCTTAAAGGGTCTTAGGCGTTTTCTTTCTTTCTTAAATCTGAAGGAACTTGTTTCCTTTTGCCCATTGTTTCTATTTGGAAACCATATTAACTCAATGGGTCATATATTCTTGGGTGTATATAATGCCCTTTAGGCAATGCCTTAGCCATAGATTTCTTACTAGGCTACTATACCGTACCATAATGCCTTTTAGGCGATTTCTTTATCAATCATTCACATTATCAAGTAAGATCAAGCAAGATATAATAGTAATGAACTCAAATCAATTCTATTATTATATATAAAATCGTGAATGACAATTATGTTTAAAACAAAACACAAATCAAAGACTTAAAACACAATTAGCATGTCGAGATCTTTCTTTAGTCAATAGACATGCCAGCCACACCATCAGTTACATTGGACACGGCTGCCTTGGATTCATCCTGATCCATATCAGTCTTATTTGCTTCAGGATATTTCATCTCACTATTTCTTTTTAGCAACTGATTATTGTGCTCAGTTAGGCATGAGAGCAGATCATTATAGGTGGTGAAACCTTTTTCTCTATAGATATTTTGTAACAATAGATCTCTTGGATCGGCTGTGAGGAAGGTCTTTTCCAGTAAATCCTCCTCTGTTACCACTTCACCACATAGTCTCAGTTTGTAAACAATTTTGGACAAAGCAAAATGATATTCATCCACAGACTCAAAGTCCTGGAATCTGAGACTCATCCATTCATGCCTGACCTTTGGTAATAACACCATTGTGTATCTGGATTTTAATTATGTCCAAAAGTCACGAGGATTCTCAATATTTAGGTATTGATTTCTTAGATCCTCAGTGAGATGATGGCGCATAATTTTTATGGCCCTACGCTTTTCACTTTCAGTTGCATAATTACCCTGAATGATACTCCTTTCGAGTCCTCTTGATTTCAGGACAACTGAAGTGTTCATTGACCATTCTAGATAATTTTCTCCAGAGGGATTTAGAATGGCATAATCCAAAGGCTCAAATCTCGGCATTTGAAACCATATTATCAATCAATTCATGATTTAGGATGCAACCAATTAAAAATAATCAGTGCATATGATTTCATAAGTATCTCGACCAAAACACTTTACTACTCGATCATGGTGCGAAACAAGTCGAGAATGCTAGGTCTATATGTGATGCTTAGGCCACACGACCATGTAATGTGATACAACGATCCTAGAGATCGGTTCATGAGATATGCAAGCAAGGTCACACGACCATTCAGATATGGTGTCTCTCTAGGCCACACTGCTAAGCTATGATGCATTAAGCCACACGGCTTTCAATCACATGATGCAAACAATGTGATCTATCAAGGGCACAAGGCCGCGAGTATGAACAATGCATCAAAATGGTTAGGCCACATGGCCGTTCGGTATGGTTCATAGCAAAATCACACGGCCACAACAGAATATAATGCAAACAAGGATAATCAATTTAGATGCATTCAATCTTATCATTCAGTTGCATATCAATTAGGGTTTTACCAATTTCAAGGCTGGTAATATGCGGCTAGGATTTAGAGTTTCAGAATCAAATAATCTAGCAACCTAACTCTCATTCAATATGTAATCAATCCTAAACCTCAAATCAATCATTCAAATTTTAAGCAATATGAGATTTAAGGTTTCAAGGCCTTTAGAAATTTAAAACGAGATTTAGTGTTTTAAACATGAGGTTAAGGGTTTCAAGGCCTTAAGATTTTAGTTTTGAGATTCAATCAATCTATTAATCTTAAAACTCAGATTATCAATCATTCAATCAAGCAAGGACAATTTAAAATCGGTTTCAAGCTTTAGGGTTTTAGGGTTTTCGATTCCAAGATTTAGGGTTTTCATAATTCAGATCAGAACAATCAATCAACATGTTCTAATGGAATCGATTTCAATCTAGTGATTATAAGATGATCAGTTTTAGGTTATACCAATTTTTAGGGTTTGATCAAGAACATAGGATTTCCATAATAATGGATTAGGGTTTTAGGGTTTGATCATTATGTTCTTAGATTTAATCGATATACCTTTGTTTGTAGGGATGAAACCGGACCACCAAAGAGAACGGATGAACCTCGAGCTGGACGCGAGCAGGAACGAGACGCATCTGCATCCTATCGGGTTCGCGAGCTGCTTCCTATCGGGTTCGCAAGCTGCTGGTCGGGATTGCGAGCTGGAGATGTCCGAGATGCAAGCTGAGGACGGATGGGATCGTCTTAAGCTGAGATCGGATGAGGCTGAGACGGTAATGCTTGCTGGAACGGACGGTATGCGATCGGGTTAGGGTTTAGGTGCGATCGTCGGCAAGGTTAGGTTTTAGGTGGTTGGCGATTTAGGCTCAGGGAGTTTAGAGAACGTTCGTACTGATAACGTGTTATAATTAGAAGATTGAAGACTGAATAGTTCTGTGTATTATTAATCATAACATGGGTTCCTTTATATAAGGATTACAAGTCATAGAAAAAAGAAAGTATCCAAAAACCTAAACCAACTAGGATTAGGAAAACTACTAATACATAATAATGGAAAGATAACAATTACAAAGAAAATGAAATAGAGTTTCCTTTTTTCCAAAGCATAAGCCGCCTCTCTCTCTATCTCTAGGGTTGGGCCGTCTCTCTTTCTAAGTGTATGGACCGGTTATGGATCGGGCCGGTTATAGACATCTATCAATTGATTTATAACAAAAGTTGATAATTTAGATGACATTTTTCTTTGTGGGAATTAGTTAGGTAATGTGAACGGAAGCAACTGTGCAAAAGGCGAAGTATTACTGTACTTAGCGACAACCATTCGTGAACAATCCGTGAGTGATCCAATTCGCGACCTTTTCGTACTAAATTATTATCATTCAGATAAAATATGTTTACCAAGTGGATTTCTACACGTGGTGACCCACAACGGAACCACGTTGAAGCAGCGGAAACTTGTTTGGTATTTGATGACCTGAGACCCTACACGTAAAAGCTTGTATGTCCTAAATGATGGGTTACTCCTTTCGTTTCAGTGATGGGCCTGTGATTTTTTCAGCTCAAAAATAATTAATAATGATGTTTGTGAGCCTATTATTAAAATGGGCTAAAATTTGTTAGAAATGTTTTTGAATAACAGATCCAGTAAAGAAATTTAACTGAGCTGTCAAATTCATTTGTAGCCTTTGATTGTTCGTCTGACTTATGATCAGGACATGTCCTGTAAGGTTTTCAGTCCTTGTACATTTGAACTCTAATGTAATCGTGAATGTTAAGAGAACGTTTCATAAATACATTTTGTCATCTCCTTCGTACAAAGTTCCACTTTTTCATTTTGGTAACCTGGCTCTAATAGGTTAACTAGAGATTTGATGTCATGTGCTATGAAACGGAAACCGATTCTCGAATTATAAATGGTTTGTGATTACAAAATTAACCTCAAAAATGTGGGAAGATTTAACCATTTGTAACTTATGTTGGATATGATGATTGTGACGAATAATTTTCACCTCAAAAGTGATGAATTTTTTAGGGAACTTGTTTTGTAAAATTTTCAAACAATCTTTGTTTTGTTTTTGTTTCTGCTGTGAGGACAAACCTTATTTAGATTCATTGATTTTAAGCTTCGGATTTATGAAACAAAGAGCTTCACTTGATTTGATGATAAACACATTAGATCTCTTAGAACAGTTATCATATTATTTATTTTTATTATTATTATCATCTTCCATAAACATAAATAAACACCCCACACTTTAAACACACCATTGACCAACAATTAACCACCAGACATCTTAATTATATCAACAATAATATCAGTCTTTAACTTATTGACGTAAACACACAACACAAAACACATTTTTGTTTCTTTGCTTTCGCTCAAACTCCACTTTGTTTTTAGAAAGTCTCTACGGCTGCTGTTGGGTTCAATTCTGTAACTGCATTAGCATTCTTCATTGCCTCGAACCGTGGCTCCTTAGGCTGAAACTTGACCCCAGCATAGAGCTTCATGTAGTCATCAAAAACAAAACTTGGGTACTCGGTTTCTTTACAGGCAAGCGATGAAGCTGGAGAGATCTCAGCATCGCTTCCCGGGTTGTAGAAAGATGCAATTGACATTCTGTTTCCTTCTTTCTGAGTCACCACACGATGCATCACACTCTTGTACCTGCCGTTGGTTATCACCTACATTCAATAAGGAAAATATTTTCCAGTTAAACCTTAGCCTTTTCCAAAGAAACCATTTGAGAACAATACAAATGAATGTCCCAAAGCCATTTGAGGTTGGAAACGTTGCTCTTCTAGTTTAATAAGCTCTGTTATAACATTTACTAATCATTTTTCCCAGTTACATCAAACCCGAACCAAACCAATACTCAATACCGAACATTGGATTTTTTAACAAGAGATTTTTTTGAAAATGTGGTGTGAACATATTCATACCTCAAGTTGGTCACCAAGATTGATGACAATAGAGTGGTTGAGTGGAGGAACATCAATCCAGTCACCATCTTTAAGAAGCTGGAGACCACTGACCTTGTCATCTTGAAACAACAAGATGATGCCTCCTGCATCAGTGTGGGCCCTAAGACCTTTGATCATCTCTGGCTTAGGACAAGCTGGATAGTTGCTCACCTTAGTCCCAAAGGTTGGACCTTTTGTTCCATGAAAAACTTTCTTCAAGTACCCTTTCTCTAACCCTAAATTCTCACACAATAGATCCAACAAATCCTCAGCAAGATTCTCCAATCTCTTCCCAAAATCTTTCATGGCCGTCCTGCAAAATAAAAACATTTCAGTATGCCTCTTTCAAATAAGTGTGTTAAATTTTTAGACGTTTCTTCTCAACTTTATTTTCATTACACAAAAAGGATTAGAGGTTCTAAAGTGAAACAAATTCCTTAAAACTGTTTTTACTAACTAACAAAGTATAGTTATTTTGTTTAGAAATAAAATATCACAAAAATCTTTTTAATATAGGTAAAAGTGGCAGAGTGGCCCTTTTAAAGGGGATATAACATATGATATTTTTTGGTTACCATAACATATGATTTAAAGTTGATTTTATGAAGAAAAAATATATATGTACCGGTATTCATCAGACATATCAGGAATGTCGTAGAGATTGGACTGAGGGAGATGACGAAGGTAGAAAGTGCTTTCCCAATCAACATCCTCAACTTCTCTCTCAAGATTTTCCAAACCTTTTGATTTGAGCATGTCGTTGAACTTTTGTTCCATTGATATCTTGTAATGTTCCTTTGTCATCTTCTCGACGTTGTCCATCAAATCATGTGGTAAACCATGGTTCACTATCTGGAAAATCAAGTTAACCACCAAACAAAAAGATCCACATTACCAATTAAGTACACAAACTCAAAAAAGCTAGATATAATCACATATATGCTTGTACCTCAAAGAAGCCCCAATTCTCACAAGCATCGTTGATCAAAGCCATGGTTTGGTCTCTCTCTTCACCAATGAGCTTGGACAAGTCTACAACTGGAAACTTAATGTTCTTCTCCATCTCTCTCTCTTCTTTGAAAGTATTTGGTTGAAGTAGCTAGTTGTTTGATTATTTTGATGTGACAGTACTTAAGAGAATGAGAGAGGGTTGCTATTTATAGGCGCAAAAGAAGAGAAATGTATAAATAAATGTAAATAAGTATGTGTGATGATGGTCATAGTCTCATAGATAAGATGCATAAAATGATTCATCCAAATAGATAAAAATTAAATTAAATTAAAAAGGAACAGAAGTTCGTGGAGCATGTATGTGAGCACATCTACAGTGGACCCCTACCCTCTACTTTTCTTTATGAGATTGATTCATTTGGCATTTTCCTTTTGGGTCTCTCTATCTATGCACTTCAATTGGTTTCTTTTTTCTCTTTTTCAAATATTTTATTGGAAATAACGAGGAAGGTCTACAAGTAAGGAGTCTAATACACGACATCGTTCGAATCACAACCACATCGAATGAATAGTTGTTGAAAAAAGAAACTATTACTATAGCTCGTAGACTTGTAGTCATCTTCAAGATGCCGAATTTGAAAAGTTCATCGTCTCTATTGCTCGTTAAGCCAAACATATAAGAATAAGTATGCATACTACCTAACTATTCGAGGAGAAGAAAAAATTATTCGAGGTGATTTTTTCCCTTAAATTCATATTAATGATACAAATTCCTCAAATCTAATCGATGACAAAAAAAAAAATTCCTCAAATAATCTCACTTGTAATGCATGTAACATCACTACATCAGTCAAAGATTTTGCTCTTGTAATAAAAAAAAAGATCATCCTAAATTGAAAGTCATAATCCAAAAAGCAAAAAGAAAAATCATAAAAATTCGTGTTTCCATCTCACGTAAGAGGTTTACGGATGACCAGACGCATCATATCTAATCAAAGTTCAAAAATATTACACGATGATACTGATATTATGTAAGATAATCTAATCAAAAAACACAATCAAATAAATGTTGTGAACAATAGGGGAAATTGTATGTTCTCATTACTCAATCAAAGTGTTTTCTTATATAGGGATTACAAGGAATAGATAAATGGAAAGAGTACAAATCTTTATCCTAAAGGAAATAGGAAATCTACTTAAAGATAAACATGAAGAGAAAAGGAAATCATCCTATACTATAGACGGTCTAATCTTTAGCCGCCTCTCTCTCCTTCTTGGACGCGGTCTCGGACATTGGGCCTGGACGCGGTCCGTTCTTCCTTGATATGGTTACTAGCAATCCACATTGTTCATAACACTCCCCCTTGGATGCTATAACCATATGGGCTCGTTTCATGCACGATGTTGCCTCGTTAAAACCTCTCTAGGAAAACCAAAAACCCAAGGTGGGAAAAATGGAAACCATAGACAGGAAAAAGAGTACAACGCATGACACTCCCCCTGATGAAGGCATCACTGAAGATCCTTCAGCCGGCGCATCCCTATCTGATGAACCAGCTTCCTGAACGTTGAGGTTGGTAGAGACTTGGTGAAGAGGTCGGCTGAGTTGTCACTGGATCGAACTTGAACTATTTGAACCTCCTTTGCCTTCTGCAAGTCGTGGGTGAAGAAGAACTTGGGCAGGATGTGCTTTGTCCTGTCTCCCTCGATGTATCCTTCCTTGAGCTGAGCAATGCACGCTGCATTGTCCTCGTAGATGATCATTGGCTCCTCCTTCTCTTGTCCCACGGCCAGACCACTCTCTCTTAAGACATGGCCGGTCATGTTCCTCAACCAAACAAGCTCACAGCTTGCTTCATACATGGCTATGATCTCGGCGTGATTAGATGATGTGGCCACCAAGGATTGCTTTGTTGAACGCCAGCATATTGCGGCTCCACTATGTGTGAACACATATCCTGTTTGAGATCTAGCCTGGTGTGGGTCAGATAAGTACCCAGCATCTGCATATCCGACCATGCTCTCTCCTGGTCGGTTGGTGTAGAACAAACCGAGATCTTTTGTTCCTTGCAGATACCTGAACAGATGTTTCACTCCGTTCCAGTGCCTTAAGGTCGGACATGAACCAAATCTAGATAGTAAGCTCACGGCAAAGCTTATGTCCGGTCTAGTATGACTAGCCAAGTACATTAAGGCTCCAATGGCACTTAGGTAAGGCACCTCCGATCCGAGTGCTTCCTCGTGCGGTTTCTTAGGTCCGTATGGATCCTTCTCAATGTCTAAGGACCTTACGACCATAGGACACGGTAAGGGGTGAGCCTGGTCCATATTAAATTGCTTGAGTATCTTTTCTGTATAAGTTTCTTGGTGCACAAGGATGCCATTCTCTTTATACTCAAACTGTAATCCCAAACAGAACTTAGTTTTCCCTAAGTCTTTCATCTCGAATTCTTTCTTTAGACATTCTACGGTTTGGGAAATCTCTCCAGGGGTTCCTATTATATTCAGGTCGTCCACATAAACTGACATTATAACATAGCCCTTGCTTTTGAATTTCTTTATGAATATACATGGACTTATTGGATCATTCTTATACCCTTCTTTCATTAGGTACTCGGATAATCTATTGTACCACATTCGACCTGATTGTTTTAAACCATATAAGGCTTTATTCAACTTAATGCAATGTTGTTCTCGAGAACCTTTCTTATCTTTGAGCTCAATACCCTCTGGAACTCTCATATGTATTTTATTATCCAGTGGTCCGTATAAGTATGCAGTTACTACATTCATTAGGCGTAAATCAATGTTTTCTTTCACGGCCAGACTGATTAGATATCTTAATGTAGTTGCATCCACCACAGGGGAGTAAGTCTCCTCATAGTCTATTCCTGGTCTTTGTGAGAATCCTTGTGCTACAAGCCGTGCTTTGTATCTCACTACTTCTCCTTTCTCATTTCTCTTCCTTACAAAGACCCATTTGTATCCCACTGGTTTGACATCTCTTGGTGTCAAGATTATAGGGCCAAAAACGCCTCTCTTTCTCAATGATTCTAACTCCACGTTTGTAGCTTCTTTCCATTTGATCCAATCTGATCTTAGCATGCATTCTTGTATGGACGTGGGTTCTAGATCCTCATCTTTATCCATGATCTCAAGTGCTACCTTGTATGCAAATAAATCATCAACGTTGATATCTTTTCTGTTCCATTGTTTTCCAGACATTACATGGTCTATGGAGATCTCTTGGTTGTCCGGCTCTTGTGTCCCGTGAAGTCCAGCGTCCTGGACCTCACTTTGAGGAACGGTCGGATCATCGGGTGTGGCCGGAACGCTTGGCTCGACCGTTCTGGTCGGCTCGACCGGTCCATCTATGTCCTGGACGGTTTCCTTGATGCTCTCGGATCCAGCACCTCTTTTGGATTTCCGAGGCTGTTTGTCTTTGGAACCAATTGGTCTACCACGTTTTAAACGTTGCTTAGACTCTGTAGCCACTTGACATTGTCCATCTTGGACGTCTAATCTTATAGGTGCATTACAAGCCGGGATGTGTGATATTGTTACTCTATTTGGGTCAGCAAATGTATCTGGCAGTCTATTAGCTAGGTCTTGAAGATGTATAATCTTTTGGACTTCTAAATCACAATCTTTAGTCCGAGGATCTTGCCCAGATGTTGATGGTCTAAACCATTCTAAATCTTTTGTTATCAACCGGCTGTTATCTCCCCCTAAGGACGGATATGTGGACTCATCAAACTGTGAGTCTTCGTATCTGGCCTTAAACAAATCACCGGTTGTTGGCTCAAGATACTTTATAATGATTGGGGAATCATATCCTACGTATATTCCCATCCTCCTTTGTGGTCTCATCTTAGTTCTCCGTGGTGGAGCAATTAGAACGTAGACGGCACATCCGAATGTCTTGATGTGGGACACGTCTGGCTCATGACCCGTAAGTAGTTGGGATGGTGAATATCTATGCTCACTAGATGGCCTGATGCGAATCAGTTCCGTTGCATGTAAAACTGCATGTCCCCATGCTGATACCGGAAGTTGAGACTTCATTAGCAATGGCCGGGCTATCAGCTGGATACGTTTAATGAAGGATTCGGCCAAGCCGTTCTGCGTATGGACATGTGCCACGGAGTGTTCTACTCTTACCCCCATGGACATACAGTATTCATTAAACGCTTGGGACGTGAACTCACCAGCATTGTCTAGACGTATAGTCTTAAGAGGGAAGTCTGGAAAGTGTGCTCTCAGCCTTATCATCTGAGCAAGCAGCCGTGCAAAGGCTAGGTTCCGAGTGGATAGTAGACACACATGCGACCATCTGGTCGATGCATCAATGAGGACCATGAAGTATCTAAACGTCCCACAAGGTGGGTGTATTGGTCCACATATGTCTCCTTGAATCCTTTCCAGAAAGTTTAAGGTTTCTTTATTAACCTTGGCTGGTGATGGCCTAGTTATGAGTTTCCCTTGTGCACATGCTGCACATGTGAGATTGCGTGGGATCACTCCTTTAAACGTGTGCCCTTGTGAATTCATCATCAATTTTCGCATCATTCCTGTTCCGGGATGGCCAAGCCGGTTATGCCATAAAGTAAATAGCTCGGAGGCATTTGCCTCGATCATACTGATCCTTGCATAGTATAGACCAGTAGATATTGTGGGCATAGTCTCTAGGATCTTTTTATTGCCTTTGGTGATCGAAGTTATGTTAAGGAACTCTTTGTTTCCTTCTTCCCATGTTTCAAGATGGAAACCATTCAATCTTATATCCTTGAAACTCAATAAGCTTCTTCTAGAGCTTGGGGAATACAAGGCGGTTTTGATCTCTAGGTGAGTGCCCTTCGGCATCAACACATAGGCTTGGCCGTGACCTTCAATCAGGCTAGCCTCACCCGCAATGGTATGTACCTTTGCATTTTGCATTTTGAGATTAATGAAGTACCTTTTGTCTCTAAGTATTGTATGACTTGTGCCACTATCCACCACAAGTATACTCATCTCATCATTCATTTTATAAATAAAAATTTCTAAACTTTAGAGACTTCATAAGATCTTTAAAACTCTTATTATTATAAATGTCATTACATAAAATAAAAACACCAAATCAAAGACATAAAGCAATAAGACAATGTGATTCGAAAACTAGTCCTTGAGACAATCGGATGTCTCGAAATCCATTAGGTCATCTTTGTTATCTTTGTCGGATTCATTGTCAGCATCATATCCATATCCTTTGTCATCATGACCGTTTTCTTGGATCATGTTTGCCTCCGGGTTCTTGTTCTTGATGCTCTCTTGGTAGAGGTCGCACAAGTGTTTCGGAGTTCTACAATTCTTGGCCCAATGGTTGTCCATCCCGCATCTGTGACATACTGACTTGGACGTGTAAGATGGTTTGGATATGCCACCTCGTCCACGGCCGTAACTGCCTCGACCCCGACCGTAATTGGAACCACGACCACGGTTATTGTGGTTTCCTTTTCGGCCGGTTGAGTAGTTGTCTCGACCGTTCTGATTGTCACGCCTACGCCTCTTGTATCCACCACGGCCATTGCCGTATGGTTTCCTGTTGTCTTGGGCGTAGTAGGTCTCTTTGGGATCTTTCTTTTCAACCTCATGGGCTTCGGGTAATGGTGCTGTCCCGGCCGGTTTGGCTCCACTATTCTTCATTAGGAGCTCATTGTTTGCCTCGGCCAAGAGTAGACACGAGATCAGATCAGTATATGTGGCAAAACCTTTTGTTCTATATTGCTCTTGCAATACAAAATTCGACTGATTGAAAGTCGTATAGGTCTTTTCAAGCATCATCATATCGGATACTTCTTCACCACAAAGACTTAGTATTGAAACTATCTTGAACAAGGCTGAATTGTACTCATCCACTGACTTATAGTCTAAGAATCTTAGGTGCATCCAGTCGTGCCTTGCCTTTGGAAGCAACACCATCTTTTGGTGATCATATCTATGCTTTAAAGCATTCCAAAGATCTAGTAGATTTTCAATTGTCATGTACTGATCTTTAAGACCTTCAATGAGATGATGGCGCATAAAGCTTATGGCCCTGTATCTATTCTTTTCATTCTCATTGTTGTCCTCGGTGATAGTATCACCGAGTCCCTTGGACTTTAGACTGATCCTTGTATCTAGTGCCCACTGCAAGTAATTGTCTCCGGAGAGATTAAGGGCTGCGTAGTCTCTGTTTGCTATTTTCGACATCTGAATCACATTATCATATAAATTTTAGGTTCATAATGTGATCAGGTGGCCGCATGATAATAAGCAAGCTTGGCCACAACACGTCTTACGCATTTATGATATTCAAAACAATACTAATCGACCATGGTGCTATCAATCATGAGCCACACGGCTATATAGGTTTACTAATGCAGTCAACCTAAATTCGTGTGATCTATATGCTGGTCGATCTTGTTACAATCAGTTATGAATGCAATACCATGTTCGGATTTATGTAAAGCAATCAAACTTATTCTTACTTTATAATACCTAGGGTTTTCAATCTTTTAAATTCTATCAACCTTATGTTTAAGGTTTCTAGGCCTTAAGTATTTGTATACTTAGCTAAATTATTTCAAACAATCCAACAATCCTAAACCTCAAATCAAGCAAGAAATCAAACAAGCAAGATCAATCTTAAAATCGGATTCTAGCTTCTTTAGGGTTTAGGGTTTTCGATTCCTTTATTAGGGTCTGTCATGTTTCAGATTTAATCAATCAACATACAATCATATTCTAGTTGGAATCGTATTCTTTCTAGTTTTAAGACTTGTCGATTTTAATCTTGTGGTTTCTTTTAGGGTTTCATTGAGAATATAGTTTCCATAATGATGGATTAGGGTTTATGTTCTTTATCTAGGTTCTCAGATTATGTTTATACCTTTGTTTCGTAGGGGATTTAAAACCGGACCACCTGAGAATGGATAAAACATCGAGCTGAGAAGAATGGACGCTTGCTGCCTCCTATCGGGTCGCGGATGGAACGATCGCGGGCTGGAGGCGTCTCGGCTGCGAGCTGCGCGGAGATCGGGTCGTCTCGGGTCGATCGCGTCACGGGTTTGATCACGAGCTGGGCGGTTCTTCTGAGCTGAGAACGTGATCTGAGAACGTCTAGGTTTCAAGAGGAATCAATTGAGTTCTTGATTGAACTAAGAACGAGATTAGAGTTTTAGTTTTGAGTCGCCGGTTATAGGCTTTTAGGTTTCGATTTAGGTCTCAGGAATTTAGAGGCTATCGTGCTGATAACGTGTTGTGAACAATAGGGGAAATCGTATGTTCTCATTACTCAATCAAAGTGTTCCCTTATATAGGGATTACAAGGAATAGATAAATGGAAAGAGTACAAATCATTATCCTAAAGGAAATAGGAAATCTACTTAAAGATAAACTTGAAGAGAAAAGGAAATCATCATATACTATAGACGGTCTAATCTTTAGCCGCCTCTCTCTCCTTCTTGGACGCGGTCTTGGACATTGGGCCTGGACGCGGTCCGTTCTTCCTTGATATGGTTACTAGCAATCCACATTGTTCATAACAATAAACACTCCAATGGATTATTTTTGGCTAGTTATTAAATATCCGAGTACTACAATCTAAATCTACATGTTTTCGTATGAAATATGTTGAGTATGGATCATATCCTACCACAAGGCCCACAGAATAGCTAGCCTGGCCACAATCAGAGGAAAGAGACTCGGTTTGCCAGTTTATAGACCGTCTCGAGACTGCTTTTAGTCGATCGAACGAGCGACCGAAAGTAGTCGACTCGACGGCTCGACGCAGAGGCCCGATAGCTCGGCCCAACGAATGGAAATCCCATTGAATGAGGGCGAATTAGGTCATCGACTAGACGTCTACATAAGGAGAGGTAGAAGCAGCGAAAAGAGAATTTGAAATCGCCTACACATACTTTCGGCGGCTAGAACTAAAGTTTCATTTTTCTTTCTCGCCGACTTGTATTTCCCGGCGAACTAACTTTCATCGATTTGCTTTCTACCGCATATTTCCTTATTTGTAAACCGACTAAACATTCTTTGATCTAATAAACGTCTTTGTTTTGATCCACCGACGAGTTCTCGTCTCTTTTACTTGTTTCCGACAATTCTCGGTTCAAACGGAATATAAACTACCAAATTTACAAGGTGGCTTGTTTGATAATATGCTTGATCCGCCACCTTTTGATGAGTCAATTTACCTTTAATTCCTTCAAATTCGATCTGACAAATCAACAAATACTTTGATTTGATGTTTCATGATTAAAGTATGTAATATCAAATAATATATGCAAAGTAAAATCTAACTAATATTCACAAACTCAATTTGAAAAAAAAATTCAAAATATAATATCAATGGCGTCTTTAAATATCTACAACTTAAGCATATTAACATAAACTTGATTAACAAAAATTATTTTATTCTGAATAAATATAAAATTGGCACCCGTAATCTTGTATCCCATCAACAATACGTTTTATACAAAATCTAATTCAATCCATTTGAGAGTACCCTATATAATACCATACAGTAAATGTTTTATAAGTGTTAAAATTATGATATTTTATTATTATAATAATTTAAATATATTTATATATTTAAAATATTTTTATATTAAATATTAAAGTATTTTTATTGTATTATATATTTATTAAATTTGATAGATGTATTTTAATCTCTTTCTTATTATTTTTCATTTTTATGTATAAAACAATTTAGAATGTAAATGTGTTTTCAATGTACTTTTACAAAATAACACTAAACTATTATAATAAAAATAAAAATAAAACAAACATTATTTTAAATTCTTTATAAAAATTTATGTAAGATTTGTAGATGGTATTTTTGGTTACCAGCATAAAAAGACTCGGTTAAGACTTTGTTAACTAAATATAGGATTCAATGTCTATGAAAACGAAGTAGGTTGGTTGACATCTAACTCCACGTGCAAGACTGTATGACTTTGTGTTTTGAGTCTTGGATACATGTGGGATCTCGAAAGTTCTCTGATTCATTGAAATTTTCTCTGATTCGTTGAATGGTTGGGTTCCATTCTACTCTAATGAGATTTGGCTTCCTTCACAATGTTAATTCTGTTTCCGCAAGTTACAATGTATCTTGGATCTCTATCAATTCTATTTAAAATCTTATCGTTTTGCTCTTTCCAGATGTACTAAAGAATCCAGGCGAATTGTGCATCTTTAGTGCGACGTAATCCTCCAAAATTAATAATCCATGTTCGTGAAAACTGACTGCAAAAGAAGCTACATGGGTGCGTGGGTATCCTTGATAACATCTAGATCTGAACAACGGATGGACATTCAAAAAAAATATGATTTATTGATTCTTCTTCTGCTCTATATCTTTGACAATGAAATCACATTCTATTCCTCTTGATTGAAGATTCTTCCTGACCAGTAAACAACCTGAATAATTTGCCGAAAAATACCTTACCCTTGGGGAACATTTTATTTTCCATGCGTGTACCCGAAGGGTCTTAGTATTAGGCCTGAAAACTAGTGGTTGTCTGGATAGTAAGGACGGTCCAGAGATTTTGGAGGCCATAGGCGATTTAGTTAAGATTTCAATTTAAAAAAAAAAAATTGAAGGCCTTTTCTATAAATTTGGAGGCATATGTCTATGTAATATTTTTCAAAATAGTTGGGGACTCTAGGCGAATTTTCATCCGGTTTTTCCTAAGACCAGCCTTGCTAGATAGAGATGTTCCAATTCACATTCAGTTTTAACCGTATATATTCTAGACTGTGTAAAATAACATATTTATCTGTCCACCGTAGAACATTGACTTAACGAGATACTTTCAATAAGGATTGCTGCTTCTGGTTCTATCAGTGTCCTTTTTTTTTATCATCAACTTATACAGATTCATACTGACTCTGTGAACCAAACTGGAAGATCTTGATCCTTAAACCATCAATGTCCTTAAAATATGATAATTTCACTTAAGAAATATAGGGTTGATGAGCAATATATATGGTAATTGTTGATTATAATTTTATTGAAATCATATATTTACCTAATTTCTTCTAAAAGTGTTATTTTTATATTATTAAATTATATTATATTTTAAAATTTAAAATAAAATTGAACAATTGATTAATTTATATTTTTAATTTATTGAATGTTATTTTATTGAGTTTATATTGTATGTTACTTAACTACACTTTTAGCTTTATTGAACATAATGTTTAAGTCATAGTGCACCCAAACAGAATATCACAACCATAAGCCATCGTATGTTTATACACTATAAAAATTTATTAGATTAGTTACTAGTTGTTTTTTTTTTTTTATATCCGTGGGGATCAGGCGACCGAGGTCAACCGACTAATCCCACGAGGTCCGCAGCAGCCACGTGATTTCTACCCCAGAAATTAGCAGGGTTAAGGTCCGGGTGGCCAACGCAAGTCGAACCTGCGGAGAGCGTATTGGATCTGGTCCTCAACTAACACTAGGCCAACTGTGTTGGTTAATTAGTTACTAGTTGTTGCAAGGTAATATATATAGTTCACAAGAATGTCACTCTCTCGTCTCTCCCTATCTTCTCGAAAACGTTGACCAAAGTGCGAAGAAAGACTCCGGTCGTGGCTGCTCCTTACTTTTCTCTTGGGCGACTCTAGACTCATGTGTGTTTTATATTTTTTTGTTTCTCTCAATAATTGTCTAAATTTTGGTACTTACATAATCATGAATAATATATTTTAATAATATATTAAATTTTTACTCGCACTTTAAAAGCGCGGGATATAATTTTTTAATCATTAGTTTAATTTCATTCTGCTTCAATTTAATGTGCGACAAAACATTTAGATTTCAAAGTTTGATCTGTTCCGTTTATATTAATCAAACTATATATTTTATGGTTTTAGAATTATGTTTTAAATTTATAAAATAATGTATTTAAACATTTTCTTACGAATATCAATTTCATAATAAGTATTAGTATAATTTTAATTCTTAGTAATTTATGGTCCTTTTTATCACACTTACACATGTCTTCTAGCAATATATCTTGTTGGAAAAAAACATTTGACAAAATTTGATAAGGCACATTAAAAATTTAATCAAAAACAAATTTGGATATTAATAAGAAGATATTATATAGCTACATGTATTTATATATTGGAATCGAAGATATATATACAATTCAAAATATATAAATACAATGGCCATTCTAAATACAAAGAATTAAATACATATTTTTTGACAAAAAAGATACATATATTTTTCTCACCCAACGATTTTTTTGCATTACACATTCGTTATGTGTTTAATGGTAGACTTTACATTCATAATTATGTTAGTAAAAAAATAGCCAAGGCCCACATTACGTTTTATTTGCAACCATAAGCGACTTTTTGACTCTTTACTAAACAATTTAGGTTTAGAAAAAAAAAATTAAGTTTATGCATCCATGTATGTGTGTGTCTGCGGGCAAATGTCTACTAGAAATTGATCCTCAGATCCGTGTGGACGTTTTAACACATTTCAGAGAGATTAAAAAAATTGTATACACCCTCCGTATACAAATGTATGATATTCTACCTTTTTATTTTGTATACAAATCTATGATGTTTTATGATATACTTAATTCATTTCTCTTTAAAAAGAAACATAAATTAAACACGAAATTATGAATGACGAAACTTTATTGATAAAATCAAAAAGTAATAACCAAAAGAGTATATCTATTGTTTTTTAATATGTGTGAAAAAACTTAAACATCATATATTTGTATTCAGTGGGAGTAATAAATTATAATGTATTTATTTAATGTATGCTTAATTAAATGAAAATGGTTTAAATAAAAATATATTGGCTATTCAAAATAAATTTAATGTATAATGTTGCATGAAAATGTAGAATGACACCTTTTGTAAAACATGAAAACAACATAAAATGACATTCTTTGTGAAACAGAGAGAGTATTTGTTTTGCATAATTAGTGTTATATATTCTATATGTGTCACCTTAAAATTAATTTTATATTGGTTATTTGAATATTTTTAGATTTCTAAACATTATAATCACCCGAATTGAATCGGATAATATGATTGCTTTGGTTATTTTGTTATTTAAGTTATTTTTAGTTTGGATACAAAATACTCAAACTGAATCAGACAATATAGTTACTTTTTGTACAAATATCCTTAACTCATTTCAGACACATAGGTTATTTTTGATATTTTTAGGTTCCTACACATCAGAAATTCTATAATATCATAACGGAGACTAATTTCAAACTCAAAAATCTAATATCCGAAAAGACAACATTTACCCAATCGTATACCCGAATATCCATGTTTAACTAATTTTATAAACAATTTTTTTTTAAAAAAACTCTTTCTTAACCGTTTTGAATTATTGTCACAAATAGAATAATTTATTAAAATATATCGAATTTTTATGGTTAACATGCAAAATAAAATATGTCGAATTATTATGAAAAAATAATTAATGAAATAGTTAAAACAGAAAAAATGTAAAATATAATAAAACACCTAAAATAGATAAATTATATTTTGTATTTCAGTAATAAATGATGTTGGGTTATTTAGAAAATATAATAAATGAACTAATTATAACTAGTGAAAAAGAATGAAAATATGTAAAACCTTACCTAAAAATATGCAAGAATTAATTCTCTAGTAAAAAATTTATAGTGTGCGTTGTGTTTTGTGATTATGCATCTACGTAGTTTAGGTGTATACTTACTACGTTATCTTCTTTAACAAAAAAAAATAAATGGAAACAACCATCAATACTCAAACATACATTTTCTATCATATTTGAATATGGATAGTGATAAGCAGCATTATTACAAAATACTAAAGAATAAATCTCGATCTTGCAATAATAAACACCTTTTATCGTAAAAGATGAAGTATGCATTATTCGACACAAGTCAGGCGGCCTAATTGTTTTATTGGGTTAACAAAGATATCTTCTTATTTTATTTATAGAATCTTGTTACTCCCAAAAAAGTTCCACAAACTAAATTAACAAATATTCTATAAATAACAAGAAGTTACATCAACCGTGCACCAGCTATTTTTTTTTTTAAATGTACCACCGTGGGTCCATGGCCATGTTTTTGCAAAGTGTTTTTTAACCTTGACATTGGGGCGGATGGCGGCTTCGGACCCATGCACTTTTTCCAAAAAAAAAATTTTATATTCACACACTTTTTAAACATTAAGGTTTAATCTCTACATAATCTTAATACATTCTTTCGAAATAATAGCTCTTTTAATCATTAATCTTGCATATTATTATTATTGGATCTGAGAGCAATTATAAGAGTGCAGATCGATGTACTAACCTTTTTTAGAATTAAATTTAGGGGTTTTGATACCATGTTAAATGTTATAACTTTCCAAATTAAAATTAATTGGCAGTAAATGGACTATATTCCAAATCTATTATATATTGTTTATGTCTAAGTAAAACTCTCAATGTGATAATTTATATTTACATACTCGGCTTATGCCCCTTGATCTCTGTATAATCCAAATAGTTTTGTCAGGGATTATTTATAAGCCAACTTATGTACATGAATTTCATCGTTCTATCAATAAGCTAGTATCATAAGCCAACTTTTTTTTTAATACTTTTTCTCTTGGGTTTTAACATCAGTCAGTCAGTCACAAAGTTTTATAATGTTAAAACGTCTGCTAGATTTATACCGATGACTATTGACTGCAATTCGAGGTTGACCACTAAACCCCCACAAATAATAGTCTTTAACTTATGGACTATCTATACGATTACGAAATAACACGTATAAAAGTTTCGTTTAGATTGCCCTACACATCACTAATAATAAAAAATTATACACTATTGTCACTATTCCTGTAGTGGTCAGAGTTTTAGTCAATTGTTTTATGCCATATGAGTGGTTGAAAACGTGGCTTACGACACATCAAATCATACGAGTTAGATTAAATCACGAGGGGATATATGTCAGATTCATGAACTTCGTCTATTTCGTTTTTCTCATTATTCATAATTTTTTAGTTTAAATAAACACTAAACGACGAGTTTGGATCCGCGTAGTAGGTCTAGGAGGAATCGGATATCCGGACTATTTTAAAGTATCCGGATTTGGATCTTTATCCGACGGATCCATAATTTTATTATCTTTATCCGGATCCGGAGTTCTCGGATATCCGGGCGTGTAATGTCCTTCTAAAAAATGTAATATACGGCGGATATCCGGATTCGGATCTAGATACTTAAAATAAATAAAAATAATAATATTAATATATATATAAAATATTAACAATAATTTAAATATATATATATATATAATATTTTTAATTATTTCTATGTATAATATTACAAAATTTACATAAAATTAATATATACTATTATAAAAATAAAAATATATTAAATAAAATTAGTTTTTATATATAGATATTACTATTTTTAAAATAGTTATTAATAAAACTTATGGATCCGGATATCCGGACTAAAATATCAAGATATCCGGATCCGGATCCGGCTTTGACGGATCCAACATTTTAGTATCTGGATCCGGATTCTGCCCCTCCAGATATCCGGATTTTTGGATCGGATCTGGATCTAATCTCGATCAAATCCGGATCTCGGATAAAAGTCTCAGGCCTACCGCGTAGGGCTATATTCGAACTCAGATTGCTTACCAGTCCAAAGTTCTGTTGGAATGAAAAACTTTGTTAAGATGGAGAAAGTGTTTAAGTGTTTGAAGAGAAAGTGTTTTGTTTGAAGAAGAAAGCTTTTTATAACTTAAGAAGATTTTTTATTACATGGAAGTTTCTTACAAGCTTGGATAATTTCTTGGTGATACAAAATGAAGGGAAGTGGAGGTATTTATAGCCTCCATAATACAAAAATATCTCAAATATTTTAATCCTAAATCTAGATAATTCTAACATAATATCTAAATTTTTTTTATTCTAATTATCTAGATTTTTCTATATCTAGATTTTTTTTAACTTAAGGAGATGAAAGATTATTCTAGAATTTGGGTTAAGGTTTTGGATCAACACATGACTAGCCCAATAATGCTTAACCCAAATCAAGTTTACTTTTCAACACCCCCTCTTAAACTTGATTTGGTTACTCTGAGTAAGCTCCTCATCTTGACAAAGTCTTCCCGCTTGAGTGGCTTGGTGAAGATATCAGCTACTTGATTGATGTGCTTACTCCGATCATGGAAGACTGGATTCTTTGCCAATGTTATTGCCGACTTGTTATCCACAAAGATCTTCGTTGGCTCCTCTTGTGGTAGGTTCAACTCCTTTAGTAAGTTCCGTAACCAAATAGCATGGCAAACACATGAAGTAGCTGCCACATACTCCGCTTCACAAGTAGAAAGAGTGACAATTGGTTGCTTCTTTGACATCCATGTGAAAGCAGATTCTCCAATGAAAAACACAAAGACACTTGTGCTTTTCCAGTTGATGTCACTCAAATTACCCTAAAGAGTGAATTTACTCTCTCAAATAAGAAGTTCAATTGTAGTATCTAGGGATCGAATCCACAAGGAGCTCGGGAACCTAATAAATCTAATGGGATTTGTTAAGTTGGATGGTTTAATGATTAAAATGTAAATTTGCAGTTTTGTTGAGGAAGTAATTGCTCCATTGATTGGTTGAGGTTTTGGTGCTTAAAAGAAAATAGCTAGACTTAAGGTTTTTATTAAGGAAACATGGAATTATAATCCTACAGATGCCTAATGAGTTGTATGCATGATAATGTAGAGCTCAACTACTAAGCAACAAGTCAGTCAGCTCTCGCGTTTCTCGACTTGTCTATTAACTAGATCTAATGACCCAAACAAATGTGTTCGATCAATAGCAAGTGTCGATCGATTATCCTATAGGGATATCGATCGATACATCTTTCACCCCGTCGATCGATTATCCAATATGTATATCGATCGACGCGCTTCTAGTTAAGCTTTATGCATTAAGCTCACTAGATCAGCTCTCGCCTTACTCTTAGCAAGAATCTTAGCTCAATTAGAATGGTTTCAGGATGAGAATGAATCTATCGCTTTTATCTAACAATCCTAGGGCAAGTTCTAGGTAGCTAATCTAGAATCAGACATTAATGACAATCCTAATGATTATTATCATAACTCAGCAATCTATAGTTGGGGCTAATTCCTCATAACTTATTTAAACCCTAAAATCTAACAATGGAACTACTCAGACATGGCCAAGCAAAATTCATAACATCAATTAAGTAAGAAAACTTCATTAGAATAGTAAATAGATATCAATGGAGTTCCAATCACAAATATAACTTTGGATCTTCTTTCCAATCTATCAAAATCCTAAAAACCTTTTGCTGATAATAGTAAAACTAGAAACACAAGAAAACACATTTTGGCTCTAACATGGTGGCAAAGCTTATATAATTAGGTTAAAACTCGTCAGGGGTAATCTTGTAAATTGGTGAAGACTTGGGATTCAAGTCGGCTGTGACCAAACAGGTTCTGATGTGAACATCGATAGATATTTGTTCCTCAATATCGATTGATGGTCGAGCTCGATGGTCATCTCGGATGCTTACTCCAAATATCTCCAAAATATTCAAAAACCATCACTTATCTCCAAACCACTCATGATCTTATAAATATAATAAATAAACTCTATAATATAATAATTAGTAGTAAAAACACCTATAAACCATGGGTGAAAGTGGGTCAAATCCATGGTCTATCAACTTCTCCAGACTTACCCTTTTGCTTGTCCTCAAGCAAAACAAACATGCAGTCTTCTCTCTGAAAGAAGTTTGAAAACAACAGGGACTCACACAATTTTAAACTTAGAATCATCACTTCTACAATATTGCAATCCACATCTAAGAAGTTCTAATCACAAAAGCACATTGTACCATATCCTAGCTTAGCAACCAAATTCACCTAGCTAACAACTTAACAAATCTTGTCTGACATTCCCCTCTACCAACCTCATTTCTTAGTATAAATAAAAGTGCAGGCTTTACCTTGGGAGTATCGATCACATGATGCAAGGATTTTCAAACAAATATCTGGACCGCAGGTAAACATTAGTTCATATCCTCTCTCTTTACTAATTTTCTCTCTTAGTCAAAGTCTGCTTATATTTGCAAATTGACTAAGATTGAACAGGCTTCCATGAATCAAGCCTTAATGGTGGTTGTCACCAAGTCCTATTCACTTCTTTTTGACTTATATCCTAGGATTATTTGTGAAGCAAGCTTTAATGGTTGTAGCCACCAAGTCTTGTTCTAATCTTTTACCTATAGAATTCTTATGAAGCAAGCCTTATTGGTTGTAGCCACCAGGTCATGTTCGAATCCCTTCCTAATAAATCTCTAATAGATATGTGTATATATATATATTTATAATAATTTTTTTTTAATATCTATATTTCGAAAATAGAGAGAGAGAAAGGGTGATAAATCTATATACACAAGGGTTCACCTTCCATACGTGTTTGAAGAATCCGATCCCATGTATAACAAGCCCCAAGACAAGCAGTTATGTCAAGTTTAGTGTTGGAGGTCAGCTTTGGTTCTTTTAAACAATCTCAGCAAGTGTAACATAGTTGACAAGTTGATCCACTTTAGTATCTTTATTACTATCTGCAATCAGTAAGTTCTAGAATGGTGATAAAGAGTGGTTAGATAACAAGCAAAAATCTAATAAGCTCATTATCCCTTTCTTGACTCAATAAAAACTTTATGTTTGAAAATATTTTTAAAATTCATGAATAAACTAATATCATTAAACCTCAACCCAGACTTAAACTACACTGTCCCCAGTGCAAACTCAGTCGGAGTTATGGTGATAATTAAATCACAAGTACGTAATGTAACAAGTTATAACGATATACCAGACCGGAATGTATGTCGACCGATGTAAGGATGTTGATATCAGTCGCGACAGGTGATGCTATGTCGATCAATGTCGATAGTGTCTCGTCGGTCGACTCACGGCAATCGTCTACTCGGATCTTTTTTTTATGACATGCAATAATTAAAAACCAACATAAATAGTAGATTAATAAAAACCAAATAAATATTACCTAACAGTGGGTTGTCTCTCACTCAGCGCTTTATTATAGTCATTTAGCTAGATTTTGGAGGTGATTTGGGCTAGTTATGTTGAAAGCTGGCACTTGTTGGGAAACAAGTCTCCATCTCTTCTTTGCACTTGTTGAACCATGTACCAGTGAAGTCTCGCATTGCTTCATCTACTCTGTGCCATCAGTCCTCCATTATTGTAGTTGCATCTTCTATCTTCTGTAATCTATCTCCACGACTCTCAAGATGGAACTGATGTCTCATAAATGTGGCGTATGTGTCAGCTAAGATCTCCTCTCCATGGTTGTGTGTGTCAAACATGTCTGATGTCACATTTTGTACTAGCCTCCCTCGCTTTGTAGTGTCGTCAACCGATGTCTGTCTGTGAGTGTCGGTCGATTTATTGTTGCATCTGTCGATCGATGCTGATGCTTCTGGTCGACGGGCAATGTAACTCTGAATCACCACTAATTCCCCTTGAATAGCTTCAATCTGGGAAGTCAAAGCACTAATGCTAAGATCCATTGGGAAATATATGTCATCACATCTCCTATCAAGCCTCTCTTATGTAGTTTTCAGAGCCCTGTAGATACCTTCTACTAACTAATCTATCTCTTCCCTAGTGTGAAAATATGGTTGAGACTTCATCGTATGTGAGTGTGGTGGATTGTCGTCGACCGATGCTGGTACGTGGTTGTCGATCGATGCATGTAAGCGACTGTCGATCGATGCCTATCGATGTCTGTCGATCGATGTAGAGCGAGACACGTCGGTCGCACGCTGAATTCTGGCTATGTCTTGCCTCATCTCTTCCATGAAAGTAGTTAGCCAACTGATACTATCATTCAATGGATAGTAAACTCCATTAAGCTTCATCTGGAAGTCTTCTTTGTTATTCTCTTGTTCTCCACAGATTCCATAGAACATCTCATTGATCTCGTCCTTAGTGTAGATTTCTGGTACTAGCTTGGTTTGTGTGAATGAGCTAGCATGTTCTAGAAGACATATGTAGTTGTGCTCATCTCTCGAAGCTCTTTCCAGCAGTCTTCTGATATCATTGTTATGAACACGAATGGTGTGTCCATCTACATCTGGTGTATCCCTGATCATCTCTGTTGATTCCATACTCATCCTTCTCTTCCCAGTAGAATTTCTAGTACCGAAAATATCAAGGCTCTTCTGCCAACTTCAGGACGTCTGTCGACCGATGTTGGGACGTCAACGTCGATCGATGGCCGAGTAGGGTGTCAAGACTTCTGTTTGAAGCGTTTATCTATGTCACCAGCTGTGTTATAAAACTCCTTTGTAACCTTCTGCTGGTGTTCTGTAATAGTGCGTTGTTGCATGTAGAGGTTGTCTGCCTCATTGGCTGTCTGAAGGATGTCTGCAATATCCTCTCGAGGTACGTGCAGTGTACGCTCATCTATTGCTTTCGCGTAGCCATCTGGGTCCTTGAAAATACCAAATTTATCTGGAGTTAGATACTGGTTATCAAATTTATCTTTTTCGCTTACGGTGGTTTTTGGTTTTGGACGGCTGTCGATCGATGTTGTGTGGTTGATGTCGAGCAATGTTGAAGGATTGATGTTGATCGATGGAGGAATGGCTCTGTCGATCGGATGGCTGAAATATGTTCTTTCCCAAGCTGCTTCTGCTCGTTTCTGATCTGTTTCATCGCATCTTTGCATGTTGAGAAGTTCTTCGTAAGTGAAACCCTCATGAAGTTCATCAGCTCCTTAATCACGGTATGTTGTCTCTACTGCGTAGCTCTCATGATGGCGATCATCTGCCCAACTTCCAATTGACTAATCTGCGTCGACGTTAGTGTCGATGGGTAGTAGGCTTCTTGACTGGAATAGGGTTGTAGTGGACATGAGGATCTATGAGCGTTAGGCACAACCGGTTGGTTTGCAAGTTGCATACTGCTCCTACTGTTGACAAGAAGGCTCTTCCAAGTAATATAGAAGAGTTCCAGTTCAGCTTGATGTCCAAGACATGGAAATCAACTGGAACTAGGGCATTACCAATCTGCACCTCTAGGTCTCTCACAATTCCTCCTGAGTTTCTCTGAGAACAATCCACAAAAGTGAATAATTCCTTGGAAGGCTCCACCTGCAAACCTAGATGGTCTGCTGACTGATGCTCCTGTGTCGCACAAGGCATGTGAGAATTCAATACCCTTCACCGTGCATGGTATTGCAAATTGCCCATGATCACTCTTCTTGTTGGGGTCAAAAATGGTTACGACGAAGTTAACATTCAAAACATTCGAAGAAGAAAATGAGAACTTTCTTCGATAAATACTTTTTTGAAATAGATACTTTCTTACAAAAAGATTTGCGGAGAAAACACGAAACATCAGACAAGAGCTCGAAAAAGGTCGCTACGCAACGACCGAACGCGTGTTCTACTCGGTCGCTACGTAGCGACCGAGCTCGAGCCAAGCTCGGTCGCTACGTAGCGACCGAGCGTTCTTCCCGCTCGGTCGCTATGTAGCGACCGAGCGTTCGTCCCGGTCGGTCGCTACGTAGCGACCAAGCTATTCGTCCCTCTCGGTCGCTACGTAGCGACCGAGCTCTTCCGAAACATCGATACAACATTAGTCCATGCATTCTCGTCTACCCTTCGATGCTATCTCTCGAAGACCATAGCGAACCCATTTCATGTTTCCCGCCATTTTAAGTCATCGATCAAACTTTACGGTAAAAACCGCGGAAAGTTCGTTCTTTATCGAAAGAAGCCATAATAAACGTTTCGAGTCAGAAGACGGCCCAAAGGGACCTAAGACATGACTCGAGGCCCAACTTATGATTTCTTAACCAACAGCCCGTAAGCCGCATGATGGTTTACGTTTGGTTCGCAAGGAAAGATAAATGTCAAGTTTCCGCAGATAAATACGAAATTTTGAAGATAATTACGAAGATCGGAAAAAATGGAATATCTCTATTTTTGTGCTACGACGGCTTAAGGGCAGAAGAGGAAAAGCGTAAACTGACCTAGGAGCTAGTATATAAGGAGTCCTAGGCGAGAGGCATGGAGAGAAATTTTTTGGAGAAAACTTAGCACTTAAAGCAATTAGGCAACTTTCCGTTTTTGTTATTTCGAGCTGCGACTCAATTAGGTTTAGCCGTCTTAGGGTTGCTAGAACTAGGAATCTCGCCGATAGCTCTCGAGCCTAGGCTTATATCTTGTTGTAAACGCTCATACGCAAACTCGGAATAAGACTTCTCTTTGCTCTCTTTTTACGATATTTATACTTTGTCGCTGTTATCTCGTGTTCTGATTGCTTAGCGTGTGGTATTAACAGATCTCCGGGACCTCTGGGAATTTAGGGTTTTCCTAGTTTCCTAATTTAAACGGAAATCGACAGTGCGAATTTCGGTTCCCACAGTTTGGCGCTAGAAGGAGGGGACTCTACGGATCAATCTAACTCGCAAAAGCCACTCAACGATCAGGAACGATATGCAAGACTCGACGTGCGCAAACGTCATCCCGTTCAAGGGAGAGCAATGGTCGATCGAGCCAAACCTCGAAACGATCTCCTTGTTATCGAGCTGACGATCCGAGATGTCGACGTCGCTAGGGTGCTAATCGACACCGGAAATTCGGCCGATATCATCTTCAAGGATACTCTCGAGAAAATGGAGAACGATCAATCCGAAATCGTGAAATACCTTAGCCCACTACTGGGACTTTCGGGAGAAACAACCATGGCCTATGGGTCGATTAATCTCGCAGTCAAAGCCGGAACTGTGACAAGAGTCATAGAGTTTCTAGTCGTTGACCGTCCCGCATCTTACAATGTTATCATGGGAACGCCATGGTTGAACACCATGCGTACCATCCCAACAACGTACCATCTTTGCCTCAAGTTTCCAACCCCTAACGGAGTCGAGGTAATATGGGGAAACCCAAGAGTATCACAGGTGTGTTACGCCGCAAAACAAAAACGAAAAAGACCAGACCTCGATACCACTCCTAGAAAAGCGGAGAAAAAGATCTCCAACAAGGATTCGCGAAGTCAAGATTCAGCGGAACTCTTCTGGCAGTCTCGTAACATCACGGCCCTAGAGGAAAAACGCGAACCAACTTGCGAACCTGTGGTCACAGTTTGTCTCGACAAAGCATTTCCGGAATGATGCGTCGAGATCGGAGCCAATCTCCGCAAGCCTTTGAGGACAGAGCTCATAACCTGTCTAAAAAAGAACCTCAATACTTTCGCATGGGCTGCGGAAGATATGCCAGGGAGCGACATTAACACAACGTGTCACGAAAATATCGATCCGACCTTCAAACCCTTCAAACAAAAAAGGCGGAAGCTAGGACCCGAACGGGCTTCCGCGGTAAACGACGAGGTCAAAAAAATTCTTAAAGTCGAGTCAATAACGGAAGTGAGGTATCCAGACTGGCTCGCTAACCACGTAGTAGTCGAAAAGAAAAACGGGAAATGGCGAGTTTGCGTGGATTTTATCGACCTAGACAAGGCCTGTCCAAAAGATAGTTTCCCTCTGCCACACATCGATCAATTAGTAGAAGCAACGGCGGGTAACGAACTTCTGTCTTTTATGGACGCCTTCTCAGGTTACAATCAAATTATGATAAACTCTGACGATCGCGACAAGACTACGTTCATTACGGATCGCGGAACCTATTGCTACAGGGTAATGCCCTTCGGCCTCAAAAACGCTGGCGCAACTTACCAACGACTCGTGAACCGTATGTTCTCTAAACAACTCGGTAAAACGATGGAGGTTTATTTCGACGACATGCTCGTCAAATCCCTCCAAGCAAAGGATCACGTATCACATCTCGAGGAATGTTTCGCGCAGTTAAATTCCCATAACATGAAGCTCAACCCGACAAAATGCAGGTTTGCCGTGGCATCAGGGGAATTCCTCGGCTACCTAGTCACATTCCGCGGCATCGAAGCTAATCCAAAACAGATCAACGCACTGATCGAGATGGCTTCACCGAAGAATAAGCGGGAAGTCCAAAGGCTGACCGGTAGGGTCACGGCACTTAACCGATTTATTTCACGATGAACGGACAAGTGCCTGCCTTTCTACGATGTCTTACCGGGAAATAAAAAATTTGAATGGTCGGAAGAATGCGAAAACACTTTCCAACAGCTGAAGCGGTATTTAGATTCCCCTCCAGTCCTCGCAAAACCCGTGGAGGGGGAACCTTTGTTCTTGTACATCGCTGTGTCGGCAACAGTTGTGAGCGGCGTCCTGATCAAGGAAGAACGCGGCGAACAGAAACCTATTTTCTAAATAGGCAAAACCTTGCTGGATGCCGAATCTAGGTACCCGCTAATGGAAAAATTAGCATGCGCGGTCGTAACATCGGCCCGAAAACTAAGACCATATTTCCAATCCCACATGATCGTCATCCTCACGACTTTTCCCCTGCGGACGAGTCTGCATAGCCCGAGTCAGTCGGGCTGATTGGCCAAATGGGCGGTCGAATCGAGCGAGTACGATATCGAGTACCGACCGAGAACAAGCGCAAAAACACAAGTGCTTGCAGACTTCTTGGTCGAACTACCGACATGGACCATAATTAACGAGGAACCAAATTCCACCTGGCTCCTCCACGTCGACGGATCCTCATCCAAGCAGGGATCAGGCATCGGAATTCGCCTCACATCTCCGACGAGTGAGATCTTAGAGCAATCACTCAGGCTGGAATTCCACGCCTCAAACAACGAGGCCGAATACAAAGCACTCATCGCAGGACTGCGTTTGGCTCACGACTTGAAGATACGAAACATCCACGCTTACTGCGACTCCTAGTTAGTGGCAAGTCAGTTCAGCGGAGAGTATGAAGCCAGGGACGAACGGGTGGACGCGTATCTCAAACTGGTCCAAACTCTAGCTCAATAGTTTGTCTGTTTTGCCCTTATGCGAATTCCCCGTTCTGAAAACGTCCAGGCAGATTCTCTCGCGGCCTTAGCATCAAGTTCTGACCCAGGACTTAAAAGAGTAATTTCGGTCGAGTTCATCGAACATCCGAGCATCGGACCACCAATCGTCATCAACCTCATAGGAGGTCAAGATGACGAGGAAGAAGAAGTTACGATACAACCGCAATCGTAGCAATCTGATTACGGCTGCGATACCCCATGGCTGCAGACAATTCGAGACTACATTATCAACGGACACCTGCCCACCGAGAAATGGGCAGCCCGCAAAGTCCGAACACAGGCCGCGCGCTACGTAATAGTGGACAGTGAAATTTACAAATGGAGATTCTCCGGACCACTCATGACGTGCCTGGAAGGGGAAAAAGCAAGAAAAGTGATTGAAGAAGTACATTCTGGGTCCTGCGGCAACCATTCCGGTGGAAGATCGCTGGCATTGAAAATCAAACGCCATGGATACTACTGGCCGACGATGATCGGAGATTGCGAGAAGTTCGCACGAAAATGCGAAAAATGCCAGAGGCATGCTCCAACCATCCGACAACCAGCCGAAGTTCTCTACTCCATCACATTGCCCTACCCCTTTATGCGCTGGGCCATGGATATTGTCGGACCCCTTCATAATTCAAAGCAAAAGCGTTTCCTTTTAGTCCTCACCGATTTCTTTTCAAAATGGGTAGAGGCAGATTCGTACGTGAGTATAAAAGATGTCCAAGTCAAAAGTTTCGTATGGAGAAACATCATCTGTAGGCATGGAGTTCCTTACGAGATCGTAACCGATAACGAATCTCAGTTTATCTCCACCCGGTTCGAGGCATTCTGCGAGAGGTTGAAGATACGACTTAACAAGTCGATGCCCAGGTATCCACAGTGTAACGGACAAGCTGAAACGATCGATAAAACCATTCTCGACGGACTGAAGAAACGCTTAGAGGCCAAAAAAGGCAGGTGGGCCGACGAACTCGAGGGAGTCCTCTGGTCCCACCGTACCACCCCGAGGCGAGCAACGGGAGAAACCTCTTTCGCTCTGGTGTACGGAACGGAATGCATGATTCCCGTAGAAGTAGAGTTCCCTGGTGTTCGAAGAAGATTACTTCCCGAACGAGAGGAGCTCAATAACGTCATGCTCTTGGATGATCTTGATCTCATTAACGAGCGCCAAGATCGAGCGCTCATCTGAATCCAAAAATACCAACACGCAGCCGCAAAGTACTATAATTCCAACGTACGGAATCGCAGATTTAATCAAGGAGATCTGGTCCTTCGCAAAGTCTTCCAAAGCACCGCTGAACGAAACGCGGGAAAACTTGGAGTAAACTGGGAAGTATCCTATAAAATCGAAAAAGTCGTCCGACCGGGCTCCTACGAAATAGCCAACATGCAAGGCATAAAAATTCTAAGGACCTGGAACGCGATGCATATCAAAAAATACTATCACTAAACAAACCAACTCGCAATGACCGAACTACGAGACGGCTTGATCTCCATAAGGAGTAGGTAGGCAGTTTGTCGAAAGGCAAATTCAGCTGTTCCCCCTCATTAAAAAGGGAGGGGGAGAGTGGATACGTATACTCGTATACTCTCAAATTCGAAAACATCCGACCATGTCTTCGATGTTTCCGACATATCTTAACCAAGCAAATTATTCTTTATCCGCAAAACATTTTCGATATTTGGAAATAAATTAGCCGTTAGGGAGAAGCAGCCTTTGGCATCGCGAGACGTCGCAAGAGATGCCTCGAGAGTTACTTCTTCCCAACGACGAAAACGGACACTCCGTAAAAAAAATGATGAACATTTTAACACATATTTTGCGCAAAAACTCCAAACGACGGTATCTGCCGCCAAGTCCGATGCTGATCACATCAAACTCTCGAACGTCCTAAATAGACATAGCCATCTCACGAAGATGACTCTCGTACATCCGACACAAGGATAATAGCACTATAAAAGAAACCTGGAATTTTGGTCCAGCACTTCCGGTTGGCTTAAAAATTGTCTCCGGAGAGATGCTCGATTCATATTTAACAAGTCATGTATGCCGAGAACCTATCACGGACTTTAAATCGGTACGAATCAGGTTAAAATCACGACAGATAAATCGATAGCCGGCTAGTCACCGCACAAAATCTTAAAACCGAAAGTAAACCTAGGTCTTGCCATAAACCCAGCGCACTGGTTTCTAACATCTCCAGGCATGATATCCAAAAGATATGAGATCCCAAAACCACGCCTCTATGTTTATATTCGACATCTTCAGATATCCCGTGAAATCTATATCTTGCGGAAAAACTCTCGAAACGGATCTCGAACAAAACATTTCACATCGAAGAAGGATATGAGACGACAACTCATCATCCTCCTTTCACGCCAAACGTAAACTTATGAAAAATGAAACTTGATCGTCTTGTCCTAAAAAGAAAGCCACAGAGCGGCAGGGATTCAAAGCCACATACGGCCAGTCCCGAAATATGAAATAAGGCCATTTAAGGCCGAAACATCAAATATAAAAAAAAAATCTCTTGCAAGAGATCTAACCAAAGTCATCCTCAGAACTCACGCTCCCTCTTCACCTGTCACTTCATCCAAGCCTGGAGCCGCATCACCTCCGCTTTCTCCAAGCGCCGGATCTTTCCCCTCTGGGCCTTCTGAACACGTCGGAAGAAAGCACGCGGATTTCAGGTCAGCTAGGATGAGATCGAAATCTCCATCCACGACTGCTAAATCTCCCTTGCAGCCGGACAGTCGGGCCTCTTCGGCCTCTAAGGTTGGAGAAGTCTCACTCTGGAACGACTGAACCACGGCCACCCCGCCCTCAATCGTCGCCAAGGCAAAATCCCTGTTCCGGATGCACTCGAGGGAGCCCAGAAAGGCAGAGATCTTCGCCAAGCGAGCCTGAAACTCAGAACGAAGAGCGTCTGTGGCCTCTCGGATCCCGCGGCTCGCTAATGCTGCATCGCCCTCGATCTGACGCTGAAGCTGACGCACCTCCGAAGATTTGGCCTTCCTGACTTTCTTCTCCTTAAGCAGTGAACTCGCCGTTTTCCCGAGGTCCCTCTCGAGCTCCCCTATAGCGACCTCGAGTTTCGACACTTTCACGGAGTGAGAATCCTTGACAGCCGTCAGCATGGCCTCGGTTTCAGACCATCTACCCTGCAGCTCCAACAACTCCCCGGCAAGACGACTGGTCTCGGAACCGCACTCGCTGATCATCCCATCGATCAACGACATGAACTGCGAAACGAGAAGAAAGTTAGGGATTTTTTGTCTTTTTGAAAAATATATAACAATCAAGAGATTAAGTGAGCGACAAACCTTTCCGCGAAGCCCCGACACTATGCTCGAGCCTCCTTGCTGGGAAGATTCCCCGTCACCGCCCTCGGTAAACTTCCTCTTACGGCCCTTAGGCTGAGCAACTGGAACAACACTAGGAGCGCGCAGCGCTAGAACGATCTCTTTCCTGGCCGGAGGAGGAGGCATAGAGTCAGCAGCCCTCTCCTTATCCTCGACGAGAATCGGAGTTGTGGACGATCCAGCAGGTAGAGCCGAAGCATCCGGAACGCCCGAGCCTGCGAGAGTTCCCGCGTCTCGCGGAGTTACGACCTCGGTCCCGTGACCCGGAGCAATGGCCAGTGCAGAAGAGGATGGGAACTCGGCGCCAGCTCGAACTTGTTCCTTCTCGGCTTGGCGACGAACTAGTCTCTCTCGAAAGGAGAGATGGTCAGCAACGCAAGCCGGTGCTTCGACCGGAGAAGTCGGAATCGGAGCCGGAGAGGTGGCATCGCCCATCTCAACATCGGAACTTCTCTTGTCACCGTGGGAAGAAGACATGTTGAAGGCAAAAGATTTGGAGCTAGAGAGGTTTTGGAGGTTTGAAGAAGGGAAGGTGTGAAGCAAATGAATGACAAGAGCTCACTACTTATAGTAATATATACTTTCTCAAGAATTTTCTTCCGCGGAGTTTAAAGTAAACTTCGTCTAATACGCCTAACTTTGCCAAAATCGTCAAACCGCGCGCTAGAGTCTTGACTCTAACGAGCTGGGAGGCTAACTGTTGGGGTCAAAAATGGTTAAGCCGAAGTTAACATTCAAAATGTCCGAAGAAGAAAATGAGAACTTTCTTCGACAAATACTTTTTCGAAATAGATACTTTCTTACGAAAAGCTTTGCGGAGGAAACACGAGACATCGGACAAGAGCTCGAAAAAGGTCGCTACGCAACGACCGAACGCGTGTTCCGCTCGGTCGCTACGTAGTGACTGAGCAGAACGGATGCTCGGTCGCGACGTAGCGACCAAGCGTACGTCCGCTCGGTCGCTACGTTGCGACCAAGCTCTTCAGAAACGTCGATACGACATTAGTCCATGCATTCTCGTCTACTCTTCGATGATATCTCCCGAAGACCGTAGCGAACCCATTTCACGTTCCCCGCCATTCTAAGTTATCGATCAAACTTTACCGTAAAAACCGCGGAAAGTTCGTTCTTTATCAAAAGAAGCCGTAATAAACGCTTCGAGTCAGAAGACGGCCCAAAGGGACCTAAGACATGACTCGAGGCCCAACTTACGATTTTTTAACCAACAGCCCGTAAGCCGCATGACGGTTTACACTTGGTCCGCGAGGAAAATAAATGTCAAGTTTCCGCCGATAAATACGAAATTTTGAAGATAATTACGAAGATCGTAAAAAATGGAATATCTCCATTTTTATGCTATGGCGGCTTAAGAGCAGAAGGGGAAAAGCATAAACCGACCTAGGAGCTAGTATATAAGGAGTCCTAAGCGAGAGGCATGAGGAGGACTTTTTCTCAGAGCAAACTTAGCACTTAGAGCAATTAGGCAACTTTTCGTTTTTGTTATTTCGAGCTGCGACTCAACTAGGCTTTGCAGTCTTAGGTTGTTAGAACTAGGAAACTCGCCGACAGCTCTCGTAGACAAGGCTTCTACCTTGTTGTAACGCTCATATGCGGATTCGGAATAAAACTCCTTTTGCTCTCTTTTACGATTTCTTATTTCTTTTCGTCTTTAATTGCGTGTTCTGATTGCTTGGCGTGTGATTTAACAGATATCCAGGACCTCTGGAAAATTAGGGTTTTCCTAACTTTCCTAATTTAAACGGAAATCGACAGTGCGAATTTCGGTTCCCACAGTTTAGCGCTAGAAGGAGGGGGATACGGATCAATCTAACTCTCAACCACATCACGCTCAACCAGACATGTCAACTGACGACACGGATAACGTGCAGACTCCTCTTAACGGAGGCAGTGGCACTGATCTCCACACTCCCGCAGCGGACGTATCTGCGGCCAACGCACCAGCCAACGCCGCGGCGCTCGAGGAGTTTAAAGAGATGTTCGCCACCTACGAAAAAGGTCGGAAGAACAGGATAAGCTCGTGAGCACCTTGACCAAACAAGTTGAAACTTTAACGGCAAGGACTCGAGCAATCCGCCCCCGCGGAACCACTAAAGTCCGCGGGAAAAGACTCGACTTCGCAACCCCACTCAACAGGCCTGGAGCCGCGCAGGAACGACCTTCGGGTTAAAACCCCAGGCGAGAGACATGGAAGAGGACTTCTCTCAGAGCAAACTTAGCACTTAGGGCAATTAGGCAACTTTCCGTTTTTGTTATTCGAGCTGCGACTCAAATAGGTTTAGCCGTCTTAGGGTTGTTAGAACTAGGAATCTCGCCGACAGCTCTCGAGCCCAGGCTTATACCTTGTTGTAAACGCTCATACGCAAATTCGGAATAAGACTTCTCTTTGCTCTCTTTTTACGATTTCTTATACTTTATCGTTGTCATTATTGTGTTCTGATTGCTTGGCGTGTGGTATTAGCAGATATCCGGGACCTCTGGGAAATTAGGGTTTTCCTAGTTTCCTTATTTAAACGGAAATCAACAGTGTGAATTTCGGTTCCCACAAGTGTCTTCGGTCGATAATGGTGAGCGAGTATGGGGTCGACAGGACTAGTGTCTTGGTCGACGGTGGTTGACAGAAATCGATCGATGAACAGGTGGTGTCGATCGATGAGGAGCGTGCTTCTTTGCGGATTGAATGCTCCAAGCTTGCAAGATTTGGTGAGAACAGTAGTTGAGTTTCCTTGTTGCTTCTAGTACTGCTGGGCATGTACCTGAAAATCCAAGAAAAAAATTTATGTCAGAAACTTAACAAAATTTAAATCAATAGGCGATTAAAGCTCCCCGGCAACGGCGCCAAATTTGATATCACTCAAATTACCCTAAGGAGTGATTTATACTCTCTCAAATAAGAGGTCGAGTTGTAGTACTTAGGGATCGAATTCACAGGGAGCTAGGGAACCTAATGGATCTAATATGATTTGTTAAGTAGAAAGTTTTTAAGATTTAAAATGTAAAATTGCAGTTTTGGTTGAGCAAGTAATTGCTCGATTGATTGGTTGAGGTTTTGGTGCTTGGAATTATAATCTTGTAGATGCCTAATGAGTTGCATGCATGATAATGTAAAGCTCAACTGTCAATTCGATAAGTCCATCAGCTATCGCATGTTTGAACTCGTTTATTAACTAGGTCTAATGACCCAAACAAATGTGTTCGATCAATAGCAGTGTCGATCGATAATCCTATAGGGATTATCGGTCGATACACCTTTGGCTCTGTCGATCGATGATCCAATATGAATATCGATCGACGCGCTTCTAGTTAAGCTTTATGCGCGGGTTGAATGAAGCTTACTAAGCTCACTAGATCAGCTCTCGCCTTACTCTTAGCAAGAAACTTAGCTCAATTACAATGTTTTCAGGATGAGAATGAAGCTCTCGCTTTTATCTATCAATCCTAGGGCATGTTCTAGGTAGCTAATCTAGAAACATGCATTAATGAACAATTCTAATGACAATTACTACAACTCAGCAATCTATAGTTGGGGCTAATCCCTCATAACATATTTAAACCCTAAATCTAAAAGTGGAACTACTCAGACATGGCCAAGCAATTCATTAAAGCAATTAGGTTAGAAAACTTCATAGAATAGTAAAATATATATTAATGGAGTTCCAATCACAAATTATAACTTTGGATCTTCTCTCCAATCTATCACAATCCTAAAACCTTTTGTTGAAAGTAATTAAACTAAAAACACAGAAAAGCACATTTTGCCTCTAACATGGTGGCAAAGCTTATATAATTAGGTTAAAACTCGTCAGGGGTAATCTTGTAAATTGGTGAAGACTTGGGCTTCAAGATGGTTGTCACCAAACGGGCTTTCTGCGCGCTTCGCTGTCGATCGATGTTCAAGTGAACATCGATCGATATTCCTCCTCCAATATCGACCGATGGTTGAGCTCGATGGTCATCTCGGGTGCTTACTCCAAATATCTCCAAAATGCTTCAAAATCATCACTTATATCCAAATCACTCCTGATCTTATAAATATAATAAATAGACTCTATAATATAATAATAGATAGTAAAAACACCTATAAACCATGGACAAAAATGGGTCAAATCCATGGTCTATCAATGTCATGTTGAATGTTTAGGATAAACATTCTATTACTTGACATCGGCACCTTTGTGATGAGATTATTTGTTTTATTTCTTAAAGAAATGCTATTATCCTTTAATCGAACGTCATAACCTTTCTCTAAGAGTTGTCCTAGGCTCAAGATGTTGGTCTTCATGCTTGGAATGCAGTAAACGTTGGAAATGAATTGATGATCTTCATTCTTCAATCGGATGAGAATAATTCATTTACCTTTCACCTCCATCTTTGATTTATCTCCCAAAGCCACATTGGTTTTCACCGATTCATCGAGCTCCACGAACATGCTTTTATTCCCACACATGTGGTTGCTTGCACCACTATCAAGATATCATTTGTGAACCTCATTTGATTCTTCCTTCTTATAAACCATCAATAGCATATCTTCTTGTTTACTCCTTTCTTCAGCATAGTTGGACTTCTCTTCAACTCTATTGTTGTTTAGAGTTTTGCACTCAGAAGCATAATGTCCAAATTTCCCGCAACTATAGCATTTGATGCTTAATTTATCGTACTTTGATTTTGGATTTCAACAAGTTTCTATGTCACTAGTGACTAGACTATCATCAAATGTTTTTATCGTTATTCATTTACATCACGATTCGACACAAATATTTCAATATATTTACAAAGTTAACATATATTTCAATATCCATAAAACACGAACGGATATACTGAAAGGAGAATTTCCTTTTCTGTTGTAACCAAGGGAATTTATTTTTGAGCTTATTTGCATACTAACCAATCTAGCCGTAGAAATTAAGTAATTGTCATTAATTTTGATGCAATGTATAATCTAACTTTTATGCCAAAAATCATCCGATTTTACATACAGTAGAACCTTTATAAACAAATATTCGATAAATTAATAATCTCTATAAATTAATAAATTTCACCGGTTCTACCTTGGACCGGTTCAAAATTAGACACAAATCGATAAAATAATAAGATAATATTTTTTTAGAAAATTCTATGTAAATATATGGTCCCATTAAAATTATAAATTAATAATTTAAATGTATATATATTTTATATAAGTAAGAATCTATTATTATATTATTTGTTTTATATTCACAATGAAATTATCTTTATATTTTCTTAACACTTCATATATTTTTGATTAAATTTAGAAATATTATATCTAAAACCACATTTAAGTTCTATGCAACATATATTATATTCAACAAATTTTAATATAAATGTCAAATTTCAAAAATAACAACTGATCTCTATACACGAAAATTAAATATTTTTTCTTATCTTCGAATAAATATATCTTAAAATAAAAAATAAAAATAAGGAAACTTTGCAAATTAATATCTCTATAATTAATAAAACTTTAAAGTTTCAGCATTATTAATTTATAGAGGTTATACTTTATTGTTTTTGTAATTACTTGGTAACCATGTGCAGGAAGAACTGACGTGGTCGATAGAACATATGGTGAAGAAACTCAAAACTATTCAATATGAACAAAGAAGAGTCAGCCACGTCAGCATGATATTTACCGCATATATATTTACTATAGGCAGTGAAATGATATATTTAAAATACAAAAATGTTGCAATAAACGGTTTATTTTATTTAACAACATACCTATGCACTGAGTGTTCTATTTCATATCGCTGAAGTACTATAAGATTATAATCCCATCCACAAACCCTAAATACTAAACATTACCCTAATCCCAAACCCTAACCCCGTATAATAATTTATAATATTAAACTATACTATATAAAAATGGAAAATATAATAGACTTGCGAATTAAAATTATTTGTTTGGGTGTGGTTAACAAAATGATAAAATTGAGTTTCTAAATCATTTCTACCGGTGTATTGTGGTTAACGTATAATCAATATTAATGATACAATTTCAGAACATAATACATGTTTATTTACGGTAAAATCAAATTTCTATTATACATTCGTCAAATAGAATAGGACAAAAAATATTACATTGGAACATTTAAAGAAGGTGAGGAGACTATGGGTGGCGAGGTGAAGGAGGAGAGGACACGTTGCAGCGATGAAACAACTGATGGTAGTGCTAATGTTACAGGTGGAGTGACAAGAAACGTAACACATATCATGCTACATATCTATTTTATATGTATAATAGAATAAAATAATAATCGGTCATCTTCTCTGATCTTTATCACATACACAAATAACCAATACAAAATAATAGAATATAACATCTATAAATAGTATAGTCTCTTTCTGATTCACGGTATTCGACACCCTTGTGGCCATAGTTGATTTTCAATAATGTATCCATATGCAAAATTTCCAAATGCTCGTTATCAAACGGCCTCAGTGGTTATGTCAATGTTACATGGTAGTGGTGGTGATGTCAATGAAATAACTGGCGGGGCGGCGGCGGCCGTGGCGGTGGTGTCAATGTTAAATGTGGAATAATAACAAACACAGTATATATAACGTTTCATTTCAATTCTATATGTACAATGTAGAATATAACAAAAAGATCATCTTCTCCAATCAAACTTTAATAACTAACGGTGATGGAGGATAAGTAAATCTGACGGCAACGGAGGAGAAGATGCATCTTACGGTGACAGAAGGAGTTTTGTTATTGGTCAAGTAGGTGGAAGAGAGAATAGACAGTGTGAAAAGGTGATAAAAAATGGTGTCGAAGATGGCAGAGCGAATACGGTGCTGACGATGAACGACGATTGTTATGATGGTGCTGGTTGAACATGTGAAGTTGATTGAAACGTAGTGACTAGAGGTTTATGTGTTTGTACGTATTAAGAAGAAACAGAGATCTAATAGGGAGACGAAGAAGAAGAAAATGTTATATGAGAAAAACAGTTCCAAAAAAAAAAAAATGTTATATGAATAGGGAGGAGTCACATTTTATTTTTATGTAAATTAATTATTAGTTTTCTATTGTTTTTGCAGGTTTCATCGGTGTAAAAAGACATCTGTTATTAAAAGTGAAATATCTTTTGGTAATGTATGAAAATATAGATAGCAATATAAATTAGTTATTAGAATTGTTTGAAAACATGGATAACAGTATAAAAAAAGTATATTGTTTTTGTAGTAATTACTTTAATATAATTAAATTAATTATTTTTTTATATTTCACTTAGTTTAACACTTTTATTAATTATATTACCTTAAAAATACATCCAATCATTAATTATATTACCATAATAATAATAGTGCAGATTTTTATTTATTAGTTAATAAACATTAACTTTGTGCCAATTATAAAATAAAAAAAATAAAATAATTGGGTGTTACATATGGTTAAATGTTTGATTTAATTTGTTTTACTAATTTTTTTTTTTAATTTTAGTTTCAATCGGTGAAAAATTACGTAGTCAAAAACATAATTCAAATACATGTTTCGTGAATAAAATAATAACTTAATTTAAAATAATAAAAATATATAACATTTATTGTCACTTAATTTTTCACTACATATAATTATTTTACTAAATAAAAATTCTTTCTATTTCACTTAATTCATCCAAACGAATAGAAATAGTTTTTTTTATTAGTTTATAAAATTAGTTAGGCATGAACATTGGCTATCCATTTAGGTATGGGTTTTTCTTTTCGGGTATCGTTTTTTTTTTTGAAATTAGGCTCCGCTTGAATATTATAAATTAATGTGTGGGTTTTGTGTTAGTTTCTTCTGGGTCTCGAAAATTTTGGTTCTGATGTATATGAATCTAAAAACATCTAAATAACAAATGTATCCGAAACGAGTACGGATATTTGTACCAAAAATAACCATATTACATGATTCGGTCCAGTCCTTTTGAATACAATTAGTTAGATTACGACTCATCTAAAATGTATAACACTAATTATGAAAAACAAATATCAATATATAAAAATGTAATAACCTAGGTGCGTGGATCAATCTCTAGTCTATATTATTAAAACTGAAATGCATTTTTATACTGTTTGGAAACATAGATAGCAGTATAAAAAATAAGTATAATATATTTTTAGTAATTTCATTAATATAATTACATAAATTGTCTTTCCATATTTCACTCAGTTTAACAATTTCATTAATTATATTATCTTAACAATACACCATATCATTAACTATATTACCATAATAATAATAATGCAGATTTTTATTTATTAGTTAATCAATATTAACTTTGTGTCAATTATAAAATCAAAAATGTAAAATAACTGGGTTTTACATATGGTTAAACGTTCCGTTTAGTTTTTTAACTAAAACGTTTTTTTAGTTTCAATTGGTGAAAAATTACATAGCTAAAGATATAATTCAAAGACATGTTTTTTGTGAATAGAATAATAATTTAAATCAAAATAATAATTTAAATCAAAATAATAATTTTTCACTCCATATAATTATTTTACTAAAAAAAAAAAGCTTTTTCCATTTCACTTAATTTAGCCAAACCCATAGGAGAAGTTATTTTTATTAGTTTATAAAATCAGTTAGGGATTAACATTGGCTATCCATTTAGATATGATTGTTTTTTTTTTGTATCATTTTTATTTAATTAGACTCCGTTTGAAGAGTATAAATTTATGTGTGGATTTTGAGTGTATTTCCTGATCTGGATGAGTTTGGTTCTGATGTACAGGAACTTAAAAATATCTAAATAACAAATATATCTGAAACCGGTTTGGATATTTGTACCAAAAATGACAATATTATCCGATTCGGTCCAGGTCTTTTGAATACATTTAGTTATATTACAACTCATTTAAAATATTTAACAGAAATTATGAAAAATAAATATCAATTTATAAAAATATAAGAAGCAATATCCTTGTGGATGCGCGGATCAATCTTTAGTAATTATATTATTATAGAAAATATATGGTACATTCTAGTTATTTAGGTCAAACTTTCTTTTTTTTTAACGCTGGATAATTATGCTATTACAACTATGAGAAATATTACAGACGATTTTACAATCGACAATTCTACCTGCCGTATGAGGATTCACGTCTGACTGCATCATCTGAGCCGTCTTATGGGATCCTTGCTTGACGGTACTCCTTGCGCCATGCTGCAGATCTCTTGTAAACTTTTTCTCTTTTAATTCGCATAATTCTGCTTTTTCCAGAAATTGAAACTCAAACTTTTTGGTGTAGAAACATTAATGAACCTTTAAGTCAAACTTTCAGACAGTTAATTATATTTTTAACACTATAGCATGCAATTTTCATTTTTCAATATATTCGATATGCGTAAAAGAAAAAGTAGTATGCTATTAAATTGTAAATATGTCATTTTCAGATTTCAAATGTTACACAAACCGTAGTGTACGTGCCCCAGTTAATAATAATAAAAATTCTACATATATATGTATTTATATTTTTTGTCAAAGACCGCAACCACAGTGGTTTCACAGTTGTTTTGAATGTTGCCCTTCGGACCCTGAATTGAGTTAATATATACGTGGATACAAACTTTTTTGTATTGTATTAATCTTAAGAAATGTATCATCTTTGGATGTTATAATAATTGACGTTTTTGATCGATGAAAATTCCTTCCCGGTAATGTATTTTAATTCAAAAGAAGATTCATTAAATTGAACATGACTTTTACTTGAATCACGATTTTTTTTTTCAAATCTTATTTATTAGTATTGATAACTCAGATCATAATATGCGAAGAGTGTCCAACAAGAGACCTTCACGTGGCTAATCTCCCTGCATTTTATTCATCTGGAAGGCCTCCTGTCGTCCCAAATTATACATTTGATGCAACGTCGCTAGAGGCAATTTTTAAAAAGCCAGCGTTGATCGTAGTGTGCTAATATAACGAAGTAGCATAAACACCAAATTACTTTAATCTTCTGAAATTAAAGAATTTAGAGACTAACCAAAAAAATTTTTCAGTGCAAATGATATAGACTTTAAAAATAACTTCTCAAGATTTATTAATCAAAAAGTATTTATAATATATATTAGTGATGTTATATATAAAGGAAGAGGGAATTATTTATAATATATATTAGTGATACTATGATGTGTTGTGATTTTGCATAGTTTTAGTTTTGTTATTTCATATATATTCATGCATTAACCTTACATTTATTTGCATTTAGAGTCTATTGCATGTACATTTTCATCTTGTAGGTGTTGGATGAATTGTTTGGAGTTTTGGAGGTGATTAGAGCACAAAAGGAGCTTTCGAGGAGTCTTGAACCGAACGTGTGAAAGACAGGCATGGATGAAGGTCTTAAAGATATCTTTTGAAACTTGTCTTTTGGGAAGACATGGTAAATTGAGTTAGCTTTACAATGGAGGTGGTTTCAAGTCGTTTGGAGCTGTATTGAGGGATTTATGATCAAAATACTACACACATATCAGTATGACATTCCTAGCGGCCACCCTAGCAACATCAACAATAGCCTTCGAATTTTAAGCCTTCGAATTTTTATTCACTTAAAACCTATAAAACTCATTACTATTCATTATTCTTTTTATTTTTGGTATTCTAAAGGTGTGTGCAACATGGAGAAAGTGGAGAAAACTTTAATGAGTGAGTTTTATCTCTTTAAAGCTTGCAACATGGGGGATGGGTTGTCTATCATGAGTTTGGTGGCTCTTTTGGCCTAACTTTCTCTACCTTTTCTGAAGAGGCAAGACTACTTTGGCCATATGAAGGGGCAAAAGGTGTTCTATAATGGAAGAAAGTGGAGAATAACTTTTATGAGTGTGTTTTATGCTTTATGCTTTCACATGATGGATGTGTTGTCATCCTCCTTTACTTAGGCTATAAAAGAGACTGCAAGGGGAAGGAGGAAGACACACAATACACAGAGTACAATACAACAAAGAGTAGAGAGTGAAAGTTTTATAGTTTCATATTTTGTATTTTGAGAGTTTGAGAGAAAACATTTGTTCTTGAGCCGTTCTTCATTGTTCATCATCTATTCTTGAGTTTTAATTTCGTTTTGCTTGTTTAATCCTTGTTTATCTTTATTCTCTGTTGTATCTACTTGAATATGCTTCAATCTATTATGAGATTAAGTGTTTTCATGGAGATTAAGTGTTTTCATGGAGATTAGTGAGTAGTTTCCTTAAGAATTCATGGGTTAGGGAGATTAGAGTAATTTAGTGAAGATCTATGGTGTTATTGTATTAGATCCTTGTATGAACTTGCTTGTTGAGTATTTTTTATGCTTGTTTAGTCTTGATCACTCTAAACCTGATTTCTAAACACTTCTCATCAGACATGATTAGATGAAGTGTTTGAATCAACTCAACTAAGCTCTAGTGAGATTAGCCAAGGACACTTGATGTTAAAATTGCTAGATAGTTATTAAACTTGAACTTAAAGATTGTTTGATTGAATTAAGCCAAAGACATTTGATGTTTAATGATTTCTAAGCAAATGGACATTTACCTAGACATAGGACTTGTCTAAAATTGTGTTTAGACTTAAGAGATTACTTTGATTGAAAGCTTGTCACCTAGATTGGATCTTAGTTACTTGAAGTCAATTCCCAATACCCATGGATTCACTTGTCTAAATTGATTAAAACCTTGTTGTATTGCTCTGTTTGCTATTGTTACTTGTCACACACTCACCACTATTGAATCTGCTTAGCTTAAGAAATGACTTGTACTCTCACTGATTCACATCACTAGGACTGGTTCGACATTCACCCCACTATACTACAACATTTGCAATAGGCAGAAAAACCTATTATCAAATTGGCGCCGTTGCCAATCCTAGTCTGATTGTGACATTGAGTTTGAGTCTTTGCTTGAGACTGAGTTTTACTTTGTTTTAAAGTTACTAATTCTACTTCTTCATCTACTTGTGATCGCAGGTGCATGAACCTAAGAAGTAGAGGCACTACACATCTTACTCCCTTGACAGATATCAAAACACTTGAAAGAGAGAACAGGAGAAGGTTAAGACAAGAAGAGCAAGAGGCTCAGATACAAAGATCAGAACCTATGATGGAACCAGTTCCAGAACAACCTCAAGCTGAAGAGGGCAATGGTCAAGGAGCTGCCAACCTTCGACCTAGACAACCACAACGCCAAGCTAGGGCCATCGGTACATATGATCAACCTAACATAAATGGGAATAGGTTGGGCATTAGGGCACCGCCAGTTGCCAACAACAATTTCGAGATCAAGTCCAGCCTCATCAACATGATTGAAAACAACAAGTACCATGGACTTGCCTTGGAAGACCCACTAGATCACCTTGACAGATTTGATAAGTACTGTGGCTTGTCAAAAACAAATGGAGTTTCAGAGGATGCTTTCAAGCTCAGATTGTTTCCCTTCTCTTTGGGAGACAAGGCTCACACTTGGGAGAAAAACATCTCAAGTGATACTATCACCACTTGGGATGAATGCAAGAAGGCCTTCCTCAACAAGTTCTTCTCTGCTACAAGGACTGCCAACCTTAGAAATCAGATCTCTGGTTTTCAACAAAGAGGACTTGAAGGATTTTCAGAGGCATGGGAGAGATTCAGAAGCTACTTGTCTCAATGTCCCCACCATGGCTTCAACAATGAGAGCTTGCTAAGCACTTTCTACAGAGGAGTCTTGCCTAAATTCAAAAGCCAGCTTGACACTGCAAGCAATGGAAACTTCTTGGGGAGGACTGTCGAAGATGCATTAGAACTCTTGGAGAACATGGCACAGAGTGACTCTGTCTACAATGATGAATATGATAGAAGAGACAGAGGTGGTGGAGGAGAAGATATGACCACAAAGAGAGAGCTGAAAGCACTTCAAGACAAGATTGACATGCTACTATCAGAAAAGACCAAGAAAGAGGAGTTACATATGGTTGCTGAAGTTGATGGAGTAGAATGCCAAGAAGATATGTACTATGTCAATGCTCAGGGTACATGGTACAAGAAGGAGCCTGACTATCAATACCAGAACAACTACCAACAGAAACCCTTCTACAACAACCAACAGAAGCCATTCAACAACTACCAGCCAAGACCATTCTACAACAATCAGCCTAAGCCATTCTACAACAACAACCAAGGTGGTTACCAACCCAAAACCAAGTCAACCTGCACAAGACCAAGCTGGATCATCAACACAACCTCCACAAGAGAGTAGTACTGAAGCTATGCTGAAACAATTATTGGAGGGACAAGCAAGAAGTGAGAAACAATTAGGGTATGAGCTGAAAAATCTCCACAACAAGATTGATGGGAATTACCATGATCTAAACAACAAGTTCAAAGCCTTGGAGAACCAGTTTGTCTCTATGACAGCCAGCTCAAGTCGCCAACAAGGTTCCCTACCTGGAAAGCCTGAACAAAACCCAAAGGAGACAATGAAGGCAATCACCCTAAGGAGTGGAAGAGAGTTGCCTCCTAAAGTTCTCATTAAGGATAATGAGAAACAAGGTGGGGAGGTGGTCATCAATGTAGATGATGATGTGGTGATTGTGGATGAGAAGACTAATGAGGAAATCTTGGAGAAGATAGTTGAAGCTAAGGGCAAGAGAAAGATTGGAGAGGAGAAAGTTGAGAACAAAAATGAGGCTGCTACATCAACAAAAGAGAAATTGTTCACTCCTCCTCCCTATGAGCCAAAGCTTCCCTTTCCTGGAAGATTCAAGAAGCAACTCCTAGAGAAGTACAAAGCCTTGTTTGACAAGCAAATGAGTGAAGTTCAACTCACCATGCCCATAATTGATGCATTTATGCTGGTTCCACAATACAGCAAGTTCTTGAAAGATGCTGTAGAACAAAAGAAGAAAGAGATGGAAGGGATGGTGATTCTTACTCATGAGTGCAGTGCCATTATTCAGAGACTGACTGTCCCAAGGAAGCTAGAAGACCCTGGTAGTTTCACCCTGCCATGCGCCATTGGACCTTTGACATTTGAGAGATGTCTATGTGATTTGGGAGCAAGTGTCAGCCTCATGCCACTATCCATTGCCAAGAAGCTTGGGTTTACACAATATAAAAAGTGCAAGATCTCTTTGGTGCTAGCTGATCGATCTGTCAAGCTCCCCATTGGCATCCTAGAAGATCTTCCTGTCAAGATAGGAAATTGTGAAGTGCCTACTGACTTTGTAGTGCTTGAGATGGATGAAGAGCCTAGAGATCCTTTGATCTTTGGAAGACCTTTCTTGGCAACTGCTGGAGCAATGGTGAATGTGAGAGATGGCACAATTGATCTCCACCTTGGAAAAGATCACATTCTCCATTTTGATATCAAGGAGATGATGAAGAAGCCCACAACTCAAGGAGAAATATTCTACATTGATGAGATGGATGCCTTGGCTGATAATTTCCTTGAGGAGTTAGCGATTGAGGACTCTCTTCAACATGCCCTGACCATTGAAAGAGAGACCCAAATGATTGAAAACAAGGATAGTGATGAGCTAGTAAGAAGGCTAGATGTTCACCTTGAGAAGGATGGAGAAGATGAGTTCATGGAGTTGCCACAAATGACTCAACATGCTGCCTCAGCAGACATTCAAGAGAACCTCCATGAAGCTGATTGGAGTGAGCTCAAGGCACCAAAAGTGGAGCTTAAACCTCTTCCCCATGGTGTAAGGTACGCTTTCCTTGGACCTAATGAGACATATCCTGTCATTGTGAGTAGTGAGCTGACTGAGAATGAATTGTCTATGCTTTTAAATGAACTTAAAAAGTATAGAAAAGCACTAGGATACTCACTTGATGACATTAAAGGAATCTCACCATCTTTGTGCATGCATAGGATACATCTAGAGGATGAATCTAAAACTTCAATTGAACACCAAAGAAGATTAAATCCTAATTTGAAAGATGTTGTTAAAAAAGAGATAATCAAATTGTTAGATGCTGGTGTGATCTATCCTATCTCTGATAGCAATTGGGTTTCACCTGTGCATGTAGTTCCTAAAAAAGGTGGCATAACAGTTGTTAAGAACGAAAATGATGAGTTAATACCAACAAGAACAATAACTGGACATAGGATGTGCATTGACTATCGAAAACTGAATGCAGCCTCTAGAAAGGATCATTTCCCTTTACCATTCATTGATCAGATGTTAGAGAGGCTAGCTAACCATCCCTATTATTGTTTCCTTGATGGATACTCTGGATTTTTCCAAATCCCTATACACCCAAATGACCAAGAGAAAACGACATTCACTTGTCCTTATGGTACCTTTGCATATCGAAGGATGCCATTTGGACTGTGCAATGCACCAGCAACATTCCAAAGAGCAATGATGTCGATTTTCTCTGATCTTATTGAGGATGTAATGGAGGTGTTTATGGATGATTTTTCTGTATACGGTTCTTCGTTTGCTACTTGTTTGTCAAATTTGTAGAGGGTCCTACAGAGATGTGAAGATACCAACCTTGTGCTGAATTGGGAGAAGTGCCACTTCATGGTTAAATAAGGGATTGTGCTTGGGCACAAGATTTCAGAGAGAGGCATTGAAGTGGACCAAGCCAAGATCGAGGTGATGGCGAGGTTGGCTCCACCAAAAACAGTGAAAGACATTAGAAGCTTCCTTGGCCATGCTGGTTTCTACAGAAGGTTTATCAAAGACTTCTCCAAAATAGCTAGACCATTGACCAAGCTGCTGTGCAAGGAGATCATCTTCAACTTTGATGAAAATGCCTAGAAGCCTTTAAGAAGCTGAAGGAGGAGCTCACCAGTGCCCCAATAGTTCAACCACCAGATTGGAGTCTACCCTTCGAAATCATGTGCGACGCCAGTGACTATGCTGTGGGGGCAGTCTTGGGGCAAAAGAAGGACAAGAAGACACATGTGATCTACTATGCAAGTAGAACCCTTGATGAAGCTCAAGCTAAATACTCTACAACTGAGAAGGAGCTATTGGCCATTGTCTTTGCATTTGAGAAGTTCAGAAGCTACTTGGTTGGGTCAAAGGTGACTGTCTACACTGATCATGCTGCATTGAGACACCTCTTAGCCAAGAAAGATGCAAAACCAAGACTGTTGAGGTGGATTCTGCTGCTACAAGAGTTTGATCTTGAGATCAAGGACAGGCCTGGAGTTGAGAATGGAGTAGCTGATCACCTGTCCAGGTTGAAGGTGGAGTGTGGAATCCCTATTGATGACAGACTTCCAGAAGAGCAAATGATGGCTATTCATGCAGTGGTAGCTGTTTGTGAGACAGGAAAGAAACTTGAAGAGGTGAAGGCAGCTGATGAGAAGGGTCCTTGGTATGCTGATATAGTCAACTACTTAGCTAGTGGAAAAGAGCCATTGAACCTTGAAGGTTATGCCAAGAAGAAGTTCTATAAGGATGTGAAGAGATATTATTGGGATGAGCCTTACCTCTACATACTTTGTAGAGATCAACTCTATAGAAGGGCAGTGGCTGAAGAAGAAATTGATGGGATCCTTACACATTGTCATGGATCATCCTATGGAGGCCACTTTGCTACATTTAAGACAGTTGCAAAGGTGCTACAAGCTGGATTTTGGTGGCCTCACATGTTTAAAGACACCCAAGACTTTGTCTCAAGGTGTGACTCTTGTCAAAGAAGAGGAAACATCACCAAGAGGAATGAAATGCCTCAAAACCCCATCCTAGAAGTTGAAGTGTTTGATGTCTGGGGTATTGACTTCATGGGGCCTTTTCCTTCATCTTATAGCAACAAGTACATACTGGTGGCTGTAGATTATGTCTCTAAGTGGGTTGAAGCAATTGCAAGTCCAACCAATGATGCAAAGGTGGTTCTAAAAATGTTCAAGAGCATAATCTTTCCAAGGTTTGGGATTCCAAGAGTTGTGATCAGTGATGGAGGGTCTCACTTCATCAACAAACTGTTTGCAAACCTCCTTAAGAAGAATGGTGTGAAGCACAAGGTTGCAACTCCTTACCACCCCCAAACAAGTGGTCAGGTTGAGATTTCCAACAGGGAGATCAAGTCCATTTTGGAGAAGACTGTGGGGACAACAAGGAAGGATTGGTCTACAAAGCTTGATGATGCACTTTGGGCCTATAGGACTGCTTTCAAGACACCCTTGGGAACCACTCCCTTCAATCTTGTCTATGGGAAAGCTTGCCATCTGCCAGTGGAGCTTGAGTACAAGGCATTATGGGCTGTTAAGATGCTGAACTTTGACATCAAGAGTGCCAAAGAGAAAAGACTTTTCCAACTCCATGAGCTTGATGAGATTCGACTTGATGCTTTTGAGAACTCAAGAATTTACAAAGAAAAGACCAAGGCATTCCATGACAAGAAGATCCTGAAGAGGGAGTTCAACATTGGAGATCAAGTGTTGCTCTTCAACTCTCGATTGAAGTTGTTCCCTGGAAAACTTAAGTCAAGATGGTCCGGCCCTTTCAAGATCAAAGAAGTGAGGCCATATGGAGCAATTGTGCTTTGGAACAAGACTGGTGAGGAATTTGCAGTGAATGGGCAAAGAGTCAAGCTGTACATGGCGGCCACACCTGAGAAGGAAGGAACCTCGGTTCCACTTTCCGATCCCAAACCAGCCTAAACCAAAAAGGGGTAGTCAAGCTAGAGACTTAAAACAAGCTCACTTGGGAGGAAGTCCCATGTCTATCCCTATATATATTATTGTTTTACTTGTGTGGTTTTTCTTTTGTGTGTTTGATAAGTGTGTTTAAAATTTTCAGGTGATTCTCCACTTAATCAAAGAGAAAGATGGCCATCCAGCAAAGCTACAAGTGTTAAAATTATTCAACTCCATCTAGCAACTCCAAGCTAAGTGTCTCTACAACCATTGTAAATATATAGTTTTCTTGTTTGTTTCTTCTAGACCTCTTCTTTCACCTTGCTCTCACACAAGAGACTGTGTGAAGTAAGTGTGGGGGGGGGGGGAGAGTCTACTTATCTCACATGTTTTCTGTTTTGTTTACTTGTCATAAGCATTGCATATCCATTTGCATAGAAAATCCATAAAAATTTGCAAAATTCCAAAAAAAAAAAAAAAAAAAAAAAAAACATTTAGTTATATCATTTGCATCTTTAGGTTTGAGTCTAGATCATATAGAATGCATAGGTAAAATCCCTACAAAGGACTCATGCAATGAACTCATTGTTGATACCCTTTTGAATCATAATAAGTAGCTTGAGCTTCTTCTGAATTTCTTGTAGACTTCGAGCCTTGAAAACTCCTCTTAAGACTCATTGAATCTTACTCTTTGAAACCAACTCCGATCTTAATTGACTAAAATGAACTTAATGCTTCTTGCTTATGGTCTCTTGAGTACTAAATCATGGCTTTACACACACTTGAGCTTGTATAAACCGTTTTACCAATCTTTTTGACAACTCAAGTGGTAGTCCATACCCTAAACCCTTCCCTTCTTTCAAACCATCATTAATTGTTGAGTGAGGTCTTTTTGTGAAAGCTTGTCATGTGCAAAATCTTGAGAGTATTAGGAGCGACATTGATTTGTTCTCATCTCTTTCTAGCATTAGGACCTCTTTTGGGCTAGAATCTAGGATGGTGGTTGGAATGATGTGCTTTAATTATCACTACAAGAAAACACAGTTTTAGCAAGGAAATTTAACGAGGAAAACTATTCCTCGTGAAATTACGATGACTTAACGATGAAATTACGAGGAAATAAAGTTTCCTCGTAATGGCCTTGTAAAATACCGAGTAAAGCTTTTCTTCGTAAAATCGTCGTAAGTTGACGTGGTTTTTCCGAGAAAAATGTGTTTCGTCGCAAATTCGTCGTAATTTTAGCATGAGTTTTACGAGGAAATAACTTACGAGGAAAGAACGAGAAATCCACCAACTTAACACGTTTTTTTTGCCACCAACCTAATTTTTCGTCGTAAATTCCTAGCAAAATTCAACTACCAGATTCGAAAATTTTCTATATATATGGAGGTTTGAACATAATTTTACGCACACCAACAAGAAAAAAAAACGTGAAAAAAATGTCGGGCTTGGGAAATATTTTCGAGTTGCGGAGGTGGATGTATATGCATAGAGATGCTAACGGGAGAGTGACGAAAGAATATCTTGCTGGGTTGGAGCGTTTTATGCATCAAGCAGATTCTACACCGCTCGCCCAAGAAAGCGGTAAAATATTCTGTCCTTGTAGGAAATGTAACAATTCAAAGTTGGCAAATCGTGAAAATGTTTGGAAGCATTTAGTAAATAGAGGTTTCACGCCAAATTATTATATCTGGTTTCAACATGGAGAAGGTTATAGTTATGATCAGAATGAAGCTAGTAGTAGTAATAACAACTTTCAAGAAGAACCGGTTGATCATCAATTGCATAATGCACATAGTTACCATCAGGAGGATCAGCCGATGGTAGATTATGATAGGGTTCATGATATGGTAACTGATGCATTCGTAGCTCATGATGATGAAGATGAAGAACCTAACATAGATTCAAAAAAGTTTTATGAAATGTTAGATGCGGCAAATCAACCACTTTACAGTGGTTGTAGAGAAGGTCTCTCTAAATTGTCATTGGCTGCTAGAATGATGAATATTAAAACTGATCACAATCTACCTGAAAGTTGCATGAACGAATGGGCAGATTTATTTAAAGAGTATTTGCCGGAAGACAATGAGTCTGCTGATTCTTATTATGAGATTCAGAAACTGGTTTATAGTCTTGGGTTGCCTTCGGAGATGATAGATGTTTGCATCGACAACTGCATGATCTACTGGGGAGATGATGAGAAGTTGGAAGAATGTCGATTCTGCAAGAAACCACGATTCAAGCCGCAAGGAAGGGGACGTAATAGGGTACCGTACCAAAGGATGTGGTACCTACCAATTACAGATAGATTGAAAAGATTGTACCAATCGGAGCAGACTGCTGGAAAGATGAGGTGGCATGCCGAGCATACTCAGACGGATGGTGAGATGACTCATCCATCAGATGCAAGAGCCTGGAAACATTTTAACAAAGTACATCCGAATTTCGCTAGCAATAGCCGGAATGTGTACCTCGGATTATGCACAGATGGATTTAGTCCATTTGGAATGTCAGGGAGACAATATTCATTGTGGCCTGTCTTTCTTACGCCATACAACCTGCCACCGGAGATGTGCATGCAACGGGAGTTTTTATTCTTGACCATATTAATACCCGGTCCGAAGCATCCAAAAAGGTCACTTGATGTTTTCCTACAACCACTGATAAAAGAGTTGAAGGATTTGTGGTCAACAGGGATGAGGACGTATGACTGCTCAACGAAGAAGAATTTTACGATGCGAGCTATGCTTTTGTGGACCATAAGTGACTTTCCTGCCTATGGGATGTTGTCTGGATGGACTACACATGGGAGATTAGCTTGTCCATATTGTAATGGAACGACAGATGCATTTCAACTGAAGAATGGTAGAAAGACAAGTTGGTTCGATTGTCACCGTCGATTTCTTCCAGTTGGCCATCCGTACCGAAGAAACAAGAATTTGTTTAGGCACAAAAAGGTTGTGAGAGACACTCCTCCTCCATATCTAACTGGAGAACAAATTGAAGCGCAAATCGACTACTACGGAGCTAACGAAACAGTTCGCTGGGGTGGTAATTGGCATGTCCCTCGTAATATGCCTGATTCTTACGGTGTTCATCACAACTGGCACAAGAAGAGTATATTTTGGGAGTTACCATATTGGAAGGATCTTCTTCTGCGCCACAACCTTGATGTGATGCATATAGAGAAGAATTTCTTTGAGAACATCATGAATACAATATTGAATGTCCCAGGGAAGACAAAAGACAACATAAAATCGAGGTTGGACTTGCCGGATATTTGCTCAAGAAGTGAGTTACATATAAAAAGCAATGGCCAAGTTCCCGTTCCAATTTTTAGATTGTCTTCAGAAAAAAAGTCGGTTTTGTTCAATTGGGTGGCATCAGAAGTGAAGTTCCCTGATGGGTATGTTTCAAATCTTTCAAGATGTGTTGAAAAGGGTCAAAAGTTCTCCGGGATGAAGAGTCATGATTGTCATGTCTTTATGCAACGACTTCTGCCATTTGCATTTGCGGAGCTACTTCCAACAAACGTACATGAAGCACTTGCAGGTAGTTTACAATAGGACAATAATATTAAATTGGTTTAGTTTACAATAATAGTATTTGACTAACAATGTGTTTAATTGTTTTTGGAATAGGCATTGGAGCATTTTTCAGGGATTTGAGCACACGCACTCTTAAAGAAGAAGTCGTAGAACAGCTTCAGGAGAACATTCCTATCTTATTGTGCAACTTGGAGAAGATATTTCCTCCAGGCTTTTTTGACGTGATGGAGCATCTAGCTATCCACCTCCCATATGAGGCATTGCTTCGTGGACCGGTACATTACGGATGGATGTATCAGTACGAGCGAGCCATGAAATATTTGAAGGGAAAAGCAAAGAACCTCGCCAAAGTTGAAGGTTCTATAATTGCTGGAAGTTTGACAGAAGAAGTTTCTCACTTCACATCGTACTACTTTGCGTCAAAAGTACGTACCCGAAGAAGAGCTCCAAGAAGATATGATGATGGTGGCGTTGCGCCCACATATGCAGTTGTTGGCGTTCCAGAAATCTTTAGCCAGATTGGACGACTTGGTGGGAAATCAAAACAGGTTTGGTGGTCGAGTGAAGAAGACGCTCATAGTGCACACACCTATATTCTACTCAATTGCGAGGATCCATTGATGCGTTATTTTGAAAGGTAACTTAAATTGAGTATACATTATATAATTGAGAGAGATTAATTCATGTAAAATGTGAATTTACAGCATGTTTGTTTCACAAGTCGAAGAAACATTTCCTGGTATATCCACAAGTGACGTAGACAAAAGAAAAGATCAACACTTTGTTAAGTGGTTGAAGAATCAGGTATTAATCAAATACTTTTAAAATTTTCATACATGAATGATTTGTATTTCAACGTTCTTTTTATTTTTAAATAGGTTGATTATGACGACGATGCAGATTATCCTAAGTGGTTACACGAAGTAATTCAATCTCCACTTGTAAAGGTCACCACATCACAGATGTATTTCACACGAGGCTATACTTTTCACACATATGAGTATGGTAAACAGCGGGCTACCAGTAACTATGGAATTTGTGTGAAAGGAGAAACAGATTTCTACGGAATCTTGACGGAGATTATTGAAGTCGAATTCCCAGGGATATTGAAGCTAAAATGCGTCCTCTTCAAGTGTGAATGGTTCGACCCCGTCGTCAATAGAGGTGTTCGGTTGAACAAATTCGGTGTAGTAGATGTCAACGGTGGCCGGAGGTACAACAAATTCGAGCCCTTCATCTTAGCTTCACAACCAGACCAAGTTAGCTTCCTTCCATACCCACGGATGAGAGAGTCGGGTATAAATTGGTTGGCCGTGATCAAAGTTACACCTCGAGGACGAATCATCGTAGGAGAAGAACCACCATTGCAAGAAGAACAAATAAATGAAGTTCATGAACCTGAACAAGAAATTGATGACATCCTTCTCATTGATCCGCATAATCACGAGTATGAAGATCTTACCGAAGATCCCACAGAGGAAGCTGTTGAAGACGAGTTTCATGTAAATGATGATGTTTCAAGTGATGACGAGAATGTCGATGAATCCGATTAATGTATTTCATATTTGTATGAGTTTGAATTATTATATATAATTAAAGATAATGGGAGTTTATTTATAAATAAGATATCGATATTAATTATAAGTAAAGGAATTGTGTTTTTATAGTTTTCGGTTTGGATTAGAATGAATTGCTTGAGGTTAAAGGATAGAAGTGTTTGATATATGAAGTATAAGATAAAGAAGATGTGGTTTGGGATTTGGGGTTTCGTTTTAGGGGTTTAGAGACATTCGTCGTACTTTCCACGTTACCTCACGGGAACGACTTATAATTCAGTCGTCTCTGGGAAAGTTAAAATTTCACGGTAACAGTAAACGTCGTAAGAGCCTCGTTAACTTACGTGGAATTAGAGACGATTTATAATTAAAAAAGCGGACATCACTTTTTCCACGTAAGACCAAAACGTCGTAAGAGCCTCGTTAAATTACGTGGAAAGAGCGAGGTTCGCTCCAGAAGACTTAATTTAAAGTCGTCCGGGGAAAGCAAAGTCGTCCAGAAGACTTAATTTAAAGTCGTCTCTGGGAAAGTTAAAATTTCACGGTAACAGTAAACGTCGTAAGAGCCTCGTTAACTTACGTGGAATTAGAGACGATTTATAATTAAAAAAGCGGAATTAGAAGTCGTCCAGAAGACTTAATTTAAAGTCGTCTCTGGGAAAGTTAAAATTTCACGGTAACAGTAAACGTCGTAAGAGCCTCGTTAACTTACGTGGAATTAGAGACGATTTATAATTAAAAAAGCGGAATTAGAAGTCGTCCAGAAGACTTAATTTAAAGTCGTCCGGGGAAAGCAAAGTCGTCCGGGGAAAGCAAACGCCGTAAGAGCCTCGTTAACTTACGTGGAATTAGAGATGATTTATAAGTCGTCTGAAGTTTTTTTTTTAACAAACAAAGCCGGACGACTTATAATTAAGTCGTCCCTTTTAATTTTCAATTGCAAAAGTGACCTCTTTAGACGACTTACCTCTTCTGGACGACTTAATGCTAAGTCGTCTGCGGCAATGTTTATTGAACTTCTTCATTTTCTCTATGTTTATTGAACTTCTTCAGTTGGGAAACCTTCCAGACGACTTATAATAAGTCGTCCAAACCTTCTAGACGACTTATTTGTAAGTCGTCCAGTTGGAAAACCTTCCAGACGACTTATTTCTTCCAGACAACTTATATATTTACAAATCTATACAAAGACAAGTTGAAATACAAATACTTCGCTCGTTATCCCTCATTTTCTTCGCGTTGCACCTAGCAAAGTCTTTAGGGTCAAAGGAGACCCCAAGAGCATGACATTCAATGTACTTTACAGCGTACACGGGTTTGAGGTTTGGAGATAAGAAAGATAGGGTTTGAGGTTTGGGGTTTAAGATTTTAGGGGTTAGCAAAAAAAGCCTCGCTATTCACACGTAAAATCGATGATAAAAACAAGAATCGTCGCAAGAACGACGTTAAATAAAAGACGGGCCTCTGTATATCCTCGTTAATTTACGTGGCCCTTACGACGAAACGAAAGACGGGCCTCTGTCTTTCCTCGTGATTTTGCGACGAATTTTCGACGAACACTAATTCTATATATAGGCGAAACCGCAGCCCTCTTCATTTCCTCTCTAATTCCACTCTACAGCCTCTCCATTTCCTCTGAAAATGGTAAGTCTCTCATTCCTCTCTAAGTAGTTTAGGGAATTTAGATTAGGTGGTTAGTTTAGGGAATTTAGTTTACGAAATTAGTTTACAAAATTTAGGTTTCCTCATTTTATTAATTACGTAGTTAATACTATTCATAATTTTTTTTAACTCTAGACTTTAATTTATAAATTTAAATTTTGCAGACTATTCGTAGGCACCAGCGTAGTGCTCACTACTCGCAGATGTTCGGTCCACCGGGTAGTCGGTTAGACCTGCCTTCACTTCCCGGTTCTTCTTCAGCTCCCGGTTCTTCGGGTCAGCAGGAGACCGTCCCCGAGACTCAATCTTCTCAGAGAGTCTCGCCTACTTCTACGGCATCGCCATCAGTTCCTCATGTGCCTCCTCCGGTACCTCCTCCTCCGATGCCAGCTCCTCATGTGCCTCCTCAGATGCCCGCCCATCAGGTTCATGCTGATTTGATGGTGCCAGCGAGTTGTCCTTACTCTCAATACACTGTTGAGGACATTCTCGGTTTCCCAGGCAGAGAAGGCTTACCGATCATAGACCCCGACCGACCTGAAGGAACTCTTTGGTATGTATGTTACATTTATTTTTTAAAATTCATTTGTGATTTTAATAAATATTTAAAACTTTGAATTTGTTTTTTTTTTCCAGGTTTGGTGTTGATAACTGCCTTGCAACAGAAGTAACCGAGACGATTAAAGGTTACTTCTCCATGGCACATCCCAACTGGAAATCCACTCCGATCTACATCAGAAGGACGTGGTTCAAGATTTACGCTGTAAGTTTTTACAATTTATTCCTGATTTATATTTTTTAAAATTTTATTTTTCTAAACTAATTATTAATAATTTTTTTTTGCAGCAAAAATTTAATTGGTCCATCGGGGTCACTGAGAAGGTGCGGAAAGAGTTTATCGACAAGGCGAAGAAACGTTTGTTGGACACGGTCTCCAACTGGAAGGGTGACTGGATCGTGAAGGGCTATGAGCGGGGCAAACCTTCAACCATCACCACGGACGTGTGGGATGGCCTCATCCGTTACTGGAGGGATCCTGATGCCATGAGAGTCGCCCAGTCTTGCTCCGCCTCCCGTAACTCGATAGATGAGCACGGCCACAGGGCGATGCAACATAGTACGGGCCAAAAGCCACACGCCCGCGTCCGTTTGGAAATGGTACGTAATTTAAATATTTAACTTTTTGATTTTTAATATATATATATATATATATATATATAATAAAAACTTTCTTAACTGTTTTTAGGGCAAGGAGTTGGGACGTTTACCGACTCTTATGGAACTTTTCGATCGGACCCACAAGAACAAGGCGGACGCATTTGTAGATGAGAGGTCTGAGAAGATCTACAATGATGTGGCAGCTCGTATTGACGAGCGTGAGACCCAGCTGGCGCAGGAGTCCGCCGACGGATCACCCGTCGTCTTATCCACAATAGAAGTGGATAGAATTTACGAGGAGGTAAATTTTATATAAATTTTTTATTAATTTCATTTTACTTTAAAATTTAAATTTTAATATATCTTTTATTGTTTTTTAAGGTCGCTCCTAAGAAAAAAGGACGTGTGTTGGGGATTGGTTCCGTCAACGATGTTCCGAGAGCGACTTCCTCTTATGGCCAGAGACGGGATGATGAAGTCTCTCAGCTGCGCGACGTGTTGGAGACGACACAACATCAGCTGTCGTCGACACAAAACGAGTTGGCCTCGACAAAATCATCGTTCACAGCTCGTATGACTGGTCTCGAGAACTTCTTGGACGTCATAGCGGCCACAAATCCGGAATGGGAGGCCATGTTCAGGACCATGAGACAACAAAACCCCATTCCAGGCGAGACATCCGTGCAAGTCAACGAGGAAGATCTCTCGAGAAGGAGCGAGGAATTCTACGACGCGGCAATGCAGCATTAGTTTTTTTTTTGTTATTGTATTTTAAAATTCAAAACTTATTTATATATTATATAATTTCATTTTGATTCGGCCAAAAAAAAATTTTATATTCGATTTAATTTCAATTAAAATTTTATTAATAAATTAAATAAATATATTTTTTATTTATAAATTCAGTAAATAGAAAACAAAGTAATTTTGTCGCTAATTCCCGATGTATTAACGAGGAAAATTAACGACGAAATATCGAGGATTAATTAACGAGGATTTTACATGGATTCCGTTACGATTCTATTACGACGAATTCTTTTCGTGTTCCTTACGTTTTTATTACGACGAATTTGTTTAGAGGTTTTTTCGAGTCTTTTACGACGAATCCTTTACGAGTTTTTTACGAGGAAAAACAACGACCGCGTTACGTGGAAACCCAACGTGGTCTTTACGACGAAATCTTAATTCTTCTTTACGAGGAAAATTTAACCTCGCTAATTAACGATGAAATGGCGACGAATCTTCTCTTACGACAATCATATAACGACGAAACGCCTTTCATCGCCATTTCCTCGTAACTCTTCTTTTACGAGGAAATAACGACGATTTTGGCCGTCGTTAAATTTGTGTTTTCTTGTAGTGTATTTTGATCTTAAGGATTGAATTGAGAAAGATTATGTAAAGGAAATGAATCAAAAAAGTGTGTCTTAAAAAAAAAAAAAAAAAAAAAGCTCAGATTGTGTCAATAAAAACCCCAAAAAGAAAAGAAAAAAAAAGAAAAAAAATAAGAGAATGGGGATAACAAATTTTTGAGCTAAGATACATAGTTGTTAAGACAAAGAAAAAAAAAGAAAAGAGTGTTCATTGGGTAAGAGATGAAAATGGGTGTACATTTGGGATTTAAGATGAAGAAAAGAAAGGGTAGAACTTAAAAATTGTCTAGGAAAAGGGTACAATGATGAGAACCAATTTATGTATGCATTAATTGCTCCTTTTCTTAGATAAATTTTGCATAATGATCAAGCTCCTATTCTTGAGTGTAAGTCACCATAGCAAAATGTATTTGGACCCTTCTCATTCTTCACATTAAGCCATTTTTTCTCACCAAACCAAATGATTTGGACCAATTGGAAATTTGCGAGAATTCACTTATGATATTTCTTATTGAATGTGAGAGTTGGTTGATTTGAGGATTCATGATAATGAGTTAAAATATCAAAGGAATTGATAGGCCTAGAGAAGTTAGAGCTAATAAAAACATCTTGCTCTTGCTATTTGGTATGATTTTGTAAGGATATCACAACGATGGCATTGAAGAGTTTCTTAAGGTCATGAATTTCCATTTGTGTATTGAAACATCACTTCCCATGTTCTTGAAAGTTTACTTGAGGACAAGTAAAAGAATAGTGTGGGGGAGTTGATGTGTTGTGATTTTGCATAGTTTTAGCTTTGTTATTTCATATATATTCATGCATTAACCTTACATTTATTTGCATTTAGAGTCTATTGCATGTACATTTGCATCTTGTAGGTGTTGGATGAATTGTTTGGAGTTTTGGAGGTGATTAGAGCACAAAAGGAGCTTTCGAGGAGTCTTGAACCGAACGTGTGAAAGACAGGCATGGATGAAGGTCTTAAAGATATCTTTTGAAACTTGTCTTTTGGGAAGACATGGTAAATTGAGTTAGCTTTACAATGGAGGTGATTTCAAGTCGTTTGGAGCTGTATTGAGGGATTTATGATCAAAATACTACACACATATCAGTATGACATTCCTAGCGGCCACCCTAGCAACATCAACAATAGCCTTCGAATTTTAAGCCTTTAGACTCATTTTTATTCACTTAAAACCTATAAACCTCATTACTATTCATTATTCTTCTTATTTTTGGTATTCTAAAGGTGTGTGCAACATGGAGAAAGTGGAGAAAACTTTAATGAGTGAGTTTTATCTCTTTAAAGCTTGCAACATGGGGGATGGGTTGTCTATCATGAGTTTGGTGGCTCTTTTGGCCTAACATTTTCTCTACCTTTTCTGAAGAGGCAAGACTACTTTGGCCATATGAAGGGGCAAAAGGTGTTCTATAATGGAAGAAAGTGGAGATTAACTTTTATGAGTGTGTTTTATGCTTTATGCTTTCACATGATGGATGTGTTGTCATCCTCCTTTACTTAGGCTATAAAAGAGACTGCAAGGGGAAAGAGGAAGACACACAATACACAGAGTACAATACAACAAAGAGTAGAGAGTGAAAGTTTTATAGTTTCATATTTTGTATTTTGAGAGTTTGAGAGAAAACATTTGTTCTTGAGCTGTTCTTCATTGTTCATCATCTATTCTTGAGTTTTAATTTCGTTTTGCTTGTTTAATCCTTGTTTATCTTTATTCTCTGTTGTATCTACTTGAATATGCTTCAATCTATTATGAGATTAAGTGTTTTCATGGAGATTAGTGAGTAGTTTCCTTAAGAATTCATGGGTTAGGGAGATTAGAGTAACTTAGTGAAGAGCTATGGTGTTATTGTATTAGATCCTTGTATGAACTTGCTTATTGAGTATTTTTTATGCTTGTTTAGTCTTGATCACTCTAAACCTGATTTCTAAACACTTCTCATCAGACATGATTAGATGAAGTGTTTGAATCAACTCAACTAAGCTCTAGTGAGATTAGCCAAGGACACTTGATGTTAAAATTGCTAGATAGTTATTAAACTTGAACTTAAAGATTGCTTGATTGAATTAAGCCAAAGACATTTGATGTTTAATGATTTCTAAGCAAATGGACATTTACCTAGACATAGGACTTGTCTAAAATTGTGTTTAGACTTAAGAGATTACTTTGATTGAAAGCTTGTCACCTAGATTGGATCTTAGTTACTTGAAGTCAATTCCCAATACCCATGGATTCACTTGTCTAAATTGATTAAAACCTTGTTGTATTGCTCTGTTTGCTATTGTTACTTGTCACACACTCACCACTATTGAATCTGCTTAGCTTAAGAAATGACTTGTACTCTCACTGATTCACATCACTAGGACTGGTTCGACATTCACCCCACTATACTACAACATTTGCAATAGGCAGAAAAACCTATTATCATACTATATATAAAGTTAAATTTAATTTCTAAAATAATATAAATGATTAATAATTAAAAAGAGATATGAAAAAGTACACACGTTGTTGATTCAAAAATGAGATTCATTCGAGATTGATAAACTTTTAGTAGTATCATCTCGAGGGGAAGCGTTAAAGAATCTCACATTTTATATAATAAATGAAACTTCTAGAAGATTAAGTTTCCACTCAAATTGAGATTGATGATTCTTCTTAACGCAAACCAATAGCATTATCAACTCGAGGTTGATATTTAGAGAATCCGACATCCCTAGTAAGTGAAACATCCAGAAGTATGTTCATACTGGAAATAGACTTGAGTCAACTCGAGGTTGATATTTAGAATCTAATAAAGTTGAGACAATATGTAAAGGGAAATGTTGAATACCTTCAATCAGAAGTATCACCAAGCACTATTGTATTGTACTATACAATGATTAGAAAATGGAGATAAATGTAATAGTAACAATAAGTTTACCGAAAGTGTAATGTTTGGCAGACCGGTTATGCCATCCCGGTTTAGTAATAATGCGAAAGTTAATCATATGGACATTCGTTAAGAACCAGAAAATTCTTAAGGATGATATTATATATGCTGTTTGCTTACAAAGCAATATAAAAATACGGTTTTTCACCAGTCAAATAGATTTAGAATCTATAAATACAAGGAGATGTTTGTGGGCTTGATCACCCACTGGTGGACTGATCATCCACCATGTGTTTATAATTAATGCATCGACAAGAAGGTCGTATGAATCCTTGTCAGAGATCCGCAACCTGATATTTGCGAGATTTATTGGTAATACTGGTGAAGTCACAAGCCTTTGATAATTGTTTTATGCATGTTGAGATACATGATGAATATGTTGTAGCTAATGTTTATATGTAAGATGCAGCAGCATTGATTCGCATAATGCCAAAAGTAATTAAGAACTCTCCTCATCAAATTGGTTATGGGTCAGGAACAAAAGATCCCATCTATAAAATTTGGATAAGTTGTAGTTGCTCCACCACACCGCTAAAGATGGGACCTCAAACGAGGTTATAAATATGTTGGGATATGATCTCCATTGATTATAAGATTTAATTAAAGACTTAGTCTACCCAACATTAGGGGGAGAAAAAAAATAAACAGCTGGAGAATGAATGAGTTGAATGAATTATCATTGATTCTCGGACTAAAGAACGTGAATAAAAGTCCAAAACTGAATGATGGAGATAACTCTATTAAAAAGATTAGCATATGACTTGCCAGACTCATTTACTGACCTTAAGGAAGTGATTAAGTCACAAGTATCAGCTGTAAATGCTCATGTTTAAATGGATGTCCTAGAAGGACAATATCAAACTGCTAATGAGTCTAAAAATCGCATGAAGCGTGATAGACCTATCAGTTCCAAATATAAAAATACTCTGAAAAGAAAAAGAGCATGAATGAGAATGGCAAAATCGAGGAATGGAATATTAAAGATCTCGAGAAGAGATAGAAAACATGACAAGAAAAAAAGATTCAGGTACCTGAGAATAAAGAAATCTCAAATAGTTATGTCATGTCTGGAAAAATATGGAGCTGATATTAAATCGACGTCGTAAATATATATGCATGCAATTTAGCAGTTGATGAGAATGAGGATCATGAACCATCTATTGAGAAGTGTACACAAAGAAATGATTGGCCAAGATGCAAATAAGCAATAAATGCGGGATTAAATCTCTTGGAAAGAGAGAGTATTTGGACAAGTAGTCCATACACCTAATGGTGTAAGACCAGTGGCACATAAATAGGTCATTATGTGAAAGATAGAATGAGATGATGAAAAGTTATGAGAAGCAAAAGAGTAGTTGCACAAGACTTCTCACAAAGACCTGAAATTGCTATAAGAAACACATCATGTGGTGGAAGCCTCAACTTCCAAGTTTCTTTAGTCTGGCAACAAAGAAAAAGAACTGAGAGCCACTGGAACAATGAAATTTATGTGAAAGATCTAAAAGAATATAAACTGTAAGAAGCAGTAAACCCCATAAGGATTTGGACTGCTAGAAACAGTAAGTGCTAGTTCTCGAGAACATTACCGCGTGGGTATATTGAGCATATAAAAGAAAGAAAAATTATTGGTCATGAAGTACCATGATATTGGAAATTACTGATCTCTTTCATGATTAAAAAGATGTGATTTCGTATGACAAGAGGGATAGTGATATTTGTAACTTTCACAAGAAGCAAAATAATAACTCGTATGTATTAGTATGCATAATGTGAAGGTTTAGAAGATTGTCTATAAAAGGAAACTTGGACAAGGAGTCCAAATAGACCAAAATATGATCTTTTGTGTGAAAATAATGCTATGGATAAGAAGTCCAATGGTCTAAGAGATTATCTGACAATCAAACGAGTTTATTACTAAGGATATGCTTATATCAATTCTTAAAAGGAAGATATATATGATGAGAAAACATCTCTCTAAGATGATTCTTCCAGGGGGAGAAATATGATGATGTTTGTAGTTGTACTCTTTTTCCTTATCATGGTTTTTGTCCCATTGAGTTTTTCATGTCAAGGTTTTAACGAGGCAACAAAGAACACGTAAATGATAGATACCTAAAGAGAAATGTTAACACTTAAGTGATGAAGATCTATCAATCTTCCAATGTATTTTGAGACTAAAAGAAGCAGAAGATAATGATCCAAGATCAATCATACTTGAACAAGAATCAAGGTAGGGACACATTTCATTCGCTAGACAGAAACAAAGGTCGAAATTATTTGAATCAAATGAGACCTTCTAGATGGAATTAAAATATACTACTGGTGTCTGGAGAAAGATATTTGAGTCTATTCTCATTTCTAATTTGAATCAAGTCATTCTCTATTATAGAACTCGAAATATGACTGTTTTCGTGGGACATGTACAAGCTGTCTCAGAATACCTAATATCGTATGATATTCAAAATACCACTCGATATTTTCATCTTACCAGAGCCATATAGGTGCCTAAAGTTAGACATGGATGTTAGATTCGATTTCCAAGTGGTTTGAAGTCATTTTGTCTTATGGTCACCAAGATATTCAAGTTTTAGTGAGGAGTGTCAAATCTGCCAAAAGAAGTGAACCGGTCCAACCCCAAGAAGAAAGAGTTAATTCATCGCATTGGATTGTGTTTTATCAGATATCTCAAGTTATATTTTCATCAGGGGGAGTAGATGCGCGCTGCCCTCTTTTTCCCTTAACCATGGTTTTTCCCACTAGATTTTTCTGGTAAGGTTCTTAATGAGGCAGCATCTTATGCGTTTTAGAAAATATTTTTGTATAATAGACATCCAAGAAGTAGCGTTATGAATAGTTATGTGGATGTCCATCATAGGCTCATAAGTCTTTGTTCTAAAGGGTTCAGAAACCCTAACTTTGTATCCATATATACTTATCTATGGAATAATAAGAACAACTGATTCTCTATTTCTCTCTTGATTCACGACAATATCTCAATTTTGACTTTATTCACCTTATTTTCCAATCCATTAATGATATTATAGTAGAAATTTATAAAATCTTTTTAGAATTATTTTTTTATCATTGTAATGTAATATCTTTCTCATATATCAGACTGTATCCATAGTAACTATTCGGTATATAAGATTCAGTATGTGAACATAATATAATTACGCGTTTGTAAGAATATAAATATTATGTTGATTAAGTTTTGTATTCTTTTTTTGTCATCGTTTTATATTCTTTATGATGAAGAATTAATTATTTATATAGTACGCAATATTTAATAAACTACAAGTATTTGATGATTTTATTAGATCAATCCTTTTGAGCGTTTTTATACTCCCTCCAAATTTCTATTAGATGATGTTTTAAAATTATGCACTTAGATTAAGAAACATTTATTTTATTTTATTTGCTAAACAAAATCACCATTAGTTATTTACCTAATCACAAATCAACCAATAACAAAATAAAATGCATAATATAGTCATATATTACATAAAATTTAATAAATTTTATATTGGTAATTGAAAACATCATCTAATTTGGAGTAATTTTTTAAAATATCTTGCATTAAAAGCGGAGAGAGTATTTAAATCATAACTTGAGGAACATTTACCACCAACACCATTTTTGATTAAATTGGGGTTATCGTGAACTTATAAAATGACTCATACTAATCTTTTAGGAAATGGACAGTCGACGGAAAGACCATCTCTCTAAATATTTAAATAAGACCTAAAACATTGCTTCACATTCATATTACACATATTTAATGCTGTGGAGTTGCTTCTGACACTTTATATTAAAGTTTGGAAGAATTGATCTTACACAGTAAAATAAATATTCTTTTTAGGTTGCCTGCGACTTATATTGCTCGTTTTTGAATATTAATAAACTAGGTGTAAGGTCCCTGCTTTGAGCCTTAGCTTGGGTTTCTCAACTTAAAAAAAAAAAAGATGCCGCTTACCTACTTGAAGTACTATGATTATACCATTTTAAGCCATTGTATAAGTTTTTTATAGTCTTTATATTATGTTTAGAGTCTGTTTTAGGATCATTTCATGTCTAGGTTTGTTTTGGAGCATTGTGGAGATCATAAAGCCATTTGGAGCATAAAGATTGAGAAACCCGTAGTTGTGCAAGAAAACAAAAGCCAGAACCAATATTTCAAAGGAGTATCGATCGACACATCCTTGGTTTCGGTCGACACCGACGTGTTTCACGTGGCAAACCCATGTTTCCAAGAATTACACTTTTGGCCCAAAAGTTTCTACTAATTATAAGAAAGCCATTGGACACATTTTGACATATTTATATTTTTACAGCCACTGGTTAGACTAAGTTTTTTACTATTCTTAGAGAGGTTTTTGGAGAGAAGATCACAAGACTCTTTCAGAGATTTGACTGAAACTCGAGTATTTATATCTCTACTTTTTAATGCAATTCATTCAGTTTATCTTTATGTCTTGCTTAAATATGTTTCAGTAGTTTATTTGTTAGATTTAGGGTTTTCTAGGGCTTTGATGAACTTGTAAAATATAGAACTGCTCGAGTGATTATATTGGATCATTCACATGATTGTTCTTATTACTTGTATTCTAAAATAGCTAACTAGAAACCTGATCATAACAATATCGACAACTGCGATAGTGAGTTCGACTCCTGAATCTAATCATGCTGAGCTAAGTTGATATATACAACAAGAGTTAGTTTAGGAAACTTAGTGAACATATCTAATTGAATCTTAATGCTTGTCTTGAATAATTAGATCCACAACGAGAGTTGGCGTCTGATAAGTATAAGCATCTGATAGTAATTGCATGCGGGAGATGGATTACATACTTGTTGAATTCGAGTTCTAAGATGTTTCTTATTTAAACTCTTAACATCTATAGATCTGAGAGTTGGCACCTTTCCCATTCATCTTATAAACCATTTTTATTGCATTATTTACTGTTTTCATATATTCTGCCTAGCTTAATCTTAAATCTTAAATCTATTGTGTGATCTACGCTCCCAGTGGATTTGATCTCTAAGTGTTGTAACCGATCTCTTAATTGACAGAGTTTCTCTTGGGTAATTTGAACATTATCACTACTCAAATCGGGAGCCTATCAATGAGGCAAAGTCTTTTATAACCAATCGTTTAGAAGCTTTTGTAACTATCCCGCTTTCACATAAAAATTTATATATAATCATTGAAAATGAAATTCTAGAGTATACAAGCTCTCAATTTGATTTATTTCTTTATTTCCCCATGAATTAGAAGGGCTGTCGAGAATGTAGAGGAGGTAGGATGATTAAGATGAAGAATTGGAGTCTTTACCCAGCTTTTATTTTATTTTATTATTTTCTTGCTTTTGAATGAATGAATACTAAATCATCGTATAACAAAATTTTGACGAGCCATAGAATTTTTTAATTCTGACACAAGCGTGGGGCCAGAGATACTTGCCTTTGCGGTTCAAATTTCTTTTCATGTTTAGTCTCACTAGTTTATGAGGTTCGGCGGGTGGGGGGGGTGTCACTAACATAGTTTTTCCAATAATAAAATTTTCACATTTCCAATAATTAAATAAAGTAATAACCCCCCGCCCCCTATTGATACATAGTCAATTCTAATAGACATATTAAAGGGTCCCACTGGAACAAGTTCGAAACAATTGAATAATTATGTCAGAAATCGAAATGGTGGACAATTAGCTAGAGCATCGCCATTCCCGAGGAACGCCTCCCCATATTGAGAATCTCGATACCAAATTCAATTTGTTTAATATCCCTTTAGTGTCATTGACAAACTCTTTTAATATAGTTTATATGCTTACTGTGTGACGGTTCTGATGCTACACTGCTGTTCAGTACCTTAGGTCAGGATCCGATTGGTTATGAACATCATAAGGTGCAGCTCTTTGCATAATGAAATTTATACTAATCTAAAAGATAATCTGTCAGTAGCGATTTTTCATGGTTATAGTTCTCTTTTTAACAACTACGACCAGTCATAGGTCACCCCAGTCGCAGGAATCTACAATAATGAAACGAACAAGTTGCAGGTCACGCGACATATAAACGAATATGGATATAATATTTTGACCAAATTTTTGTTTGCAAGAAAATGCTAGAGAAACAAAATAGGTAACTTACAAACCAACTATATTGAAAAGACTGGTCCAAAAATTTTGGTGCTTGAGACAATTCAATAAAAGGTATATAAAATATTTTTACTAATTTGAGAACTTGTATATATGTAAATTTTTCCTAAACTTTTGGAAGACATAAAAGTAAAAAAAAAACGTATTGGAGACAAAAATTACAAAACAGCGCACATACACAGGAGACGGATTGAAAACATAAAATGTTACATCGTTTTTTCCTAGGGACTATTAAAACATGATCCAAACCTAAAAACGATAAACCAGACATCCAAACTTCCTATTTGTCATTCAATATCCAACATTTTCTAGCTAATCAACATTATTTTGCGCTTCTCCGGTACAGAGCAAAGATCGTATAACGAACCGAGAGACAAACGATCAAAAGGAGAGTGGGACACGATCAAAAGGAGAGTGGGATCCTATGAGATCTTGGGAACACCAAACAGTCGCGATTAAAATTCGTATTATATGTATGATAAGATGGACATGGAGAGAGACTTCCATATATAACCAATTAGGTGATTTCCACCCATTTCTATTTTCATTTTTATATTTTTTATTAAAATATAAAAAATTATATTATAAAGATGGATTTATTCTAATGTATGTTCCTAAAAATAAAATTTTTAGACTATTTTAATCATCTCTATATTTATCTTTACTTTTTTTTAAGTAGAGAAATTCTATTACAAAATTAAATTATTTTCAATGTGTTACTTTATTTTTTTCACTACGTTGTTCGGCATGAGCTTATGTCCCTTTAAAATAAAATAATTCATAATAAAATCAGTTAAATTTCAATTTTCCTCTATTTAAATTAGAAAATAGAATAATGTATAAACAAATAAATGCATTACTCATTTTTAAATTAATTTTATTTATTACTCTATTATAAAGTGAAATTGATTTTTTATTTTATTTTAAACTATATTTTAGAGTGAAAGGTGAAATGAGAACAAAGATGCAATTATTGTCCAAAATTGCTAGTATATCGGGTAGAGATAAAACTTACGGAAAGATTAACAATTTTGTAACGCTTCCGACTGTCCATGGCTAATGAACTTCCCATGCCCGCTTACTCAGTTTCTGGGTCCCATTCTATGTGGAGTCCATGTGCTCTGACTTTATTTGCATGGTATCGCAAATCACTTCATGATATGTCACTCATGATTTTGCTACTCCAGCTCATGTGTTAAAAAATGTAAGTGCACTTTGAAGACATAAGTAGATAAATTAATTCAATTAAGCATTTCACATATACCAAAACTGGAATGTTACAATTCACCTTCTCTCAAAGAACGCAACGTCTTTATTGCACCTCAAGATTGTTATCCTTGTTAATGTGAGCCCAAACATGATTCAACACTCGTCTGGATTGGGATTTAATACCACTTGTAACACCACGGACGCCCATGGCTAATGGGCCTCCCACGCTCGCTCACTCGGCATGTGGACTCTATTTCGTGAGACGGACGGTGCATTAATTTTTTAGAGAGCTCAAACGTCATGTTTTACTGACCATGCAATAACCACATGACTTTTTCCGTACTTTGAACTTACTTACACGATATTTCGAATCATTTCTCGATAGGTCATCCATCATTTCACTACTTCAACTCATGCACACTTAATTTTAAAGTTATTTTTGGATGTGTGATTGAAATGGTAAGTACACTTTGATGACACTTGTAACCTAATAAATTTTATTAAGCCTTTCAGATATACTACAAATCGGAATGTTACAAAAAATTTAAAACTCATTTTACAAGAAAAAAATTGAATAGGTAGTCTTCTAACTTTTCGTACTTCAAATTACCATTTATTAAGAAATATGAGTTTTGGTAAAGAAAAAAAAAAGAAATATACCTTATGGAAATGAGAGAGAGATTTCTTATATTTGACAAAAGCCTAACCAACTTTTTTCTAATAACGAAAGGTCATTCTATTACTCAAACTTGAGGTGGTCTAGGCAACCAGACCAGAATAAAACAACCAACAAAGTGAAGCTCTCTATGGAAAGATCTTGCCGTCCTAGTTAAAGAGTCAGAAATCTGATTTTGTGCTCATAGAATGTGAGTAATCTTGAAGTCTGGGAAACATATATGCAAAATCTCTATCCTCTCCAGTTTTGTTGCAAAATTTGGCCAATCATGCGGCTCCTTAAGTATGGCGATCAAGTCCTTGCAGTCTGTTCCAAAGCTCTGACATGTCGAATATTGCATCATGCTCTCCATCGCCCATCTCAATGCTTCTACTTCTGAGTGCACAGGAGACTCTCTCCGAGTATAATTTTGTGTCCCCATGAGTTGAACCTTTTCCAAGTTATCCATCACACCCATCCACACCCGCTGAACTGTGATGTAGATGTCCATGACCCGTCTATCATGCAGATATTGCTCAAGCTTAAGACTTGAGGTTCATCACTACTATGGTCTTGTGGAGTTGGTTGCCCCATCTCATTTGCATTGAACCAGGCCTAACCAACCTGTTATTGTTTATCTTTATGATCTTATCTCTCCACTTTATATAATTTCCTATAGTATATATAGATATATTAAACTGAATATGTATTTTCATACATAATTGGTTGGTACCATAGCCAAACCAACCAATAAAATTTTACTTAATTGTTTTATCTGAATTCAGTATGTAATGGAAGTACACTAGAATTTAATGATAAGTTATTTTTTTACGTTTATTGATTGATCAAAGGATCGAGGGAACTTCCAGAATCAATCAAAACTCGAGTGACCTCGCAGGTGCTGATTGTGAGTTCCACCATTAGGGGATTGTTATGCATCGTATCGATGTCGGTGGTGTACACTTCCGAGAATGCGGTTGGAAGCAATCCTCTGGATTGGTAGACTACTTTTTTTGTTTTTGTTGTTTCCTTTCCTGGTACTCCTTTACCAACCTCACTGATTCTTTGCACATGATCCTCCAAAAATCAAATTTATACGGTGAGGATTCTTGGACTGCTCTTTCTTGCTTCTTTTGCCTTGACTGATTTTCTCTCTCAAATCGTCAAGTTTTGAGTAGTTAATCTATTCCCTCAAATATGTGGTCTCATAGGTGTATTGACCATTTGTGCTAATTTTTTGGCGAAGGTCGCTTGTGCCGAGATGAGTAAGAGAATTGTTCTGATCATTCATGCCTAGTTTTTGGCGAATATCAGAATTGTCGGGTTGGCTGACTGATGCGTCCCAGTTGTTCGTGTTGAGTTTTATGCGAACCTCGGTAGTGTTAGCCATGCTGCTATGTCTTTGCCAATTTTCTTTTGAGTTTATCATGCAGATTTTGGGTTTATGAACTCTCTTCTGATGACGAGGATGATGATTACATTGATACGCCGAGTGATCTGTGATCTTTATTCGTCCAAAGCCCGGTCATCACGCTGCTGAGGTGGAGCGGATACTTCTTGATCTTTGGGTTGATCCACTTGGGACGGCCTTGAGACTTATGGCAATTTTTATTTCTGCTTTTGTTCAAGCTTTTCGTATTTTTGACAAGCTTTTGTTACGGTTGGGGATTAATATTTCTTTGTTGAACACCGTCATGAGTGTGTCATGGAGTAACCTTGATTGTTTGGTATCATGTATTTTTTCCTTATGAAAATTGTAGAACTTAGTTTTATCATAGGTCTGAGGAGCCAATCGGTCTACCAGTATATCTCAAACATTTAATGGTCTGTCTGGTACGCTTGCAGCTGAGTCAATGAGATCATTCTCAACGACGGAGTACACAATCATATTTTTCTTGTTATACTTTTCGTCAGAAGAATGTTTCTGAGGTTCTTGATAAGTGTATGCCACCTTCGAGGCCAGCATCTTCATGGCATTGTGCCTTACCATATAAATATGCTTGTCTTGCTCCATGGTGATGAAGTAGTTGGCACGATGAAGTAAATCCTCCAATGTATAGTTTTATTGACGTACAACTCTGCTCGAAAGGGAGAGTGTATCCAGAGTGTTTTTCGGAAAGCTTTCACGACTATGGCGAACATGTCATAGCGGATCAGTTGGAAAGCTTTCCGGAAAATATGGATACACTCTCCCTGTCGGAAAGCTTTCACTTGCGACATCTTCCATGGATCAGTCGCTAACATTCCTTGCCGGGCGAACATGGAGTAGTGCTTGAGGAACTCTGTGGATAGATCACGAGAGTTTGGAAAACCATGTCATAGCGGATCAGTTGAGACTTTCCACATACAGCTGACAAAATATGGCACCCTTCTCCTCATCGTTAAAGTGTGCTCATCCCATGGCTATGTTGAATGCGGTCATGTGATCGCTAGGATTAGAATCTCCTAAGAAGGATCTAATTCTCAACTTGTCCGTATGGCGAATAGTGATCTTCTTTCTGAAAGGAGTGTTTTGCGTTACGGCGAGGATACACTCCATTTCAGGAGTCGAACTTGTTAGTTATGGATCTTTGAGATGATGTCCTTAATCGTGCTCTGGAGGACGGCGATTTTCCAATTTGTGTTTTGATCGGCTCCCTAATCCATAGGGTTGTTTGTTAGAAAGAGTCACCTTCTCAGTGTTTCGGGCTCATTGTTTTTGGCAGCAAGTAGCATGATGATATCACTCAAATTACCCTAAGGAGTGATTTATACTCTCTCAAATAAGATGTCGAGTTGTAGTACTTAGAGATCGAATTCACAGGGAGCAAGGGAACCAATTAGATCTAAACAGTTTATGATTAAGCTAGGCTAATAGTTTATAAAGCAGTAAATAAGCAGTAAACAAGTTGAACAAGACAATTTTTCAGCTTGGCAGGGAGTTATTTGATGGAATGATGGTTTGCTAGATTTAGGGTTTCTATTCAAGAAATTAGGATTATAATGATATAGATGCATAAGATGTTTGTTGGATGCACAAGAACTCAAACAATAACAATAATCTACCAGTGCTCGCATGTCTAGATTATCTATCACTAGATCTAAGATCTCAACTCTCTCATGTTGATATGTAGAAAGTGTCGATCGATACACCTTTCAGACCGTCGATCGATACAACTACCGAGTTGTCGATCGACGATCCTTCCAGCGAACTTCACCGAGCAGGTTTGAACTATGTTCACTAGGTTTATGTTCACTAGGTTCCTAGATCAACTCTCGTCTTTCTCTAGGAATCCTAGCATAATATGAATTATTCAGGAGATAAACAATGCGCTCGCGTGCGCCTATTCATCCTAACATCATGGTTATAGTTCGCGACTCTAGAACACAAGCAATAAGTGAAATTCAATTTATGGACATCCTAACAACTTAGGAATCTATATTTGGGGCTAATCCCTCATCATATCTGAACCCTAAACCTAACATGTAGATCTATTCAGACATGAAGTTGTCACAGAAAATCATAGAAGAATAGATAAGAAATTGCAATAGATATTATAAAACCAATGGAGTTCCAAGATGACTCTCAAGGAGTTCCTCCCTTCTCTCATAACTTAGAACTATGAATAAAATAAAGCTTAGATAGCGTAGCCGTCAACAATGGCTTATAAATAACATAAATAGGATTTCTAGTCGTCCAAGAGTATTCTGGTAATTTGGAGTTGATTCTGGGCTTCAGCGGTTATAAAATATGCTCAGCCCATATTCTGGCATCACTGTCGATCGACACCAATGCTGTAACATCGATCGACAGTCCTTCATCTCCTCGACAGCTTCCTCTCGCGAGGCAGACTGGCCACTCTTCAGTAAAACAATCATAACTTCTGCGACAGAACGCGGATTGACCTAAAACCGGTAGCACTGGAAAGGTAACTCAAATTTCTATCCTGTGTCAAAATATGAGCTCAATCTAATGGTGGGAAGATCTCCATCCATAGTTAGACATCTGACGCGTTTGTGCAGTTCTACACCTCAAAAGGCTTCAAAATCATCATATTTATCCAGAACGTACCTGAACCTGTAAATACTCTAAATAGACTCTATATAGTAGTAAATATATATTAAAAAACTTATAGACCATGGCTAAAAGTGGGTAAAATCCATGGTCTATCAACTCCCCCAGACTTGCCCTTTTGCTTGTCCTCAAGCAAAACAAACGGGCAGTCTATGTGAAAGAGGTTTGTAAACAGTAGGGACTCACAAAATTTAAAACTTAGAATCATCACCTCTGGAATATTGCAATCCACATCTAAGAAGTCATATTCACAAAAGCACATTATACCATATCCTAGCTTAGCAACCAAATTCACCTAGCCAACAACTTAGCAAATCCTGTCTGAAATTCTCCTCTACCAACCTCATTTCTTAATATAAATAAAAGTTCAGGCTTTACATTGGGAGTATCAATCACAGGATGCAAAAATTTTCAAACAAGTATCTGGATCTGTAGGTAAAAGTTAGTTCCTATCTTTTCTCTCTACTAAATTCTCTATTTAGTCAAAGTCTGCTTATATTACAAGATCATTGACCAAGATTGGATAGGCTTCCATGAATCAAGCCTTAATGGTGGTTGCCACCAAGTCTTGTTCACTTCTTTTTGAACTATATCCAAGAATTCATGTGAATTGAACCTTGATGATTGCCGCCACCAAGTCCCTTTCGAAATCTTTTTGTTAGAATCCTTATGAAGCAAGCCTTAATGGTTGTAGCCACCAAGTCCTGTTCGGATTCCACTTAACTAACATATATATATATATATATATATATTTTTTTTCTTTTTTTTATATTTCTTTTTTTTCGTTCTTTTTCGTTTTTTTTTTTTTTGAAAATAAATATCTTTACCTATAAATCTAGGGTCAAAATAGAGAGAGAAAAGGTGATAAATCTACACAAGGCTTTACCTTCCAGACTTATTTGAAGAATCCGATCCCATTAATACCAAGCCCCAAGACAAGCAGTTGTGTCATGTTTAGTGTTGGAGGTCAGCTTTGGTTCCTTCAAACAATCTCAGCAAATGTGAATAGTTGACAGGTTGATCCACTATAGTATCTTTAGTACTATCTGCAATCAGTAAGTTTAGAATGGTGCTAACGAGTGGTTAGATAACAAGCAAAAATCTAATAAGTTCATTATCTCCTTCTTGACTTAATAAAACTCTTTTGAAAACATTTTGATAAGACTCATGGACACACTAATATCAGTAAACATCCCCCCAGACTTAAATTACATTGTCCCCAGTATATAGCTAGTCGGAGTTATGGTGAGAATTAATCATAAGTACATAATTTAACAAGTAAGAACGATGACATGCTCAGTGTCGATCGACACAATGAAGTGACAATCGATCGTTGATGATGAAGTGATGTCGACTGATAGTGACGTGGTATCATCGGTCGATGGCTAGAGCAATCATTCAACACAATGAAGAGAATCGATCGTTGGATCTGAAGTGTTGTCGATCGATGTCGAGTTAGTCTTATCGGTCGATATGCTGAGGAATTGTCTACTCGGATCTTTTTTTTTTCTAAATGGCTAACTAAAACACAATATTAGTAGAACCTCCCAGACCTAAACAACACTGTGACCAGTGTTATACAGTCTAAGATTGGTGGAGAAATAAACCATAAGGACAATATTTAACAAGGTGAAACATTATACCTGATCGCTAATGGTGAGCATCGATCGACACAGTTAAGTGGCGATCGATCGATACTCGTGATGCTCTGTCGACCGACAATGGCCTGTTGTCGTCGATCGCTTCTGGTATATCAACTCTTCTTCCTTGGATCTTTTTCCTTTTATCCATCATAAACAAAACACTAAAAGTCAGTAAAAGATAACTAATAAAACATAACTTTTTTTTCTCGATGAACAGTGTTCTGCTACAGTAACTCCCGGTTTTCTGGTACAGTGTCGATCGATTTGTTTGCTACAGTGTCGATCGATTTCCTTGCTACAGTGTCGATCGATGCTACAGTGCCTCTGTTACAGTGCGGTTGCTACAGTATCGTCGTTACTATTCTTCCGTTTTTTTTGGACCTACAATAAATAAAAACTTTAATTAGTAACAATCTAAACTAAACTGAAAGAAATTACCTAATAGTGGGTTGTCTCCCACTCAGCGCTTTGTTATAGTCATTTAACTTGACTTTGGAGATCTGATTTAGTCCGGATGAGAATGAGAACATGCTCCAAAACAAGTCTCAATGTCTGCTTCTTTGAAGCTTTATCATTCTTGGGTGAAAGCTTCCTCTATAGACTCTTCTCCTTTGTCTATCATCTCAGCAATAAGGAGTGATCGAACCTTTGCAAATGGCTTTGGGAAGCATCTGCTGCGTACTCTGGATTTCCTGACACCATCTGAGAAGCGAGGGATAAATGAAAACTGAGAATCACCCTTGATCCTTTTTCTCTTCTTCCAATTCCTCATCTTCTTTCCCCCAGACTTGTCTGATCGCGTGGTGGTATCTTCATCCCTAAGATTTCCACACACATCGAACTTCTTCTGCTCTGATACGCGTCCAGTGTCAATCATTGGAGAAGTGGTAGCGTCGATCGATGCTAGTTTGTTGGTGATGTTCGATGGTATCCGGTCGGTGTCGATCGATGTTGCTTCTGCTGGGTCCTTATCGACTTCATCTCTAAATCGCAACCCTCTTTGAGAAGCTTCTACGTGCGGATGATCATCCAACACCTCAACGTAAGAACTCAGATGCACACCTTTATCTGGTGGGATAGGAAATTCAACTTCAACCACATCGCATGGAACCACAAACTTCACAAGATCATGTATTCTCTTCACTCTTTTGTGAAACCCAGCAGCTTCTTCTGCGCATATAAGTGGTCTCAGATGTTTGGAGTCAGCATTGCGTGAGGCCTCAGACTCGTGCACTCTTTCCTCAACTGGTTCCAGCTCAACTATGTATCCTGGTAGTTGTTCCAATGACGGGTGTCGATCGACGATCTCGGGTGTGTCGATCGATGATGGAATGTGGGTGTAGATCGATGCTATCTGCTCACTGTCGATCGATGATACAGGGTGGGCGTTGATCGATGATGTGGGGTGGTTGTCGATCGATCTCATCAGGTTGGTGTCGATCGATGCTAGCCTTTGGTGAATTTTCCTGATCTCCTCTCGAAGTATGTTGATCGTCATCAAGTATCTTCTTCGAATTCTGATCCATATCTTCAAGCTATTCCTCGAGCTCTAAGAAGTCTTCCATAGTGACTTCTCTACTCGAATCCAAGTCTTCAAGCTTTTCTCCATCCTCCAACTCCAAGAACTCTTCTAGGTCCAAGAAATCTTCCATGGTGATCTATTTTTCTACATCATCGTTCGACGTTGAGGTTGTACCGTTGGTAGACGTTGAGGTCGTGCTGTCGACCGATGTTGAGGTTGAAATGTTGGTAGACGTTGAGGTCGTGCTATCGATTGACGTTGAGGTTGTGCCGTCAGTCGACGTTAAGGTCATGCCGTCGGTCGACGTTGAGGTCGTGCCGTCGGTCGACGTTGAGGTCCTGCCGTCGGTCGATGTTGAGGTCCTACCGTCGGTCGACGATGAGGTCGTGTCTTCAGTACCAGCTTCCTCTACTCTTCTCAGCTCTCCAGACACATGTTGTTCATCACTTTTTTACCATAATGTCGTCGAGCAGCTGTATTAGAATCATATACTCCTCATCTAACGATGCTTAGAACCTGTCTCATTTATCATTTTTCTCCTTTTCTCGAGTTGCTTCAGCATCATCAAGAAATTTGTAAAGGAAGGCTTTTTCAATGTCATCTCAGCTGGTTAGTGATCCAGGTTGCAGTTGACTGAACCATCTGAATGCATCCCTAGAGATAGAATAGGGGAAGATTTTGCAGAGTATGTGGTATTCAGACGCTTCATTCTGCTCACTCCTTGACACGAGATCTTCAAGCTCTTCGATGTGGTTTCTAGGATCTTGGCGAGGAAGACCCTGGAAAGGGTCTTGACCTACCCAATCGTACTACTCTCGGCTCAGGTTAAAGTCATTCATCTCAGCAACAGCAATCACATCAGGGATCACAGCACTCTGAGCATTAATTAATTGTCATGTCGCTGTTGCGAGTGCGACCTTCTTCGTCTCTTAACATCCCATTCTCGTCGACTTTAAGTATGACCACTTCGATCTTCTCTGTCTCCCCGCAAGTGGTGTTGTTTTTCACCGGATGAACAGTGTCAGGATGAACAGTGTTCGGATGAACTGTGCCCGAATGAACAGTGTCACGATGAATAGTGCCCAAATGAACAGTGTCACGGTGAACAGTGTCGATCGACGCGGGATGCAGTGTCGATCGACGCGGGATACAGTGTCGATCGACGGGAGATGAACAGTATCGATTGACGCGGGATGAACAGTGTCGATTGACGGGAGATGAATAGTGTCGATCGACGAAAGATGAATAGTGTCGAGATGAACAGTACCTCGATGAACAGTACATGAATGAACATTGCCGTGATGAACAGTGCTGGAGTGAATAGTACCATTATGAATAGTGTTATCCAACACAAGTTGGATAGTGTCGTTCGATGCTTGGTTCACGCTGTCGATCGATGCTACTTGGAGGGTGTCGATCGATTCTTCCCTCGTAGACTTATGGATCGTGCGTGAATCAGCAGGCTCCTTCTTTGAAGAACCCATAAATCCTCTCTTCATTGTTGTTCCTGGTACTAAGATGTATGAACCTGAAACTGAAGAAAAAATTTTATCAGTTTTTTGAACAATAGTAAAACCTAGACTAAATCTAACTAAACAAGAGCTAATGGCGATCAAAGCTCCCTGGCAACGATGCCAAATTTGATATCACTCAAATTACCCTAAGGAGTGATTTATACTCTCCCAAATCAGAGGTTGAGTTGTAGTACTTAGGGATCGAATTCACAGGGAGCTAGGGAACTAATTAGATCTAAACAGTTTATGATTAAGCTAGGCTAATAGTTTATAAAGCAGTAAATAAGCAGTAAACAAGTTGAACAAGACAATTGTTCAGCTTGGCAGGGAGTTGTTTAATGGAAGGATGGTTTGCTAGATTTAGGGTTTCGATTCAGGAAATTAGGATTATAATGATATAGATGCATAAGATGTTTGTTGGATGGACAAAAACTCAAACAATAACAATAATCTACCAGCTCTCGCATGTCTAGATAATATATCACTATATCTAAGATCTCAACTCTCGCATGTTGATCTGTAGAAAGTGTCGATCGACGATTTAATTGGAATGTCGATCGATACAACTACCGAGTTGTCGATCGACGATCCTTCCAGTGAGTTTTACCGAGCAGGTTTGAACTATGTCCACTAGGTTCCTAGCACAATATGAATTATTCAGGAGATAAACCATGCTCTCGCGTGCGCCTATTCATCCTAACATCATAGTTCTAGTTCGCGACTCTAGAACACAAACAATAAGTGCAATTCAATTGATGGACATCCTAACAACTTAGAAATCTATATTTGGGGCTAATCCCTCATCCTATCTGAACCCTAAACCTAACAGGTGGATATATTCAGACATGAAGTTGTCACAGAAAATCATAGAAGAATAGATAAGAAATTGCAATAGATATTATAAAACCAATGGAGTTCCAAGATGACTCTCAAGGAGTTCCTCTCTTCTCTCCTAACTTAGAACTATGAATAAAATAAAGCTTAGATAGTGTAGCAGTCAACAATGGCTTATAAATAACATAAATAGGGTTTCTGGTTGTCAAATGGTATTCTGGTAATTTGGAGTTGATTCTGGGCTTCAGCGGTCATAAAATATGCTCAGCCCATATTCTGGCATCACTGTCGATCGACACCAATACTGCAACATCGATCGATAGTCCTTCATCTCCTCGACAGCTTCCTCTCGCGAGGTAGACTGACTACTCTTCAGTAAAACGAGCATAACGTACAGAACGCTGACTGGCCTCAAACCGGTGGCACTGGAAATCTAACTCAAAGAAATATCCTGTGTCAAAATATGAGCTCAATCTAACGGTGGGAAGGTCTCCATCCATAGCTAGACATCTGACGCGTCTGTACAGTTCTACACCTCAAAAGGCTCTAAAATCATCATATTTCTCCAGAACGTACATGAACCTGTAAATACTCTAAATAGACTCTATACAGTAGTAAATATATATTAAAACACTTATAGACCATGATTAAAGGTGGGTAAAATCCATGGTCTATCATATGACATTGGTGCCTATGACATCAAGACGATCAATCGTACATTATTTTGTTTGCGGCATCTTGTTGTGCAAGGAGCTCCATCATGTCTTTCATCATGGTCATCATAGTGGCGAGATCAATTATTGGCGGGGTGGTCCATGTGCCACTGAGATCACCTCATGTCAATTTTGATTTTTTTTGGCGTTGATTTATAAATCTCCACAGATGATGCCAATTGTTTTCCTTTCAAAAAGCCAAATTACGCATGCGTCTGATACGTGGTTGTGGGTTCAATCTCTATAGAAGGCGTCAATTATTTAATTTGAACTCGACACGTACTGTGCTCGAATTCAATGGTGAGTAATTTGAAAAACATTATTGATTGATCAAAGACGATTGCAAGAAAAAGAAACTAAAAAATCTAAAAAGTGTGATGACTTCAGCAAGAACAATAAGCAGTCAAAACTCCACCTCTCGTGTTGAATTGCGTGTGTATGAATATTTTTCCTCGTCTCTGGTCTATTCTTTTTGTAGGCCATATTCGTTTACGGGTCGCGTGACTTGCGACCTGCGATTAAGATTGTGTTCGTTTATGTGTCGTGCGATCTGCGATTTGCGATCCGCGACTAAACATGCGACCTACGACTAAAATTATGTTTGTTTACGTGTCGCGTAACCTGCGACCTGCGACCAGTTGCGGGATCAAAATTTTCTTAGTTTTTAGTCGTTATTTTTTCAAGCGACTTGAATCAGAACCTGCAATTGGTCGCGCGATCAATCGCGCGACATCAAAATGATCAACAACCTACGATCTGCGACTTGCGACCAATGTTACGCGACAGCAAAACAAACAACAACGTCGCATGTCGCAAGTCGCAAGATCATGCGACATGTAAACGAACAGGGCCATAGTCAACTTATTTTCTTATTTTCTCTAAATTGTTCTAATTCTTTGAGTGACTTTTGGTAAGGGTTGTAGTTTTAAAATTTTTGCTGTAGAAAAAAATATGTAGACTTTTTGCCGTGACTTTAGATTTTATTGCTGTAGAATTTTATGGAAAGCACCAAAAAATTGCTTTGGATATTTGGCTCTGCAGAGCACTTATACAGCTGTAGGTTATTTCAAGAGCTGTGGTTTCAAAAAAAAATTTAAAACTTGATTGCTCTGAATTTGGTGCTTTAGAAATAAATAGGATTGTGGACAGCACCTACATCAACTACCAATCACCCAATAAACTGGACCGGCCTCTATTTACTCGATAAGTCTTTTTTTTTTATTCGATAAGTCTTGTTGAGAGATTTAATCTATTTCTAACATAATCGATCATAAACCATTATATTTTAGGTCATTCTATCATAGAATATAAATAATATTTAAATTGATTTCTGTGAATAAAACTTCTATGTTCATTAACTTAATGCTGAATATTTAATATAATTAAATCAAATCTGATTATATTTTACTTGATAAATTCTACAATTAATTTACATTTCCAACATGATAACTAATGATAATGATAGTCATAAAATGTAATTAATCAAAAAAATGGAAAATAATGGTACCGAAAATGAAAGACCAACGCATGCTTGAGATAAATGATGACAAAGACAAAATGTGAAATTGTCGATCAACTTTTCAGCTTTGCAACTGCTTTATCATATTGAACTAAAATAAAGAATAAAGTAATATTTAATTATATGCGCTTAGAATGTTTTTTCTTATTATAAGCTTGAAGGAATTAATGATGACCTACAAAAATTAAAAGGCAAATTTCCAAAATAGCACATTTCTAAGTTTATATCACAAAAATAGCACTCAAAAACTAAAATGACCAAAATAGCATTTTATCATTTGAAAATTTTAATTTTTTTATTTTTCAAAATTTGAAATCTGATCCTCAAAACCTCATTTCTCAACTCTAAACCCTAAACCATAAACTCTAAACCCTAAACCATAAATTCTAAACCCTAAACCCTAAACCCTAAACTCTAAACCCTAAACCCTAAATTCTAAACCCTAAACCCTAAACCCTAAACCCTAAATCCTAAACCCTAAACTCTAAACCCTAAACCCTAAATCCTAAACTCCACCCTTTAACTCTAAACCCTAAGTTTGTGACTTTTGATAAAACATTAAGTGCTATTTTTGTGACTTTTGACCTTCAGTGCTAGTTTGGGAACAAAAATTTGATTTAGTGCTATTTTTGTCTTTTTCTTGAAATTAAACTCTAACGAAAGAGCTCTTTTTCTTATAAAATACAAAAATAACTGTTGAGTATCTTATTTACTGTACGTAATACATACTGGACAGAAAGGTTCAACAAAAAAAAAATCAGCCTCAACTCTGAAATGTATAAATAAAAAATAAGAAAATTAGATGTGCTATACAATTGTGTAAAAGGTGGATGAATCATTTATAATAACCGATTCGATCCAAAACATACTCCCACTCAGTGACTGGGTATAATTAAGTAGAAATACCTGCTGAGCAAAAATAAATCAACATTTTGTTTTAAGTATAACCATAAAAAAATTATTTTGAATTCTGAATACCTTTTTTCCTTCCATAACGAGTCTTCTGCAGTGACTAATTGTTTACGTTCAAATTTTCTACAGATTCTTAATAAGATACTGTAAAAATCAAATTGAAAATATAGACACCTACCTAAGTTTAATATAAGAAATATGGAATAAACTGTATTTATTGTCATCAATGACGATGATATATCGATCTGTAAAGTTACCGAGTACTTGCAGTTACACAAATAGAAATGATTTGGAACTTTAGTACTACCTTACATGATTTCAAGCATTGCAAGGATTCAAAAAATAGTAAGTCCTCATTTTAATACTATTATTTCAAGCTTTTGGACTACATTCTATGAATCTTACCCTTAAATTTTATAATTGGTCTCGTGTTCCTCTTTATGGCACAACTCGTGCGGTCTCACTTACATTCCATAGGTCTAGCAACTTCGCTTTTAACAAGTTAATCGACTTGACATTTTCTTAAAATTTACGTTATCATCGTGACACACATCAAATACTCTTAACATTTTTCATCAATGGCATCAATCAAGCGATATGGCAAAATAGACAAAAAAAATCAGACATATTGTCCTCATTCACTTTTATTATAATTTTCTATTTTTTCTAACATATAATTAACTGAATAAAATAAATAATATAAATAAATTATTGTAAAATCTATATAAGTATTTGCAAAGTTATTTTTTGCATTCGACATTAAAAGTTAAATTGATTAAAGTCGATGTTACATTTTTTAATATATAATTAATCATAAATTAAAAATAAATTTCATCGATAATTATCGTTATCAAAAAATATTTTATATATGTTATAAAGTCTTAATTAGCCTTAATAAATAATTAAAATTACTATATAATTAATCATAAATTAAAAACGAATTTAATTGATTTGATAATAAGCATTATATAAAAATACTTTATATTTTGTTATTTAAAAATTATTTACATAATAATTTTTTAAAAGCTAGATAAATCCTTATATATGTATATTTTTTTATTTTTGTATATAATTTTATGTATACATGAGTGTTTTCAAATTTATTTTATGCAAATAAAAGATAATTTATTATGCTATTTTTTTGTCATACATAAAGAATTCCATATTTAATTGATTACTAAATATTTCAAAACACATGAGTGTTTTAGTTTGGTTTACGTACTAAAGTATTTATGTTGTAATGAAAAAAGTTTCTATAGAAAAAGCATTTGTTATTAATTTATTATTAAATATTTTGAACGTAGGAATAATAAATTACTTTAATAGTATTTGAATTGATAATGTATTTATTTGTAAAATTGTTAAGTCCGCACGTGCGGGTAAAACACCTAAACTTTTTATGATTTTTCGTATTCTAGTTATCACATTAAAAGTTAGAACTGGTTAAAGTTAATAATACTCTTAATAATTTTTTATATATTTATATGTTATATTAGATAGTTGATTATAAATTAATATAATAAATTTTTAAATTAAATTATTTTAAAAAGGTAATATAATTCTCTTATATATTGTGCTATTATCTGTAAATAATATTTTATATCATAAATTTTAAAAATAAAATAAAAATAATTTATAATTAAATAATAATCAAACAAAAAATTTGTATAAAGATATTCTCACAAATATTTCTAATAAAATAATTAACATATATATTTTGATGAATTTTTTATCATATATAAACAATTTGATATTTGATTTAAATATTTTAAAACATAAATAATAACTTAGCATGACTGTTTTTGAACTAATAAATCATAAATAAATAAATATTCGTAAAAACATATTTTTTCATATATGGGCAAAACACCTAGTTAAAATTGAATAAATATACATGTGGATAAATGATCAACTAGATTCCGACCATATTATCTTACACAGTTATTAATTTAATAAATAAAATTTTAATTTATGTTTATGTTTATAAATTTAGATCGGTATGTTTGGCAATAATTACATTAGTTTTTTCTGAGCTAAATGATTAGGTTTTATAAATACAATAAGAATTATTATATGTAGATCTATTTTCTATATTTCAAATATTGTGGTGTATTTATCCGATTAGTTTGAATTGCTTAGAACCAACTATTAACTATAGCTTATTTAACTATTATTTTGAAAGCAACTGATTTGTTAGAGATTTTTGTGTAACCGGTTGTAAATAGTTTTCTTTTAAAAGTTTCTGCGATTTTGTATTAAAATTTTGATATAGGTTCATAAAATATAGATTTTTAAATTAAAAGTTTGATTACATAATATCCTAACGGATAAGTTTTGTATTTTAAATATTGATGATCTCCATCGAATTATTATAATAACATTTATTATTACATAGTTTAGTTTATTTGAAACAAAATATTATGCAAAAAATGACTTAGACGTTTCTAGCACATCCATGCATAAAACAAAAAATCGTCGTCAATCAGATCATTTTAGTGTTTTTTTTTCTCAATTTACAAATTATTTAATTATTGATGTCATAGTATAAATAAATTATTTAATTAATAACTAAATGTTAATAAATAATATATTCTTAAATTAATCTGAGGCTAAAACAGCATTAAACTAAATAAAAAAGGTATTACTAAATTTTTAAAATAGAGAATTAAGGACAAGACTCCCTTTTGACCAATTTGCAAATTTATCTATAATTTTTTTTTTGTACCAATCTCACTTATTTTGTTTCATTTCTCAAAAATGATACAGCTAATTTAGTATGTTTAGTTGCTACTTACATATAATTAATTTGGATTTGAGAATTATCATAGATTTGAAATGTCTCGAATGACAACTGAACCTTTGACTTTCAAGAAGACATCTCTCTGTATAGGCATAAACATATTTACTCGGACGAAGAATCAAACTGTACTGAACCAAAAAAATCAAAAACGAACTAAATTTCATGAATATATGCGCGGATTCTATATCTCTGAAACCAAAAAAGAAAAGAAAACTAAACCAGGACCAAGGACCGAATCAAAGACCAAATGGATTATCCAAAATATTAAAATATAATTATATACCAAAAATTTAATTAATATTTGTGTTTTAAAATAACCAGATATCATAAACATACTATTTATAAATCGAAGTACCCAGAAACTTAATTATCCAAATAATTTTTTATCAGAAGTATTTCAAATTATCCGATATTTTATCCAAAACCCCTCAAATCCCCCTTGAAAAACATGAATTACCACAAACCAAAATTACTCAAATACAGGACCGAACTGGATCCAAAATTTTCTTGGGTATTAGCCGATTCCCAACATTGTTACCCAAACTGACCGAAAATTGAATAACCGAACTGATACCAAACTGAATTTTATAAATATCCGAATGGATCCTATCTCTTCAAAACCGAACCAAAAACCAAAAAACCGAACCGAAACAGAACCAAAACCATAATGCTCAAGTCTATCTGTATAACTCTATTAGATAATGAGTTATCAATAAACTTGGGTAATTTATCAATTTCTTGAACCGAAATTCAGATTTTCATGTTAGCTTTGACATGGCACTAGACAATTAAATTTGAATCAGCATAAACTTATATTAACTCTGATAGTACATCACATTTAATGGCGGTAATTGGTCCTCGTCTCTCTTTCTTAACAGCAGCAAGACATATACACGATTTATTCATCCTCTTATGATATGATCGTTATGTTGGATATGGGCCTGATCATTCATCAAGACCCTATAGTTGACTCGATCCAGCAATAATCACCACAGAAAAAGTAGAAACGGCCCAACACGAGCCCAATCAAGAGTCGGCCGGGTTACCTATCCGTTAGGACGACCTGACACATGTAACCGAGTGCCTGGAAAGAAAGGCGCTAGCCCCATACTGCAGCCCCGAACGTAGTTGTAAAACAACCCTGCCGAACACTATTCGTGACCAGAGAAGCAATGATGAGAGAGAGACCAATGAAAAGGAGAGGGGCGAGAAGAAGAAGGACACACGGACATAGAGAGAAAAGATCGAGAGAGAAATAGCAATTGACCACGAGTTAATCATTTCGACGACGGGTTTATTCTCTTTGTATTTCTTCCCATTTGAAATTTAGCTTAAACACTTCAATAAACGAAACTTTTGACCCCTAAATACTACTTGTTGTTTGAGTAAAGATTCCTAAACTCGATTACCGGATCTAGGATTCAACAATTGGTGTCCACCATAGGGCCTTAAGGGTTTCTGACGCAAGAAGTAACTAAAAGCTACACCGAGAAAAAAATATCGGTGACTTCCTCCGAAACGATTGATACCTCAACCACATCGCATTCAGAAACATCGTATGATTCCGGAACTTCAACTTCACTTCTACTACTAGCCAAATTAATCGGACGACCGCTTGGAGCACCACGGGATCTAGATGCATCACCGATTGCAAGCTACAACTCCCACACCACGCTCGGATTCCTCCTGAGGTGCTGGAGCGAGTTGACTCAAGAGGAAGCAATCCGAACCGAAGTACTAAACGAAGCCCAAGAATCTTTTCACAACCGCATCGACAAACTCGAGCGTGAATAGGCTCCAACTCAGATCAGAAATCCATGCCCTCAGACTGAAAATATTCTGGCCAACGGCACATCCATCGACTCACGAATACCGTAGACAGATGTCTACCGCCCTGACGGAAAGAGTCTAGATTCTCCGAGACCTCCTAGCTCAGTGGCGCCCTACGACCGACCTGATTCCATCACAAACGCGCATACCGACCGGCACGTCGGACGGTCAGCAAGGCCGCACGCCGCAAGGAAGGAGCAACAGCCGAAATCCCAAAAGGCGACGCCATGGTAACAAGGTAAGAAATTGATACATCGGAGAAGAGATGCCAATAACCAGACCTCCCGACTATCACGATGACACCCCTCCTTCACATTGACAACAATTCCACTGATACCATCAATGCGTCATGTATGGAACGATGTAATGTAGGCACCTAAAAAAACTCTTCCTCAAAAAATATCAAAGAGGCAAAATCAAAATGAAGGACTATGATATACCAGTATCCGACGTCTACTCTCCATGGAATCTGAAGCAACATTACCCGCCAGGAGGCTCCAGTCAAACGGGCAACCCACAGATCAAAAAGAGAAGACGTGACAAAGAACTTGACCCCCCGCCGCACCTACACAGGAGAATAGACATAACCATAGGAGTACTTGATATCACTCAAATTACCCTAAGGGGTGAATTACTCTCTTAAATAAGAGGTTCAGATGTAGTACTTAGGGATCGAATCCATAGAGACTCTAGGATTACACAGTAGATTATGGTCTTGAAATAAATCTAGATCAAATGGTTTATGGGTTTTAAAGCAGTAAATTGGTTGGTGAGCAAGTTTATTGCTCGATTGATTGTTTTGAGTTTGTTAACAGTGGGTTGAAATAGCTAGATTCAGGTATATTCTCAGGTATGATAAATAACATTTAATTTGGTAAATTAGGAGTTTATTAATATTAATTATTCTTGAATTCAAACTTATGGTATAATCTATTAATTGTCTAATCTGGATCTCGGACCTCAACTCTCGTTATCTTGGTCGCGAGAAAGAGTCGATCGATAATCCAATGGGCGTATCGATCGATACACCTTTCAAAATATTGATCGACAAGGCTATCGCTGTGTTGATCGATACTTCTTCTAGAAAGCTTTACAAACGGGTTTGATTTGTATTCTCTAACTCACTAGACCAACTCTCGTTTGTATCTAGTCAGTTAGATCATTCTAGTTATTTTCAGGTATTGGGTCAAGCATTGGCTTGATCTCAATTAATCCTAAGATCTAAATTTAAAAGGTGATCAATCCTACACTTAGCTTTAATGCATAACTAGATGATTGAACTATATTTCTAAACATCCTAACAATTGTTGTGTCAGTATTACATTTATCAACCTATTTGAGAAACATAAATCTAACAGTAAAGACTACTCAGACATATTCTTGGAACACATGGTTATGGTGGTTTGAATAATACTTAAATAAATAATAGTAACAGTTAACAGAAATATGAAAACAAGGGAGTTCAAGATCTTCTCTGTTTTGCAGTAGATGATCTATCTCTCCAACTAAGCTCTCTCTTTCAATGGTGGCTTCTTGCCTCCTACAAACTAGGTCTTCTCAGGTCTCTAGGGAAGCCCGCCTCTAAAATAATACAAAACCCTAATAAATAGCCTAATAGGCAGTCATGTCCTAATGATGTAATTATTGAGACTTTTGTGAAACTTGAAATCTTCTAATTTGTCATTAACTCTCGGATGACTTCACAATCGATCGATCGCAGGACACGACATCGATCGATATTTAGTGATGAGTGTCGGTTGATATGTGGTGGTGACTATCGGTCGATATTGATCTGCGACCGTCGACCATCTCTTGCTTCCAGGAAAGCTCAAAAGATCTTCAAATAGCTCCAAATACATCATTTCTTGCAAATAGTACATGAATCTGTAAATACTCTAAAAATACTTTATATAGTAGTATATGTATCTTAAAACACTTATAAACCATGGCTAATAATAGGTAAAATCCATGGTCTATCAACTCCCCCAGACATACTATTTTGCTTGTCCTCAACCAAAATATACTAGAGCAGTCTCTCTAAGAGAGGTTTAGGAATGCGGGGATTCACTTAAGTTTCAATATTTTCAAATCATCACCTCTATATATTGCTAACCAAATCCTAAAGAATCCTAACTTTTAGAAGCACATCATACATTATCCTAGTATAGCAACCAATTACAACTAGCCAGCAACTCGACAATTCTTATTTGATTTTCGGCTAAATTTTGGGGGTATCGATCAGTGGACACATGGTTTCTTACTCCAGTAGTCATCTGAGTAATCAGGTAATCCTATTATGATTTCTTTTCTTTGAATCTCTCTTCTCTGAATCTCAAAGGTATATATATATATATATATATATATATATATATATATATATATATATATATATATATATATATATATATATATATATAATTTTTTTTTTACAAAGTGTAGCGAATACCGGGGTCACAGGAGACACTCCTACCCCTCGTTTCCACAATGTGTGACCATTCCCTAGAATAATGGGGTCGCAGGAGACACTCCTACCCCTCTACCTCTTCCAGTAAATCATTTCAATCTTATTAATTTTTATTAAGATGCCAAAGAGAGAAAAGAAAGAAACCAAAAATTTACAGATTTGTACCTTTCAGACCTACAAGAGGGATCCGATCCAATGCATACCAAACCCCAAAACAAGCAAGTAAGTCAGGTTAGGTTGGAGGTCAGCTTTGGTTCTTTTCAAACAATCACAGCAAGTGTTGTCAAAGTTGGTGGGTTGATCCACTTTAGTATCTCTAGTACTTCTGCAATCAGTAATCTAAGGTTGGCGCTAATAGAATGGTCAGATAATACCTTCTCATTATCGATCGACAGCGTATAGACATAAAACGTCTGCGCCAGCTGCAACGTATTCATGTGTCTAACGCATCATATAATTAGCATCAGTCAGCTAGGTTAGCTCTGTTAGACAATCCTAACACATGCAAGATTAGCAAACTAAATAAACTCAAGTCTTAACATAAAATAATAAGTTCGAAAGTAAATCCTAAAAGTTCGAAAGTAAAGAAAAACATAGATAGATAGGGAAAGAAAGATGAGGACTAGTCCTCATCATTGGTCTCGTCGCTGGAGGAGCCTATACGCTGGCGGGACGGTCCTGCTGCTGACGGTGAGCTGGCTCGCACACTCCGCCTGCTCGAGCAGCGACATCTCGACACTCTAGCCCAGATGGCAGTGAGAGCATCGATGACGACGCGCTGGAAGCCTTCCTCAGGGCGTGTGGACATGTCTGGCATGGGAGGGAAAGGCGGTAGTGCTTCCTCGGGCTGATGCGGCTGTGGTCCTGCAGTGCGCTGGACCGTGTAGCGGCGTGGCTGGGCTACTGGGGATCGGACTAGGCGAGTGTGAGGTCAGAACTGAATGCTGCTAAGGCCATGGGAGAAGTCCGTAAGTGACCGAAGTGGAAGCTTCACCAAACGTATGCCGTCCCCAACTTTAAAGGACCAGTCGCGGTCGTTCTTGAGCCACTGTGCGCTCGTGAGATGTGTCGCGTCCATGTAGAGGATCCGGTCGTCCAGGGGAACTCCACAATGGACGAAGATCGGAGTGAGTAGGCTCCCAACCGTCTCCTTCTTCTTTCTAGTTGACTGGAAAGGCTTCATCTTGAGCTTGGTCAGATGCTCAGCAAATATGGCACCAAGGTTAGGCCATGCGTCGTTCTCGGGCTCCTCGATACCCTCCATCTCAACCAAGCTCCTCACTGCGTAGTAGACCAGAGTGAGCTCCTGAACCCGAACCTTACTAGGTTCCATCTGGCAAAACAGGGTGTTTGCAATGGTCTTCATGAAGTAACGCAGGGTCGGATGACCAATGTCCGTCTGAACGGTCTTGGTGGGGTCGAAGAAGCTGGTAGCAATGAGGCTCCAAAATGTCCCAATCCCTGGGAAGTCAGGTACGGTGGTGTGCTGGCGCTCGGTCTCAACCCTGTAGATAGTGCAGAGAGTCAGAAGAGGCACTCTGTAGTGAATGATGCGGATGAAGAAGGTCAGGATGCCTTCACTAGCCTTCTTTGCCCTCTCGTTGGCATAGTAGACGTTCACGGTAGCCATGAACTGACGGACCAGCTTCGTGTAGAGAACATGTGGTGAGTAGCAAAGTTCCCCATACCCAACTCGACAAACAAGTCCTCGAGGTTTGATTGGATGCCTAAAGCTTGGACCACGTCTAGATCGACGAACCTCGTGGGTTCGATGGAAACTTCCCGCCATGCATTGTAGAATATGATGTCGTAGTCATCCCAAGCGTCCTGGATCGCACGGTTGCGGCATTCCAAGCTCTTCGCCACTTTCCGCGTGTTGGGGAAGTTCTCAAATAGTGGAATAGGTCCATCCTCGGGTTTTCTCGGCCAGGGGTCTCTGTCACGGATAGGAGCTGGGCTGTTGGTGTCGAACCTCCTCTTTGTTCTCCTCTCATAATCCTGTAAATGAAGTTCACAAACAAGAAAGGTTTAGCGAGGTTTGTCGGCTTAAGGTCGCTGTCGATCGACAAAGGTGTCTCGATGTCGATCGACAGGACGTGGAGACAATCGATCGATAAAACCGATGGTTATCGATCGATTTCTCGTTCGTGAAAACCTTCAAAACCAAATCATGCAATTCGATTTGCATGTTACAGAAAATCCGTTGAATCGATCGATTATTGCGTTCCTCAACACAAATCGATCGATTCAAACTCTAAATTCTCAGTTCAAATCCGATTTTTGATTCAACCCTAGGAAGAACGAAAGTTTAGCAAATTTCGTGTTCATACCATGATGATGCGTGAGTTTAGTGATTTAAACGGCGAGAAGGGTGAATTTCGAGCAGAATGAGTGAAGGAATCGTCGGACTTGGGTGAAAAACTAGAGAGAAAAGAGATGGGAAAGGTTTCGTAGTGTTTTCGGGTTTATGCGAATGTCAACTTAAGTGTCGACTTAAGTGAGCCCGTGTCTGTTCATTTGATGTTGATCGACAACGATATGTTGTTGTCGATCGACATAGGCCTTTTGTTTCGATAACTTGTCTTTTTTTTTAATTCTAAAAATTCTAAAAGATTCTAAAATGCTAAAGTTTAAATTTTAAAATAATGGGTTGCCTCCCATTCAGCGCTTATTTTAAGTCCTCAGCTTGACTTGATATTCGAATTCTCTAATCATCGGGAAGTGGGCTTAAGTTAATGGCCTTGATATTTGGCGGTTTAGCCCAATAATGCTTTACTCATTGGCCATTTACTGTGAATTCGTCTCCTTTATTATTTGTAAGCGTAATGGCTCCATAAGGATTGGCGTTTACAACAGTAAAAGGACCAGACCAACGAGATCGATGTTTTCTGGGAAACAGCGTTAGCCGAGATTTATATAGTAATACTTGATCATTAGGTTCGAAGTGTCTGGAAATGATCTTTTTGTCATGATATTCTTTGGTTTTCTCTTTGTATATTTTTGAACTCTCATAAGCTAAATGTCTAATCTCGTCCAGTTCGTTAATTTGTATGAGCCTTTTTTCGGCAGCTGGTTTGATGTCGAAATTCAACAGTTTAATGTCCCAGGGTGCTTTGTGATCCAGCTCGACTGGTAAGTGACATGATTTCACGTATAGGAGATGAAATGGGGTGGTTCCTAAAGGAGTTTTGAAGGCAGTCCGGTAGGCCCAGAGTGCATTGTCCAGCTTTCTAGACCAGTCTTTTCTCGATGTGCCCACGGTCTTCTCTAAGATCTCTTTGATCTGTCTATTTGAGACTTCTACCTGTCCACTCGTCTGTGGATGGTAGGGTGTAGCAACTCTATGGTGTACTCTGTTCTTTCGGAGTAGTCCTTCAAAAACTTTGATGATGAAATGGGAACCACCGTCACTTATGACGATTTGTGGTATTCCGAATCTCGGGAAGATAATGCTTTTGAAAAGCTTAATAACTACAGATGCGTCGTTTGTGGGGGAAGCTACCGCTTCGACCCATTTTGACACATAGTCAACAACGACTAGGATGTATTTATTTCCGTACGAAGAGGGGAAAGGTGCCATGAAATCTATTCCCCAACAGTCAAAGACTTCTACTTCTTGAATAGATTTTTGTTCCATTTCATGTCTTTTACTGATTTTTCCCCTTCGTTGGCATCTATCGCATTGTACTATGAATGCATGAGCATCGCGAAACATAGTTAGCCACCAGCATCCTGCTTGTAGAATTTTTGATATTGTCTTAAAGGTTGCAAAGTGCCCACCATAATCGGATCCATGGCATTGGAATAATATGTCGTGTATTTCAGTATCTGCGACACAGCGTCTATACATCCCGTCAGAGCAGTGTTTGTAGAGATATGGTTCATCCCAGTGATATCTCCTAACTTCTCTTAAAAATTTATTTCTCGTGTATCCTCTCAACTCTTCGGGTTCTATGTAGGCAGCTAAATGGTTTACTATATCGGCGTACCACGGTCTGTCCTTTGATCCTTGTCCGACTGCATGTACTTCTCGACATGGACTTCCTTTCACAGTGGAATCATGGCCAGGGCATAGCTTGTTGTGTGCGAAGTTAACCTTTATATCGAAGATGAGGGTCTTGGAATTACTCTCTTCGCTAAAAATATTTGTATTGTCGATCGACATACTATCGATGTTGTCGATCGATTCGGTACTACCACAATCGATCGACATTGGATCGTCGTCGTCGATCGATAGGTCCTCGGAGGTGAGACTTACTTTCCCGATAAATGATTCCGTTTGGTAAACGTTTTCAGTTGGTAAGAAATCATCGATAGGGACGTCATTTTCTATTCTTATTCGGGAAAGATGGTCTGCAACTCTGTTTTCTACTTCTCTTTTACCTTTTATCTCGATGTCGAATTCTTGGAGTAAAAGGATCCATCGCAGGAGTCGCGGTTTTGCGTCTTTCTTTTGCATTAAGTATTTAATTGCAGCATGGTCGGTGTGGACGATGACTCGCGAACCGACCAGGTATTGAGTAAATTTTTCGAACGCATAAACCACAGCTAACAGTTCTTTTTATGTTGTTGCGTAATTTCTTTGTGCTTCGTCGAGAGTTCGGCTGGCATAATAAACTGCATGCAGCTTTTTGTCTTTTCTCTGGCCTAGAACTTCTTCTACAGCGAAGTCGCTCGCATCGCACATGATTTCGAAAGGAAGAGTCCAGTCTGGTGCTTGTACGATGGGGGCAGTTATTAAGGTTTTCTTTATTTCTTCAAAAAACTTTACGCATTCTGGTGAGAAGTCAAATTTAACTTCTTTACAGAGGAGGGAAGTGAGAGGTCGAGCGATCAGGGAAGAAGCTTACAGAAGAGAATACGTTCGGCGAGACAGAATGGGCGGGCACGAGCGGTCTGGTGAGCGGACCTTTTTGGATATATAATCCAAGTCGAGAGTGTTAATTGCAAGGATTCAGGATGGGATGAAGCTAAAATCTTGTATGAATCTCCTGTAAAATCCGGCGTGCCCGAGAAAACTCCTCACATCTTTTACGTTTGTGGGAGACGGTAAGCCAGTCATTACCTCAATTTTCGCTCGATCTACCTCTATTCCAGCAGCAGACACTTTGTGTCCTAGGACGATTCCATCGTTAACCATAAAGTGGCATTTTTCCCAATTCAGAACGAGATTCTTTTCTTCGCATCTTGCCAAAACTTTACATAGGTTATCAAGACAGTTTTTGAAAGTGGATCCATATACTGAGAAATCGTCCATGAAGACTTCCATGAAGTCTTCTATCATATCAGTGAAGATTGACATCATGCATCGTTGGAAAGTAGCAGGAGCATTACAAAGACCAAATGGCATTCTGCGGTATGCGAATGTTCCGTAAGAGCATGTAAAGGTTGTCTTTTCTTGATCATCAGGATGTATAGGGATTTGAAAAAATCCAGAGTATCGGTCAAGAAAACAGTAGTATTGGTGGTTTGCCAATCTTTCCAGCATTTGATCTATGAAAGGTAAAGGGAAGTGATCTTTTCTTGTTGCAGCGTTTAGCTTTCTATAATCGATGCACATTCGATTTCCAGTGACGGTTCGGGTGGGAATGAGTTCATCTTTGTCATTCTTCACCACAGTGATTCCGCCCTTTTTCGGTACAACATGCACGGGGATAACCCAATTGCTATCCGAAATCGGATAAATGACTCCGGCATCCAGAAGTTTGATTATTTCCTTTTTAACAACTTCCTTCAAGTTCGGATTTAGTCGCCTTTGGTGTTCTATTGAAGATTTCGAACCGTCTTCTAGGTGAATCCGGTGCATGCACAGATCTGGAGAAATGTCAGGAATGTCTTCGAGAGAGTACCCGATGGCCTTTCTGTATTTGCATAGTTTATTTAATAGCAGTGCAAGTTCTCCGTTTGTGAGGTTGGCGTTCACGATTACTGGATATGAATCTTTATAGAGAAATGCATATTTGAGTCCAGCAGGCAGCTGTTTTAACTCAATTTTTAGTTCTTTTTCGGGATCCCATTCCTTCGAGAAGGATGGTTCTCGATCGATAGATTTTAGTAAATATCGATCGACGTTAATTTCTGAAACGGCATTCTCTATGTCATCAACGCTTGCTGTTTCCATGCTTGCGCCATTAATCGTGTATATTGTTCACCTCTACTGTCGACATTGAAAGTTTCCTTTTCAGCAGTTGTGAATACTTCCTCCAAAGGATCTTCTGAGCATGAGTTTATAAGAGATCCTTCGGCTAATTCACTGATGTCGTCCACGTAGGATGTCCGTTTATCGATCAAGGGTCGTCTCATCAGGTTATCCATGTCAAAAGTCATTGGGATGTTTCCAATGTTTAGACATATCCTACCCTCCTTGACATCGATTATCGCTCCAGCAGTGGCTAGGAATGGTCTACCCAAAATAATGGGGTCCTTTGGTTCATTTAGGTATTTCAGTACTACGAAGTCCGTTGGGACGTGACAGCCGATAATCCTTATTGGCACGTCGTCAAGCACTCCCTCAGGTAATCTAACGGATCTATAGGCCATAACCAAAGTTATTTGGTAGGTTTGAACTTGTCGTATCCTAGGGATAATGCGACAGAATGTGGCAAGAGGTTCACGCTGGAACCTAAGTCACAAAGGGATCGAGGAAAATTTTTGTTCTGTATATTGCAATCCAGAACAAAACTGCTCGGATCAAGTCTCTTGATCGGGACCTCGCCTTGGATTATTGCACTGACTTCCTCAGAAACCATCATGACGCTGCGCTCAGTGGCTGGAAAGCTGTTGGATACCATATCCTTTACGTATTTTTTTATCGAAGGTGATACTTTTATCGCAACGCTCAATGGCATTTCCAACGTGATCTTATCAAATGCTTTCTTGCAGATTGCTTTGTCGGGCTCTCGCTTAGTCTGCGATTTGTTAGGTGGAAAGGGTGGTAGATTCCTATACACTCTTTCAGTTACCGGTTCAGCTGGATTTGGGTGTCGATCGACTTGTTTCCTGAGTGTCGATTGATATCCACCGTGGTTGGTCGATCGACACTTATTCTTTCTTGTCGATCGATTTCGGCATCTTCTTTTATTTCTCCTTCTTCTTCCTCGAGTTCGATGGCCACTTCCTCAGTGTTGGGCTTCTCTCTTCCTCGAGGCGTTCCTGACTCGGTACTGGGATCATCGAGGTTTATAGGGCGTGACCTACTTTCACTGGTTTCCTCAACCACAGCATGTTTCTCTGTGTTGTTGGTTTCATTTGCCCTTGGGATGAGGTGTTTTCCGCTTCTCAATAACACGGCATGGACTTGACGTTTTGGGTTCGCTCAGTCCGCCCAGGGAGACGTCATGTCTCTCTTTTGATGGCGGTTTCATTTTCCGCAACCTGACTGTCCAGTCTCTTAATTTGTACACTTAAAGCGTCGAACTTCCTTATCTGCTCACTGAAGACTATGTCTATTTTTCCGTTTAGTTCAGTGGCTAACTTGCGATTTCGTGAAAACCTGGTTTAGCCTAGATTTCACTCTGCCTTGGCGTGATCCAACAGTAGCATCGTAATTTTGGGTAAAGCTATCAGGATTAGGGTAATTATTTTCCAAAGTATGGTTGTCTACGAAATCTATTTGCTGCTCTAGTTCAGATAGGGTGTCATCATCAATTTGGTAAATCTCAAATTGGTTGTGTCCCTCAAGAGCATGATGGGGTGAGTCGAGATGTTCTTTGATTTCGAGTAAAGGTGACTCATCATCTGGGTCAGCTTTTCTTCATAATTCTACGTCCATCATTTCGTTGGATCTACTCGTAGCTATATTCTTGATCAAACGCCTTGCCTCCTCAGGGTTTCTGGTACTGAAGCTCCCTTCACTGGCTGTATCAAGCGTGATCTGGTAATGAAGGTTAATAGCTCTGTAAAAGGTATTAATGAGTTGCGGCTCTGAATAGCCATGGTGAGGACATTCAAGTTGGTAGCTCTTGAATCTCTCCCAAGCATTTCTGAATGATTCCCGTGGGTTTTGATGGAACGTGGAGATTTTCCTCCGTGCATCCCAATAGTACGCCTCATCGAAAAATTGATTTATAAAAGCACTCCTCATCTCCTTCCAACAGGTCATAGATCCTGATGGTATTTGGTTTAGCCATTTTTTGGCGTCGCCTTCTAAGGAAGAAGGAAAGAGTTTACAGCGGTTGTACTCGTCATTTATCAATTCTTCTAGATATTCGATGTGATCATGTGGTCGCTCTGAGACGGTCCCACGGAAAGGGTTTTGACGTACCATGATTAAGTATTCGGGACTGATCCCAAATTCCTTGGTAACATCTTTTGGTAGTCTAATTGCGGACCTATTGGAATAGGTCCTTCCAGGATTTAAATAGTCTTGCAAAGGCAATTTCCATTCATTATCTCTTTCTGAGATAGATTTAATTTGAATAGGGATTCCAGTCCCCTGTTCACTTGTAATTTGGTTATATGCGTTGCTTAGTTGACCTTTAGGTTTTCCTAGGACTACTCTTTCATTAGAATCATTGGTAAGAGAATACTTACCTGCTTCCGGCGGGGCGTTGTCGATCGATATTTAATGAGCGTTGTCGACCGATATTTCTGTCGACTTGTCGATCGATATTGCTCTCGCTCTGTCGATCGATATGCCTATCTCTTCGTCGATCGATGTCTGGCCGAAATCCATGTCTTCCATCTTTCAGCTCCTGTGTCAGCAGAAAAAGAGAGAAAACATTTTAGCAAATTTAGTAACACAAAATCTAGATTAAATTTTAAACGTAATCTAATGGTAATAAGAAAGAGTCTCCGGCAACGGCGCCAAATTTGATAGCACTCAAATTACTCTCTCAAATAAGAGGTTCAGATGTCGTACTTAGGGATCGAATCCACAGAGACTCTAGGATTACACAGTAGATTATGTTCTTGAAATAAATCTAGATCAAATGGTTTAAAGCAGTAAATTTGTTGGTGAGAAAGTTTATTGCTCGATTGATTGTTTTGAGTTTGTTAACAATGGGTTGAAATAGCTAGATTCAGGTATATTCTCAGGTATGATAAATAACACTTAATTTGGTAAATTAGGAGTTTATTAATATTAATTATTCTTGAATTCAAACTTATGGTATAATCTATTAATTATCTAATCTGGATCTCGGACCTCAACCCTCGTTATCTTGTTCGCGAGAAAGAGTCGATCAATAATCCAATGGGCGTATCGATCGATACACCTTTCAAAATATCGATCGACAGGGCTATCGTTGTGTCGATCGATACTTCTTCCAGAAAGCTTTACGAACGGATTTGATTTGTATTCTCTAACTCACTAGACCAACTCTCGTTTGTATCTAGTCAGTTAGATCATTCTAGTTATTTTCAGGTATTGGGTCAAGCAATGGCTTGATCCCAATTAATCCTAAGATCTAAATTTAAAGGGTGATCAATCCTAAACTTAGCTTTAATGCATAACTAGATGATTGAACTATATTTCTAAACATCCTAACAATTGTTGTGTCAGTATTACATTTGTCAGCCTATTTGAGAAACCTAAATCTAACAGTAAAGACAACTCAGACATATTCATGGAACACATGGTTATGATGGTCTGAATAATACTTAAATAAATAATAGTAACAGTAAACAGAAATATGAAAACAAGGGAGTTCAAGATCTTCTATGTTTTGCAGTAGATGATCTATCTCTCCAAATAAGCTCTCTCTTTCAATGGTGGCTTCTTGCCTCCTCCAAACTAGGTCTTCTCAGGTCTCTAGGCAAGTCCGCCTCTAAAATAGTACAAAACCCTAATAAATAGTCTAACAGGCGGCCAGAGACTAATGATGTAATTATTGAGACTTTTGTGAAACTTGAAATCTTCTAATTTGTCATTAACTCTCGGATGACTTCACAATCGATCGATACGCTGGACAAGACATCGATCGATATTTAGTGATGAGTGTCGGTCGATATGTGGTGGTGACTATCGGTCGATATTGATCTGCGACCGTCGACCATCTCTTGCTTCCAGCGAAGCTCAAAAGATCTCCAAATAGCTCCAAATACATCATTTCTTGCAAATAGTACCTGAACCTGTAAATACTCTAAAAAGATTATATATAGTAGTAAATGTATCTTAAAACACTTATAAACCATGGCTAATAATAGGTAAAATCCATGGTCTATCAGTACTTGCAGCATGCAACGATTCCGTCAGATCTATCTGCGCTTACCAAAGAAAGGGCGATACCACAAACCGCTGGAACACATGGGCTCGAAGAGATCCACGAATATTTGGAACTCTCTTACCCAGAATTGGTGCGATGACCTTCGAAGCTTCGGACGCAAACGGTGTTAACTTTTCTCACAACGAACCCATGGTCGTCGAAATAATGATCGCGGACTGCGAGGTCTCAAGAGTATTGGTGGACACCGGAAGCTCAGTCAATCTGATCTTCACGGAAAACCTTCAAAAGATGGAACTCTGGGGATACAAACATAAACCAAAGGCACGACCGTTGACGAGTTTCGCCGGAGAGAGCACCATGTCGATATGATTAATTATATTGTCCAACATGGGTCGGAGGGGTAACAAAATCACAACGTTTACTATCATCAATAAACTGGATGTCTACAACGCCATCATGGGAACCCCGTGGCTCCACGCAATGGAAGCGATCCCGTCTTCATATCACCAATAGCTGAAGTTCGCTACGGCGATCGGAACATACACCCATCAAGGGAGCCAAGACGACGCACGGGCCTGCTCAATGATAGAACCTAACGAGGAGAAGTTAGGGAAACATGACATGCAATCATAAGCGGAGAAACGCAAACCAAGCAACGACAGAAAAACCCCCGAGGGAAACAATCGAGCAAGTCAACATCGATCCCCGACATCCAGAACGGTGTGTCGGGATAGGCAGCAAAAGAAAGATCGCATCATCGAAGCAACGGTCGGAAGTGAGTTACTTTCATTCAAGGATGCCTTCGCCAGATATAACCAAATATTAATGCACACAGAGGACCGTGAGAAGACATCATTCATAATCGATAGGGAAACCTATTGCTACAAAGTCATGTTGTTCGGTCTTAAAATGCCGGAGCAACATGCCAGCGCCTGGTCAACGACATGTTCTCAGAAAAACTGGGAAACACGATGGAGGTATACATCGATATGCTAGTGAAATCATTCAGAGCAGAGAACCACGTCGATGACCTACAACGGTGCTTTGCGGTCCTGAACAAATACGACGTGAAGTTGAACCCGACAAAATTTATTTTCATAGTAACGTCGAGAGAATTCTTGGGTTATATTGTCACTAAAATAGGAATATAAGCAAACCCGAGGAAGATCGCGGAAATTTTAGAGCTAATGTCATCCAAAAACACAAGAGAAGTTCAGCGACTAACGGGCCGAATCGAAGCACTCAACAGTTTTATTTCAAGATCGACTGAAAATGCCTTCCACTCTACCAACTGCTCTGAGCAAACAAACACTTGGTCTGGAACGAGGCTTGTGAGAAAGCTTTCACCGAACTCAAGGAATATCTGACCACGCCACCGGTCCTCGCTAAACCGGAGGAAGGGGGATGTTATACCTATACGTTTCGATCACCGGATCGGCAGTAAGCGGTGTCTTGGTCAGAGAAGAATGCGGGGAGCAGAAACCGATCTTCTATGTCAGCAAAACCTTGGATGATGCCGAATCAAGATACCCGACCCTGGAAAAACTGGCAATTGCGGTGGTGATCTCGGCAAGAAAGCTCCCTCCATACTTCCAGTCGCACTCAATAGCAGTAATGACGACGCGACCGCTACAGAACAAACTCCATAGTCCAAGCCAATCGGGAAGGATGGCCAAATGGGCAATCGAGCTCAGCGAATACGACATCAAATACAAAAACAGAACGTGCGCCAAATCCCAGGTGCTCGTCGACTTCCTAATAGAGCTAGCACCGGAGCTCGAAACTAGCATACCAAATCCACATGCCGCTTGGGTTCTCTATGTCAACCGATCATCATCACGGCATGGAGGCGGGATCGGCATAAGACTAAAATCCAGTAATCTTTATATCTTTGATTAGATTTAGTAAAATTATATCTACAACCACATTTAAATTCTAAGAAATATATTTCTATACACCAAATAATATAATAAAAATAATAAGATTGTAAAATTTCAATTTTTTTAATTAATGTATATACACTAGAATTAAATATTTTTCTTAATTTATAAAACATATATTTTAAAATAGAAAAATCTAAAAATGAAAACAGTTTTTTTGTAAATTAATAACTCAATAAATTAATAAAATACCATAGTCTTAACATTATTAATTTATAGAGTTTTTACTCTATAAGAATTATCACGTTGTTACAATATTATTTTCAGATAACAACACAATATATAAGAATTATTTTATTTTTTAAAAAAATATTTGTTAATATAACATATAAATCTAATATTATTAGTATAAATTTCGTTTTTAGTTATATCATAAAAAATATATAAAATTTTCATTAAGTCATTGGCTTTAACCACTCTAACTTTTAACGTAAAATCTCGAATGCAAAAAATCACTTCAAAAATAATAGTATAGATAGATAGATAGATCATTTAAAATATTTAGAATTTCACTAATATTGTCATTCGCGTTCCAAGGAAATTTAATTATGTAAATTTTGCTCGCTTGTTACTGCTTTTCACAGTTCGGTTTAGAAGACATAAAAACATATATTTTAACCCCAAAAAAAAAAATCTAGAATATATCAACATGTTTACACAACTAAATTTTTGAACCTAACCACTTTATTTGGTAGTCTTGAAGAATGTTTAATAATGAAAATGGAAATTAATAGGTTAAATGGGAAGATTGCCATTTTAGGAAAGGGGTGTCTCGTTAAATGTGTTTGGTGCATGGGAGGGGTCAAATTTAAGGTTTGTTCCAAACTGGTTTATTAACCATAAATGGAAGATGGGTTCATGCACATGGACGACAGTGTCTCAACTTTCTTTTGAAACTTGATGCACATGCCTTGTTCTCATCTATTTAAAAATAAGTACATGAGACATGCACCTTGTGTATTTTACCTGGGTCACATCCATGACACATCTCATGCCAATAGCCACAAATAATGCAGCACCCAATTTTGAGATATCTATAGAGTTACATCTACATATGAAAATCATAATTGTTAACTTCAATTATTTTTTTTTGCAAACGTTAAACGCCAACGATTTTGTTTCACATTTTACGTTGGTCTAATTGAAATTGATGTCACAAAGTGTAAGAAATTCTTAGTGAGATAATAAAACCGTTAGCGGTACCAAAATCGTTAGAGAAGGTAAAAGATATTGTCAAGTAAAACGAAGATACGACGGATGTTGCAGTCTAGTTAGTTTAAGCGTAGATGTGGATATTGTTGTGCTTTTGGATTCGATCCACCGTGGGAAGAGGCTTTACGCCAGAAATACTATTAGCAAAGACTGGCTCCGGGCCTATGAGAGATTAAGGTGTATCGCTCGAATTTTCCTAATATTTCAGAAAAAAACGAGGGTACATTTTTATACTGCCTAGACATTCTTATCTTTTTGTAATTGATACCTATTAAAGTGATATATATATATATATACTTAACAATCAAACCCGTTAACAACTAAAAGCGAAAGAAAATTGTTCTAAACCCTTTTTGTTGATTAAAGTTGTGATAAAGAACCAACGTTTAGTTGACCTAGTGGTAAATGAGTTTCAGTTGTAACTACCACCATTTAGGTTCGATTCATGCTGAGATGGACTATTTACAATGTTTGGGTTCCAGGTAAAGAGGTGAAACCATCTTTTTTGACTCCCGACAAACGCATTGTTTTTATAAATTTCGTTCCGAATACAAAAATTTAATTTTACCCAAAAAAAAGTAGTGATAAAGATCGTTGTTTCATTTATCAAAACAACTTTTTACTATAACATGTAGTATCTTGAAACACATGTTGAGATGAAGATGCTTTACACTTAGTTTCATGTGTGTTATTAAAGACTAGTTACAAGTTATGAGACATTCGAAAAATGATAGTACTAAACGACCAGAATGATACTTGAAATAGTAAAAATAACGAAACGAGCAGAATCATCGACTATGCGGAAGACTTACGATTTTTTTTTTTTGGTCGAAGGAAGACTTACGATTTATCAATTTATATGTATCATTTCACCCAAAAAAAAATTATATGTACCACTTATTGAATTTTTTTTTTTTTTTTTTTTTTTTTTTTTTTTTTGTAAACACCACTTATTGAATTTGAATCAAAATAGGTTACGAAAGGTACAAATATCAGTAGCTCTCCGTCACAATCGCATTAAATGTCTGAAATTGACTCAACAGAATTAAATTTTTGTTAATCCATCAAATTTTTTGGCCACACGGCCATATTTTCTCCAAAAGAATATGTTCCTCTAAGCTGACAATTTGAAATAAATTTATATGGAGAAGTATAAGCACTTCAACCAGATTATACTCGTTCTTGTTTGTTTGTTTTTCCTTGTCAAGAAGAGAATAAAATAAAAACTTCTCTCAAAAAACAAAAGAAGAGAATAAAACTAAGATGAAATTTTTGGTGTACACGTAATGTATGTATGATCGAGATATATCAGTCAATTTGTATTGACAATATTTTAAATTTCCATCAATGTACTGTCTTAGTTTTACCTGCGCTTTAGAACACTGTTGAATCTTGACCAGATAAATGATACTGTATGATGTGATCTAAGCTAAGCATTCCACTAATAACACATATATGCATTCTACATATTGCCTGGATTATTCGTACTTATCTGTCTGGGATTTTCATGTAACGCAGCTTTAACATCACAAAGTCATGCACATGCCTGGTCGATCATAATTTGGCGCTAATCTTGAAAATATTTACAAAATATATTGTTTATTAAAAGCCACATTAAAGAATTAAACTCTGCTCCACTAAGACGTGTTTTTAGTATACAATCTATTTTGGCGCCGAGAACATGTCTTTACCAGCTTTAGTCTAGAACCGGTTCTAGTCATCCATGTATGCTTCAGAGATATCGAATTCTTTAGAAACATAAATAAAATGTTTTAAATAAAGTTGAGTTTATCAAGCAGCACTAATCACAAAATCGTGTTTACCTTTTAGTAATTTATAAGACTGCCAAAAAAAAATTAGTAACTGAAACAGATGGAGAAAAGGCACATGACAGCCAGAGTGTGTTAGTTTAAAGCACAAGAATAGTCTTTGCAAGAAACAGATGTGGATATAAAAAGAACTGCTGAAAAAGATGGAGAAAAGTCGCATAAGAGAGAGAAGACCGAACAATATTATGTGGATATAAAAAAGAACAAATATGTATGTGAAACAACTTGGACGCTAGTACACCAATTATTTGCACAGGCCCAATAAGTGATAATGTAGATAAAGAGGCCTAGTCCAATTTTTCATAATCATACATGGATGCTAGTACACCAACTTGGACGCATGCACAGGCCCAATTTTTCAACTTGGACGCTAGTATTGATTGTTTGCAGTTTTTACATTTGGTTTTCGTTTTTGTCCAATCAAGATTTCTAAAAAAGTAATTCCCTACAATTTAGAAAAACTAAAATGTATATTATTGCCAATCAAGATTTTAACAAAAGAGTTTTCTTATTAAATAGGGAAACTAGATTTCATATGATTAACCAACTTTCCAATGAAAAACCAAAATCCATGTTTTGTTTGTTTTTAAAAACGTATTTTCCTTTTCTTATTTATATATTAAAATTTTTAATTTGTAGGAAAATATATTTTTACAAAAATTCAATAATTGAAAAAGTTAATAAATTTTAATCTATTTTTCAAATAACAAATATATTGTTTTATTAATAATAAAATATAAACTTCTAAATATTTTATTTGTGATTTAGTATATAGCTATAAATACATAAAACTGAAAAATAATTCAAAGAAAAAAAAAATATAAAAATCAAAAGCTAAAAACTAAAGACTAAAAATAAAATAAAATAAAAAAAATCTAAAAACTATTTTGTGTTGATTGTTTTAAAATTTTCTCAATCATAATATTTTAATATATTTTAATGGTAGTTCCAAAATTTATTGATGTTTTGCTACATTTACTGGAAAATATAAATTTCAATATCTTTTTAGTATTTTGTTGTATTGTCTTAAAATAAATTATCTCATTTTGTTAAAAAAAAATAATTCAAGCTAAAATATACAAATAAAAACCAAAAGCTACAATTAAAAGACAAAAACTCAAAATCAAAAATCAAAAATTAAAATCTACAGACTAAAAACTAAAATCTAAAAGGTTGGCTTTGCGTCGCTGCGGCTCAAGCGTTTGGCTTCGAATTTCTGGAGAATCGGAGCGGGAGAATGGATATGAGGCTCCTCTCTGGTGGTTTCGTGGTGGTGGTGGTCTAGATCTAGGTCTAGATCTAGATCTAGATTTCTGTGGCGGGTTCTCTCTCTTCTTCTGCCTCCTCGTTCTGTCCTCTCGGTTTGGGTGAGTCGATCTGCTAGGCTGGTGACGTTTCTATGTCCCCGGTGATACGTCCTAAAATAGGGAAGGATCACTCAATCGGACTAAGGGGATATGAACTCGTCAAAAGGGAGAACTGGTGGATTGAACGGTGACACAAGAGGTGCGGAAAGTCTCTTGATACTACCAGACTTCAGTTGTTGCTTGATATGACGCACAAGTCCAACAAAATAAGGGTTTCTATACGCTGCTTGATATGACGCACAAGTCCAACGAAATAGAGATTTGTTTACTCGGAGATAACCTCATCAAGAAACAAAAAGTGTTCTACAAAGAACAAATAGATAAACTCAAATAAAAGGGAAACCTCATTGTCTTATTTCCTGGCTCTTAGGTCTTATTTATAAGATTACAAGTTGTAGAGATCCAAAGAAGAATGTGCTAAAAACTAGACATTGAAAATGTAAACAAAGACTTGACTAAATAAAGTCTTTGACTGAAACTTGGACTGCCTCTTGATATAGCCACGACCAGGAATTTTAAAAGTGAAGAATATGCTCCTGATATGGGCCAATACATGTCCCTTTGAGGCCTGGTCGAAATCCATCTTTTCCCTTAGCCAATATTTTATCGGTTTCTCCATTTGGCCCAAACAAGTCTGTTTTTGATTTTTTTTTTAAACCATCAAGCCCAAGACTTTCTTGGACATTTATAACATGAATAATCACCTTTGAGATGATTGAATTGGTCGCTGGTTCATCAGAAAGAAGATTAGCCATTTCCAACTTCTCGGGTGGTCCGAATTTGCGAGAATTGAAGATCTCCTAATTTGTAAATGGCATAACTGTCACATATGAATGTCGTTTGATCTGATTCTTCGTCGAGGAGCTCCTAATTGAGTTGAGAACATTCTCCAGGTGATTTCATGCGTAGAAGCCTCGTGTTTGGAAGATATGAGTCAAACAATGAACATATATCTTTATTGCTTCCCATGATCAAGCCATGCATGTCTGTTTTGCTCGGTGCGCTACCCAATGGCACATCATTCCCTCCCTCGTGAAAAGGATTTGACCTCAAATCAATTTTACCTGAATTAAAAGGAAATGAATCAAACAAAATGAATTTTAAAATCATGTAAAATTCAGAGAAGGAAAATTTTGGACAGAAACTTCCTTGGAGTTTTGAAGTTGGTTTCCTCGAGTACATGTATCTCCAAATCTCAAACTTATAAGCACGATCTCTGCTTCTGTTCCTGACACCTCTTGGACACTGATCATGTTTATCCTGGACACTCAAAACAAACATTAAAATACAAGGATCATATGTGCAAGACAAGTACTTGTTAAGATCAGAAACCAAAGTTTCTTTCCCTAGAACATGTAGCACACGTTTCAGATCATCATGAAGCCTATCAAAGTAAGTGTTGTACACCAGAATGGTGTCAGGGCATGTGATAGCATAGTTACTAAAGAACAAATTCAAAACATGCGCAAGTTTCTCAGATTTAGAACACAAAAGATCAATTTCAAACCGAGAATTACTTATCCAACGATCAGCACTTTTATCAAAGAAGGTGTTGTTAATAAGAATGCTTTCAAGGCATGAAATATCATAGGACATTTTCAAAACGTGTCTAACATGATCAGAATTAGAATACAAAAGTTCAAGATCAGATTTCAAAACAGAATCACAACAAAAATCGGTTTTAAATCTAAGTGATTTCTGTTCCAGCAAAGTCTTAACCATAAATTCGTCCAAGGCACAAGTGGATGCAAAAAAGTTACCAGTGATCAGTGCATATCTATAACAACTCAGATTAAAGCTATTTTCTTTGACGACAAATGAATCAAACGAATTTCTAGCACAAAAATCAGGATGTTGCAAATCAAGCTCAAGAGACTCTTCAAAATGATCAAAACCTTTGCTGTGTTTCAAGAACTGATCAAAACTCAAAACAAATCCAGAATTGATGTCATTGTCATGTTGAAAACGTTTTTGATCAAGAAGTTCATTAGGTTGAAACACTTTAAAAGAATTAAACATGTTTTCAAAAACAGAATCTGAACCACGAAATTCTTTAATCTTGTCAAAACCAAAACGTTTCACATCTTGAGAACTGATCTTAACACACATTTCAGACAGAAAATTAATCAAATCAAGTTTCTCATAGTGCTCTTGAATGTTTGTGGTCAAAGGCATAGGAGTTGTGTCTGGTTCAAAGCAAAGATGATTCTCCATGTTGATGGACGTCATGCTTGGTGCTTTCTCATCAAAGGTAGGACCAAGTTCATCTTCCTCATCAAAGATGGGACCTTGGCCATCGTCCAAGGGTCTCCTAGTATCAAGAAGCGGTCTTTGATGTGGGTAGTCGAATGGTTTTTCCTCAAAATCCTGTGAAAATAGAACAAGACTACTCGGATGCACCAGTTACAAAAAGGTTAGTTCTGCAATAGTCTGTTCTTTATCAAACATAAAATCAGGTTCTGAAAAAGGAAGATCACAATTATCCTCACAAATCATCAAACTTTCAATCAACTCTTCATCGTACTTATCAAAAATTGGTAAAGAAACTGAAAAATCTTTTAGATCTTCAAGGTTATTTTCAGATTTACCTTTGGGTTTTTCATTGATGAATAAGGATGGCCTAGCTTCAGGTGCACGTGTGGTTGTGCTCTTCTTTTGGATCTTACTGACGTCCTTGAGGGCTTTCACCACACCCTCCACAAAGTTGTCACAAAACTCTCGGACTTCAAACTGACTGAAAAGCCTTCTTTGGTCAGCTTCAAACATCTTAACCTGAAAATTCTTAACACAAAAAGTTAACAGATAAAAATAATCTTCACACTCTCAAGTCTTTATCCTCACCCACACACGTGTTTCTCTCGGATTTTAGCGGTCACACAAGAGTTTCCTAAGAAAACAAATCAATTAACCCAATGGAATCTCCAAGCAACAAGGGATGAACACAATATAGAAAGATAAGAGAACTGATTTGTGAAATCCGTATTAACCACTCCAATGCTGGATTTCTCCTCAGCCAGCAGGATTTCTCTTCCACCACCTAGCCAACAAATCAAATTTTTGTTTCTTTTTTTTTTATAGATCTTTTTCTTTTCTTTACTTTTTTTTTTAATAGAAGAATGGCGATAGGTAAGGTAGTGGCCCGGATTTAAGATAGAAAGAAGAAGAAGTGTTTAGAAAATGAAAGATGAGAAGATGGATAGATAGTACAGGTTGAGTGGCTCTGATACCACTTGATACGCCCTAAAATAGGGAAGGATCACTCAATCAGACTAAGGGGATATGAACTCGCCAAAAAGGAGAACTGGTGGATTGAACAGTGACACAAAAGGTGTGGAAAGTCTCTTGATACTACCAGACTTCATTTGTTGCTTGATATGACGCACAAGTCCAACAAAAGAAGAGTTTCTATACGTTGCTTGATATGACGCACAAGTCCAGCGAAATAGAAATTTGTTTACTCGGAGATAATCTCACCAAGAAACGAAAAGTGTTCTACAAAGAACAAAGAGATAAACTCAAATAAAAGGGAAAACTCATTGTCTTATTTCGTGGCTCTTAGACCTTATTTATAGGGTTACAAGTTGTATAGATCCAAAGAAGAATGTGCTAAAAACAAGACATTGAAAATAGAAACAAAGACTTGACTAAATAAAGTCTTTGACTGAAACTTGGACTGCCTCTTGATATAGCCACGACCAGGAATTTTAAAAGTGAAGAATATGCTCCTGATATGGGCCAATACATGTCCATTTGAAGCCTGGTCGAAATCCATCTTTTCCCTTAGCGAATATTTTATCGGTTTCTCCATTTGGCCCAAACAAGTCTATTTTTGAATCTTTTTGAAACCATCAAGCCCAAGACTTTATTGGACATTTATAACATGAATAATCACCTTTGGTATGATTGAATTGGTTGTTGGTTCATCAGAAAGAAGATTAGCCATTTCCAACTTCTCGGGTGGTCTGAATTGGCGAGAATTAAAGATCTCCTAATTTGTAAATGGCATAACTGTCACATATGAACGCCGTTTGATCTGATTCTTCTTCTAGGAGCTCCATAATTAAGTTGATAACATTCTACAGGTGATTTCATGCGTAGAAGCCTCGTGGTTTGGAAGATATGAGTCAAACAATGAACATATATCTTTACTGCTTCCCATGATCAAACCATGCATGTCTGTTTTTCCCGGTGCGCTACCCAATGGCACATCACCCGGGGTGGCTGAGAGGCGGTGTCTCTTATGCTTCTTCAGTGGTTGTCGGTGTCATTGTTTTAAGCCGGTCGATCGATCTCTCGAGGGTTCGTCGTAGTTGCCATCGGTTCTAGTTAGATTGGTCCGTTGTGGGTTCTCCGTAGCGGGGGCACGTGCGAGGAGGCCAGTCGTTGGACTTGTCAACCACGGCTGTTCTTTTCGGAGGCAGCACATGCGGGATTGCAAGTATCAGGGGCTTGATCTAGGGCTTCCTCCTAGCCACTTTGACTCAAGGCGGAGCTTGTTCTCTCTGTCAACTTGGTGCAGGTTTGGTGGTGTGTGGCGGGTTTGGTGGTGTGTGGTGGCTTTGGTGGCTCCTTCTCCAAATAAAGCTCGTCCTTGTCTGTGTGACTGCCTTGGCTGCGGGTGAAGGCTTCGATCCGTGAAATCTGCCAGGCAAGTTGCTTGCATAAGCTGTTCTTGAAGAGCCATATCATAAAGGACTGATCATCGAACATACCAAACTCTACCGGGTGGACTGATCATCGAACATACCAAACTCTACCGGGTTCGGTCCTCGGAATCACTGAGGATTTCATTTTGCGGCAAGTGTTAGATCATTTGTCTTGTATCTTTTGCTTTTGATGATTAGCTTAAAGTATTAGTCCCTGCATAGTTAGGTTTGAGTGTGTGTTTAGCTTTGATTTCTGCATTATGTTTCTTTGTTATCTTATTATATTTTTGTAAAAAATCTGAAAAATGGTAATAACATCTTAACATTGTCGTCAAAAAAAAAAAACTATTGAAACAATCTCTTAATATCGTAAATTATTTTCAGTAAAGATCAAGAAGAACGATTACAAATTTGGGAGATCTCAAAACAAAAGAAAATATTGGGCCTAAAGCTGAAGGCCTACGCCCACGATATTAGGCTACTAACACCCATTATGCACTTGGCTCACTGTATCATTACCGTATGTACTATCAATTCATTTGGACAGCCTCATCTAGCAGTGATTCCAGAGGACCAGAGCTAAATGCAGCTTCGTCGGATTAGACAATGAAGATGATTCAGTTTTGTATCATGCAATGCTATTATGTTTTGGTTATGCTCTGAATATATTTATCCTTACTGTTTACAGAAACAAGATACTTAGATCGTGTGATTTAAGGATATTACTTATGATTTAGTAGGATTTCTTGTTTATTACTCTGGTTTTGTTCCATTTATTAGTCTTAGAAAGAACTTGGATAACAGTCATTGGGTGCCCAAAATCCAGTGTTGGTGATTTGAAAGGCAAAACCCTAAAGAACATATTTGATTTAACGAAGCTTTTGATTTGTTTATTTTAGATGTTGCATTTTACTCTATAGTGTTAATTTTGCCACATTGATCGTTTTTTTTCCTCATATGGTCTTTGAAATTTTTTAGCCTTTATATTGGGAACCCCAACCGTGATCATGTTTTGTAAGGATATAATTTACTAATCAATTCAAATTGTGAAAATTATGGACGTGTATGAAGTGTCTGCGAATTAACTCAAAATGGCTTGAGTTTTATATACACTTACAATACTGAAATTGTATTATTGTTGTTATTTCATTATCATTTATTTGTACTATCAATCAGAGGTATAAAATTAGTGAAAATAATTTGTGCACTGAAAGCATATAGGAATGGAATAATAGGTAAGGTTGGGTGGTCCAAATGTAAGCCATTATTGTTTGAATGTTTGGTATAAGAGGGGAACAGGGAGAATATCTATTTGACGTTTGTAGTTACCAATCAGTCTCTATCTTATGTCGCTTCTATCATATCCTAAGTTAGATTTGTGGCTGTGAACTATATAATCCCCTATATATTATTTGAGAAGCATTACAACTTCTTTTTGTAGCCACATGTCATTACTAGAATGATTCTTAGAATCATTAGAGAAATATGTTGGTCCATCTAATTATATAATAAGCTTTTTATTAAACTAACAATAAATTCATCATTAATGTATTTTATTATTTCCTTAAATAAAATTTACGGAATTACCTAAGGTGGCTAAAATATATATGGCAATTAATGATTTTGAATAATAGAAATTTGATAAAAAATAGTGTATCTTCTATCATATTTGTTTAATTTTAAGCTATTAAATAAATTAAACAACCACAATAACCATATAATAAAAAATTTAGATTTTTATGTATATGTTATATTTTGAATTTTTACAAACGGCCATAAATTACTAAAACTGTTAAAAGTCTCACATTCAAATTTTATGATCCATGGTTTAAAATTTTTGTTATAACAAAATACAAATGATTACAAAAATTATATAAGTAAAAATTCTAATTTAATTAATTAATAAGATTAATATATATATATATCGTTTTAAATTAAACTATAAACCGTATAAAATACAATATTTTAGTTTCAAAATTTACTTTGAACAATTTTTTTGATAAAAGTTTTGAACGATCATTGACAACTTATTTTTTTTTAAATTATAAATTACTAAAACTATTAATCCCACAATGAAAATTTTGTTATCAGTAATTTAAATTTTTTTTTATAAAAGATACAAATGATCAAAAAACTATATGAGTAGAAATCATCATTTAATAGACATTAATATTAAAAATATACTAAAATATATTATCTATGTTAGTATCATTTAAATTTAATAACATATCCTATCAAATAAAAAAAAATTTGGATTAATACAATTGATTTATATGTTCGCACCAATTTAATTATATTTTTAATAGTTACTGATTTTTAATTATTTAATATATATTTATTATTTTATAATATGTAAAAATATCTAATACATATAATAATTTATATATATAATGTTGATTCCGCGCAAGGCGCGGATCTTAACCTAGTTAATTAGTATTCCACTTCAAATTTACAAAATTGCTTTTGAATCACCGGTCAAACCTAAGAGTTTCATACGTTTTACATTATTTTTTTTAAAATCGCACTCAGTACCGTTTACATGATTATTAGTAAATTCTTTTCGGTCCTCTACTAGTTTTGATTCTTTTTGCTCACAGCCTTCATGGGTGTGAGAATCCAAAACTCTCACTAAATTATATTTTTAACGACATACAGTTCTTTTACATATGTTTGAGTATCCCATCATCATCCCTTATAAAGTATGTTCTGAATATATGTTTCCTGAATTCGTTCCAATTTTTAATTTTATTTGTATGTAAACTCGATATATCATTTATAAATTCTAAATCGCTTTATACTATATTAGATATATCGAAACTCAAACTATCGGTGCAATGTTAAGCTTCTTTTTAAAAACTTTGTTGTTAAGAATATTGGGATATAAGTACATTTTATAAATGAAGCATAAAAAGGTTAGTCATATAAATATTGACAAATAATTTAGAAACATGACTAAATTATTCATTTGTTAATAATTTATTTAATTTCGGATGGATTGGCAACTATTTATAATTTACCACAACGGTAAGTAGTATTTTTTTTTTGATCAAACCCTAACGGTAAGTAGTATATATAATTTATTTTAGTATATTAAATCAATCATCATTAAAAATGATATGGTCACTACTATTTTCTTGTCCCTCCCCTTTATCGTTCAAACTATTTAGTACTAACTCATTTTGTAACGCTATATATTTTCCGATCAAAGAATTTACGGTTATGTAAATTATATATATTGGAATATAAATATGCTTAATATAAAATATTAGTATATCTTTTTAAAAAGCAAAACAAAATAACAAATCTTCCAACAGTGGACAGAGGTGACGTAAAGCAAGGTAGAGAGAGAGTGACAGATTGTAATTTGTCTCCCTCTTCAATGACGTCTCACAACCTCACCTTTTCTCCTTTATTCTCTCTTCCCTCTTTTTTTCATGGATACACATCTCTCCAAACAAATACGTATATATGCATGCATACATATATATACAACATATATACCTTTGATTTTTCTATTGGAGCAACATACCTTTGATTTATATAACATATATAAACGTGTGTATGCATTTACGTGCTTGAGTGTAAACATGTGGATATGTGTATTTGATAGTGTAGAGAAAAACCCTAACCCTAAAACCCGCCACATAATTATAACCTGAATTTGCGGGGGGTTCTAGATAGAGGTTTGAGCTTTTTGCCTTTCTGTATAACTACGCTATATGGTTATTCGTTAAGGATGACTATTATCACATACTATCTGAATTAATCTACTAGGGAATCGATCATATTTATAGTAGTCTTACAACAACAAAAGAAAATACTTTTGACGAAATAACAGGACCACTATATTTTAATAAATACGTAAGATGTAATAAATTTCATATTACGCGAAAATATGCTGATACTGATTTTTGTGGGTACGGTAATATCTTTCACGGGAACTCTATGACCCTACTATGATTTGAAGGTTACCATAGTGTATTTTATAAATACGTGTATATACTATATCATCGCTATCATCAGCATCATGTTGTTGAGGATGGTACGTATACCATCATCACCGTTATTGTCTCTCTGTCATATCGTGGTTGGACCACGTCCACGAAATAGATTGTTAAAAGCTATCATAAGCGCTAATCGGATTATTAAGAAGTTAACTCTGACCAAAATCTTTTTGTTATTTTATAAAATGTTCTGACCTGTAATAACTTCAATTCAAACTGTAAAAATAAAAGGATAATATAAACACACACAAAATCGCTTTAAAATACTTGTAAATATGACACAATTTAATAAAACATGTAATATACGATTAGACCAATCAATATTCCTCACGTTATATAAGGTATCGACCGAAATACTATGATCGAATCCCAACAGTATCTAGCAATTTCGTTTTCTGTTAGATTATTTTGCCAACAAAATGGTTAAAATAAGACTGGGAGTTGGCATTCACAAATAGTATCTTTGAAGGACTTTGCAAATAAGAGTATTAAACATGAGATATCCTCCAAAGGTTGGCAAGGGTGTATAGTTAATCCCACACCTCTAAAAACTCTTAACATAATTTTTTTGTAAACATGATATATCCTCCAAAGGTAGGCAAGAATGTAAACCTTGTTTATTGGAAACATGTAATCCAGCTACCTTCTAAGAATTAGTTGAAAAACATTTCAAATTCGGACTAAGCAGTATGGTAGTCAATCCACCAAGTATAAATGCGTTTTTTTCCAGAACAGATCGAATCAACTAATAGGAAATATAAAAAATAAAATTTGTTTGTTTATTAATAGATAGTAATGTATCACTTAGGATGCTCTATAGAAGTAACTGAACTATGGAATGTAGAATTCTTCAAGACTCTGTAACAGCCCTTTTCTGCCAATTAAGAAAATATATTATTTGGTTTCACGTAAATTCCTTTTACAACGAAGTAGAAAAAAATCTAAAGGGTCAAGACACTAATAATATGTTGAATCATTACAAAGCATCAAAGCATATAGAATCTTCGAGACATGCATCTTAACTTTTCTTGTCTTGTTTCTAACCATCAAGCATCCATTATAACACAACCTAGCTGTCTTCAACAATTTTGCATCTTTATCAGACATATAAATTTCTTAAAGATTTGAAAAATTATACTAAAAGGCAAAACAAATAAATAGAAGATATATATTTTGTTATAGTTTGGCTTTATATATAAGTACAATACAAATGCAGATTTAAAATTTTAAATTCAAAACAAAATTAAATTATAAAAGAATAAATGATCTGGACGAAAATTAATGCTAGTGCTAATTTCTTTGATTTGCAGAGAAAAAAAGATGCTAAGAGCATGGAGTGGTTAATTTTGTGAGCGTCTCATAATTTAAAATAATAATAAAAAATGTAAATGCAAAGCAAGAAAAAGGAAGAAAATCGAGATTTAAAAAAAAAGACCCAAATCTCTTCACGAGAGCTATTCTTCATGTGTCAACTTCTAAATGCTTAAATTACTTAAAAGATAAAGAAAGATAATTAATTAAACAAAAATATTTTACCTTTGTTGAGAGACTCAACCATCATATACTGTTACTGATGCTCTAATCACATGTATGCAGATTTAATATTTTTCCTCTCTGTTAATTATTTAGAATGAGTCTTTTTTCACACTAAAGATCAATATATTTTAAAATGAGTTACTATTAGTTTATTTCATTCATTTTAAAAATGAGCACATACTCTTTAAAAATATGGTTTAATACTTCATTACATTTTTGTTTTTATATAGTTATTTATTTACTGATTTATTACTAATATAATATATAAATATTTGTTATTTTACACATATATTATTTTCTATCATCTAAAATATATAACTTCACTATATAATCATATATAGTATTTACATTGATATAAAAACATTCTTTCTTTTATTTTTTATTGTTGATAGTAATTAACATAAATAAAATAATTAATATGTGTTTATTAAAAAGTAATTGCTAACTTATGATATTTACATATAAGTTAGTTTTAATAAATCCATGCATGTTATTTAACAATTCATATTTAAATTTAATATATTTAAAATTTTATTTATAATCATTTCATATTTTTATACAATAAAATATCATATATATAAGTATATTTTTGTTTTTTCATATATAATATAGTGATTTTTATTAACATATGACACATGCATTTTATCTTTTGTTTAATTTTTGTTCTTACCTTCTTACAGATTACCTTATATATCTACAATCATCAAAATCAATTTTAAAAACCAAAATACGTTTTTGAATTAGTTATGTTTCATAAATTATTTTCTCCTTAATTAGAACCAGTATTTTGTTTTATATATTTAATTTATAAATTTAAAAATTCATTATTATTTTAAATATGATGATTTTGTTATATTATTTGATCACTTAGATACGAATTTGTTCTGCATAATCTATATATTTCGGCAAACTCTGCATAATCTATTTGATGTACTTTTATTTTACATAATCTTATCTATTAAAACAGAAGTCATGACTTCTTTCATGTGTGATTTTTTATTTGAGCCATTTCTTAGAAACTATATTAAATTTTACATATTTTAGTTAGAATATCTTTTAATATCTTTGTCTTTTTATTTGATGCAACTCAATATTTTTTTCTAAAAAACATATGATAAAATATTTGAAAAATCTTTTTAGAAGTTTTTTTGAAAAAAATCCGAAATTAATATTTTAAATTATAATTATCCTAAATTATTATTAATTTTGATGTAAACAAAAATTAAAATTATGTAAAAAATAATTAAATTCAATGATAATAGCAATTTAAATTGATTATCTAAAAATACATTTACAAAAATATTGTTAGAAAGAAATATTCATTTATCTTTCAAATATAAAATGAAAATATTATAATTAAATAATAAAAATGATAAATAAAAACCATAAATTTATCAAATGACAAATGAGTTATACTATGCTAAACTTTTTGCTTAAAGTTATACTACCGACATGAGTAAATCCCCTAGACTATATTAGCGAAGTGATTTTGCCACATGTCATCTTTACAATCAATTTCACAAAACAAATATAACATGGCTACTAAAATTGATGACATGGCTTCCGAAAAATATGACATGAATAATTTCATTTAATATTGATTTATATTTTTGGCAAACTTATTATAATATGGTAATAATTCATATATTACATTTAATATTGATATTTATTTTTTGTAAACTTTGTTTAAAATATGGTAATAGCTCATACATCATCTATAAAATAAATATATTCATATATAACATTTCAAATTTTGAAATATTATTACTTTTGTATAATTATACAATTTGTATTACAAAGCTTTCAAACATTTCTACAATTTAAAAATAAAATTAAATATCTAATCGTAAGATCATTAGTTTCTTATATATGTACAAATTTTATAAATATTGTTTAGGCTAAATTTTTGATAATTATACAATTTTATATCATTTTTATTAGTTTTATACAAATTGATTTAATATATATCAAATCTATATTAAATATTAGTAAGAAAATAGTAAAATCTATAATATTTAATAAATTTTATTTTTAATTTTTAAATATAAGTTAGATTTAAAAAAAATCTTACTTGCATATGGTGCAGAAAAACACCTAGTAATACCATATACAATTAAAAAAAACATAGCAATTCTTGAATATTTTTTGAACAAATAGTTATTTTTAAATTTAATTCATGAAAAAATAATACCCGCACGGTTGTGCGGGTCAAAATCTAGTTTATAATTATTTTGTTTGATCTATACTTTTTGTGTGATTTTTTTGTTTTATTCTGTGTCACCTTCCAAAGACTTAGTAGTATTTATACAGTCTAAGACTTGGACCATCATCTCATGACAATCTGTACGAGAGGTACAAAATGCACACAATTTTTTTTCCACTATAACCTTTCCATATTACTATAAGCTTCGAAACACAGTCTGAAACAACAAGGATTACATACCATATACCGAAAAATGGCGATCTAGATCAATCACAGGCAACACAATAAACAATAAACAACAAACAACAAACACTTTCCATAGAATTATCCAAAAAGATCTCCTAGCCAAGAAGGGAAGCTTGTGGCCACGAGAAATATCCCATAACACCACACTTAGCACTATACGATAAGCACCCCAAATCAACTTCCGATCAACTCTCTCCAATTGTGTGCATTTAGCTTTCGACATCCACTTAAAAGATGGCCAAGCAGGAGGTCTAATTACAGCCCCAACTAGTTCTTTGGTTTCTCCAGCAAACACAATCTTTGAGAATCCTAAGCTCCTCATGCTTTCAATAGACCATATCCATACTGACCTGTGAGCCTCCTTTAAAGATGGGATATTAGTAAAAGAACGTCTGATATGCATAAGAACCATTCCTTTATCATCTCTTAGCAACCAAGCAGCTCCACAAACTTGTTTACTTTTATTCCATTCAACTCGATATCACATTTTCTCCACAAGACAGGCGGTGGAGACCATTCCACTTGACTTTCGGTTGGGCCAACAGAGGGAACTGAAGAATTGATTGCTTCCACTACTTGAGCTTGTGCCCATTCATTCATATCATTAAACGCTTTCCTCACTACTGATAATGCGTCAAACTCCATGCTTTCAAAGATGAGGCCATTTTTATTTTTCCAAATTTTTACGAGAACCAAGGAAAGACTTTCTTCAAAAAAAAGGAAAGACTTTCTTCAAATCTCTATGGATGTAATTTTTTGGCCCTCAAGAAGGAAATGAATGTTCCGGGAAATGGAAGAACCGAAACCCTCTCTCGGTACAAGAAAATCAGATACTGCCCAGACGAGTCTCGCATGAGGACAAGTTAAAGGCAAATGATTTTCCGTTTCTCCATCCATTCCGCAGAATTGACATTTATTATCTACTTTCATATCTCTAACAGCCATGCCATCAGCAACCGGTATTCAACATGCGGATTAATTCTTGGTAAATTTATTCAACATGTTGAAAGTGCATAATATGGAATCCACCACTGATTTTCTCCACCTAGAACCACACACAAAAAATATCTGACCGAAAGTGAACAATTTTTTTTTTAAAGACAAAAAGATTGTATTGACACATGTGCAATAATATCAATGGTTGATGGAATTTTATAAATTTTGGTTACACCCTAATTACTTGAGATCAATTATCTTGTATCATATAACATTTCTTAAAAAATAAATTATATCAAAATTTATAAGTTTTTGTGGTCTATAAATAGATATTTGGTTCATTTGATTTGGATATAGGAAACATCAGTTTTTTTTACAGATTTTGATATAATTAAAATAAACATTAAATTTATAATTAAAACTGTTTGTCATTAACATATTTAATTAATTATTAAAATTTTATTTTTTTTCAAAAGTATATTTTGTAAATAATACATGAACTAAATGCTTATATACTATTATATTTTGTGTATAATCATTTTTAGATAATATATTATTTTGAGTTTCAAAATAAATAAGGAAAAATTGGTTAAACTACCACGTTCCTAGCACCAATTTTGAGGTTTAACTTAACCACATTTAAGCTTAATTTTAAAGAGGTAAATAACCACTTATGGTTACCCAGACCCTTTCCAGTTTGAGTAATAGAATAGCCGTTCATTGCAAAAAAAAATAGTTAATTAATCTAGCCCTAGAGTTTAGATTTGAAGAATGAGGTTTTGGAGAACTGAGAATTTAATAAATAAATAGTTAAATAAAAAAACTAAAATAGTTTCAAAAGGAAAATTTGAAAAAATATATTTCGAAAAAAATCATAAAAGAAATTTATAAAAAAAATTGAATTTGAAAACATATAATTTGAAATATATAAAAATAATTTTATTTTATTTTATTTTTATTATTTATTATTTATTTGATGAGTTTTTACCTCTTTAATGAATAAGGTATTTTTGAAAATTTCTCTTTTATAAAGGTAAATTTGATTTTCTCCCATAAATAAAAAGTTATATATATATAGTTGTACATGGTGCAAAAAAAGAAAGGTGCACCCAAAAAATATATATATAGTTGTACATATAAGAGTTTAACAAATGTTAATAATTTTATTTTTATATAAATATGTTACATAGTTTATAAAATTTAACCTGTTCTATCAGTGAATGATAACTAGTTATTTTAATATATCATTTTATAAAATGAAATAGGTTAATTTAACAATTTAATATAATTTAATATTTAATTTATATAGTACTTCTATTTTAATATAATATGGATTATAATAAAAAAAACTTACAAAAATAGCACATAATTTTTATACTTTGTTTAATAATAAAATTTTGGTTAATATTGATTTATAATGATATAATATTACTAATTACAAAATCAATTAATGCATTGTTTTATAAAAAATATTTAAAACTTTTAGTGGGATTTTGTTAGATTTTTCTTAACAAATTTTGTTATACCTAAAAATAAAAATAAAATTTATAGTTAAAATTAAGGATTAAATTAATATTAATATCCTTAATGATAATTAATATTCTTTAGAAATTTTATATACGATTTATTAATGTATAATCCAATATGTCATATTATGTAACTAATTACATGCTCATATTATGATTTGTCAATATTAAATAAAAATAATGATTCTATTTTAATAGAATAGATGTTCATTAATATAGATAATATACAAAATGTCATAGCCATGTTATTGCTTTGGTTAGTTTGCTAATAATAATTTGTTTATAGTTGTAGGTGCAAATTTCCCTTATTATTTTCTAAATTCTGATTGATGTAGTTTATTTATAATATTTATTGATGGCAAAGTATTTGGACAACTACATCTATATTATTTTGTTAGTAGCATATACAATTAGGCCTATATACAAAATATCATCTGATTATTGTTCTTGTTAACAAAAATCGAAAATGATTGATAAATTAGGTGGTTGTTCAAACAAAAATTGATAAATTAGGTATTTGTTATTTTAGTATATCAAGAGAGAGAGTAATTGTTATCAGGAAATAACTACATTTGATGATGACACTACAAGAAAACAGCGGTATTCTGACGGACATTCCGACGGAAAATGAAATCTTCGGAATATCCCGAGAAATTTCCGAGGAAACACAAAATTTGTGTTTCCTCGGAATTTCTTCGGAATATACCGACGGAATTCCGAGGAAATACAAATCCGTCGGAATATTCTTATGGAATACCGAGGAAAAACGTATTCCTCGGAAAAAACCGATGAGTTCCGAGGATATATTATAGCCGTTAGAGAGCCGTTGGGGGATTTTAAAAATTCCGAGGAAATTCCGACGAATTAGCCGTTTCCGTCGGAATTTCGTCGGAATTTCCTCGGTCTGTCGGCAGGATTTCAACTATAAATACAAGCACCCCTCTTCCTCTTCATTCACTTCATATCTTCATCATCCATCTTACTCTCTTTACACACGAATTTGATTCATAAAAAACATGTCTTCTTCAAATTATTTTCGTTCTTGGATCGATCGACCTCATTTAGATCCGAACACGAGATTGCTTACGGAAGAATACCAACGAGGTATAACCGAATTCATGGGGTTAGTTCACCGACAACCAGAAGCAAAAACAGGTATGTTAAGATGTCCTTGCTCTAATTGTAAAAATAGAAAGCTTATTAAAGAGTGGGATGTTTGGACTCATCTATATTTGAGTGGGTTTACACGAAGTTACAAAATTTGGTATCATCATGGGGAAACTAATTAGAACGGATGTAGATTATGGTGTAGGTACTGAGCAGATGGTAAATGATCATTTTAGAAGGGAAGATTTACCCAATGCACAAGCTAGGAGATTTTATGATATGTTGGATGCTGGAAAGCAACCATTGTACGAAGGTTGCAGAGATGGTCATTCAGTTTTATCATTTGCTACAAGATTGATGGGCATTAAAACAGATTATAATTTGGCTGAAGACTGTGTGGATGCGATTGCTGATTTTGTAAAAGGTATTCTACCCGAGGATAATGTAGCTCCTGGTTCATACTACGAGGTTCAGAAACTTGTAGCTGGTCTTGGTTTATCGTATCAGGTAATAGATGTATGCAGCGACAACTGCATGATTTATTGGAGGGCGGATGAACAGCGGGTTACATGCAAATTTTGTGGAAAGCCTTGTTATAAAGATACGAGTGGAAGAGTTCCAGTGCCATATAAAAGGCTGTGGTATTTGCCTTTGACGGAAAGGTTGCAGAGGTTGTATCTGTCTGAACGCACAGCGCAACCAATGAGATGGCATGCAGAGCACTCAACAGATGGTGAGATCAAACATCCTTCAGATGCAAAAGCGTGGAAGCATTTCCAATCAAAGTATCCCGACTTTGCGTATGAGAGAAGAAATGTCTACCTTGGATTATGTACTGATGGTTTCAGTCCGTTTGGCAAGAGTGGAAGACAGTATTCTCTATGGCCCGTCATTCTTACACCATACAACCTACCCCCAAACTTGTGCTTGCGACGAGAGTTTTTGTTTCTCTCGATTCTCGTTCCCGGACCAGAGAATCCTAAGAGATCACTTGATGTGTTTCTTCGGCCACTAATATATGAGTTACAACAACTATGGGCTCAAGGTGCTGAAACATACGATGTTTCGTGTAAAGAAAACTTTCAAATGCGGGCAGTACTAATGTGGACAATAAGTGATTTTCCAGCATATGGTATGTTGTCTGGATGGACAACGCATGGAAGGCTATCATATCCATATTGTCAAGATAACACTGATTCTTTCCAACTAAAACACGGAAGGAAAACGTGTTGGTTTGACTGTCACATGAGATTCCTACCACCTGATCATCCATATCGTAGGAGTAGGAATTTGTTTACGAAGAACAAGAGGGTGTTTGACAGTCCACCTCCGAAAATTTGTGGGAAAGATTTGAAGATACAACTAAGAGATTTTGGTGCAGAAAGGACACCAGACGTCGGTGGACATGAGCGTTTTCCTGTAGATGCTGTTGGAGAACTACATAACTGGCACAAAAAAGTATTTTCTGGGATCTGCCATACTGGGAGGATCATCTGCTAAGGCATAATTTAGATGTCATGCATATTGAGAAGAACTTTTTTGACAATCTCATGAATACGATCCTTAATGTTCAAGGTAAAACAAAGGATAATTTGAAGTCAAGACTGGATTTAGTCGATATATGTGCTCGTTCAGAACTTCATGTTGATGAGAATGGTAGGGCTCCTTTTCCCATATACCGACTTGATGCAGAGGGAAAAGATGCGTTCTTTGATTGGATTTCAAACGATGTGGAATTTCCAGACGGTTATGCATCAAATTTGAGTAACTGTATCGACAGAAAGGAAGGAAAGTTTACTGGCTTGAAAAGCCACGATTGCCATGTAATGATGCAGCGCCTCCTTCCGTTCGCCTTCAAGGAACTATTACCACGAAATATTCATGAAGCAATTGCAGGGATAAGTGGTTTCTTCCGCGATTTATGCACGAGATCAGTGACTCTTGAAGGTATTGAAAATTTGAAGACTAACATAGCCGTGATTCAGTGCAACCTTGAGAAGATATTTCCTCCCTCATTTTTTGATGTTATGGAGCATCTTGTTATTCACCTGGAAAGAGAATTGGAACTTGGTGGTCCTATGCAGTATAGATGGATGTATCTGTATGAGCGGTATATGTTCCATTTGAAGAAGATGGTGAAAAATTTAAGTAGGGTGGAAGGTTCTATAGTCGCACAGATGATCAATCAAGAAACTTCAAACTTTGCCGAGTACTACTTTCCAACAGAAGTTCAGACCAAAAACAGAAGACTTGCTCGGCATGATGATAGAGGCGAACGGGCAACATATCATGTTACGGTTCCAGACATTTTCACAGACGTTGGACGACTTAGCGGAAAACCAAAGGACCGTCGACTTACTGAGCAGGAGCGCAGTCATTTGCAAACATATTTGCTCACCAACTGCGAAGACGTTCTTCAATATGAGAGGTAAATAAATTAGCTTACAAATTTTTATTTTAACAAGTTGAAATTTAAATCTTAATTAATTACATTATTGTCATCATATACAGGATTTTCATGGCAGAAAAGCGGTTCGAGTATAGATACGCCACAGAGGATGAACTAGAAGAAATGAAGCAGAGAGAATTTACTGGATGGATGTTTACTTATGTGGGTGCTTTAAACAAATTAAAATATATTTTATCACATATTTATACTAATTCACATTTATTGATATAATATATATATATATATATGTGCTATTAATAGGTGTCTGCTGGTTTGGCCAGAGGTGAAACATTTGACGATTGGATACGTGAGATGGTCGTTGGACCAAACTTTGTTGTGAAGTCATATCCGAGATTTTGTACTCGAGGATATGCATTCACAACTCAGAAGAGGAGACGTTCGAGTACGACTTATGATGCTGGCGTTTGTTCTGCATCAGGAGATGATGTATACTACGGACACATACATGAGATTTTGGAAATCAAGTATTTGGGCATGGTTGGATTGCGCTGTATTGTTTTCTATTGTGATTGGCACGACAACACTCCAGATCGAGGTGTGAGAACAGATGCATTTGGTGTTACATCAGTAAATTCAAGGCGAAAGCTGCAATATTATGATCATTTCATTCTTGCTTCTCAGGCCGATCAGGTAATTAAATGTTAATTATTCAGAATGATTCATCATCATGTGTATTAATTTATAATTTTACTAATAATTTTCTAAATGTTACAGGTTTGTTAAATCAAGTACCCCCGGGTAAGGAACAGAGATGATCCATGGGTTACTGTTACAAGACTCAACCCGAGAGGCCGAGTTCAGGGAAGTTCTGAGCTGGAAGACCCACTACAACCAAGCACATCCGGCAACTTAAGTGCAGCAGAAGATTTAGCTGGAGTTTGCCTTGTAGTCGATTTAACCGACTTCGGAGAGGAAGCCGTCGTTCACGTAGAGGATGAACCAGTGATTGGAGAGTTTCACCAAGATCCAGATTCAGATTCATCTGGTGATGACGACTCGGAAACAGACAACCTTTGATTTTTTTTTTTTTTTAAAGAAATACCGAGGAATTTTTTTTTCCTCAAAATTTCCTCGGAATATTCCGAGGAAATTCCAAGGAAATAGGGGTTTTAAACCGAAAACAACGTTTTGCGGTTTGAATAACACTTATATAACCCTTATTAAGTGTGTTAGACTGATTATGAAGTCAAAAATTTGTTCCTTACCCTATAATAAACATTTTTCCGATTGTATGAACGAAATCCCCACAACATAAGAGAAACACTTATACACTTTAATGAACAATAAAGGGAATACTTTCAATTCGTTTTGAAATTTGTTATTTCATGGTTTATGCTCATGTATACAAAGAATCCTCAATGGTATGCATTACAATTGTATAAAAAATGAAATACGGCAAAAAAAAATTGATGTTTTGAAACCCCAAACACTAGTTCCTCGGTATTTCCTCGGAATATTCCGACGGAATTCCGAGGAAGATAAGGGTTTCCTCGGAATTCCCTCGGAATATTCCGAGGAAATTCCGAGGAAATAAGGGTTTTAAACCGAAAACAACGTTTTGCGGTTTGAATAACACTTATATAACTCTTATAAAGTGTCTTAGACTGATTATGAAGTCAAAAATTTGTTCCTTACCCTATAATAAACACTTTTCCGATTGTATGAACGAAATCCCCACAACATAAGAGAAACACTTATACACTTTAATGAACGGTAAAGGGAATACTTTCAATTCGTTTTGAAATTTGTTATTTCATGGTTTATGCTCATCTATACAAAGAATCCTCAATGGTATGCATTACAATTGTATAAGAAATGAAATACAGCAAAAAAAATTGATGTTTTGAAACCCCAAACACTAGTTCCTCGGTATTTCCTCGGAATATTCCGACGGAATTCCGACGGATATTTTACTATCCGTCGGAATTTCCTCGGAATATTTTCATTTAACCGGGCAAATATTTCGCGAAAATTGAAATTAGAATTCCGACGGAATTCCGACGGATAGAATCCGTCGGACCCTAGGTTTTATAACCACGAGCCGCTTCTTCTTCTCCATTTCTCTCTTCTTCCTCTGCGCGACTCCTCAGGCGATTTCCCACTGAAATCCGGCGATATCTCCGGCGATCTCCCCCTTCTCTTACACAAATCATGTAAGGACCCTATCCCACTCTCTTAGGTTCTATTTGTTAGGTTTTTGTGTAGTTTTGATAGATTTTTGTTAAGGTGATTGGTTAGGATTGTGATTTGGTTGTATAATAGGTTTAGAATTGTGATTTGGTTGAATAATTTGTTTTGTTGAATTGATTTAGAATTTTTTTATAATTTTTTTATTATTTTTTGTATTTATAAAATCGATTTTTGTATATAAAATCGATTTTTGTATTTTACAAAACGATTTTTGTATATAAATTCGATTTTTTGGATTTTAAAAAATGTTTTTTGTATATAAATTCGATTTTTTGGATTTTACAAAACATTTTTAATATCTATAAAAATTTTTTGTGATTAAAAACTATTATTTGGGATTTAATATATATATATATATATTATTAAAACTATTTTTTGTAATTATTAAACTATTTTTTATTTATTAAAATTATTTTTTTGTTTATTAGAACTATTTTTATATATTTATTAAACATTTTTAATATCTATAAAACTTTTTTGTGATTAAAAACTATTATTTGGGATTTTTTTTTTAAAAAATATATATATATATATTATATAAATTTCTATATTTATTAAACATTTTTAATATTATTAAAACTATTTTTTGTAATTATTAAACTATTTTTTATTTATTAAAACTATTTTTTGTTTATTAGAACTATTTTTATATATTTATTAAACATTTTTAATATCTATAAATCTTTTTTTGTGATTAAAAACTATTATTTGAGATTTAAAAAATAATAATAATTTATATATTTCTATATTTATTAAATATTTTTTTTTTAATTTACAAGTCTCATGCTGATCGGACCCAGCCTCGACAGCGTCCTGGTCGTGGTGGTACGGGGAGCCAGTCTCGGGATTCCAGCCATTTTCAGGATTTCCCTTCGCCCCACAGCTCCTACCATACATCTCCCTCTGCTGCACCCGCTCCTGCTCCTCTCGCTCCCGCTGCTGCATCCGCTCCTGCTCCTACGGGTCCTCCGGGAGTGATGAGTGTTGCGGAGTTGGTTCAACAGCCCGGTCGTGACCATCTTCCCTATCTCACTCCGTATCCACATGGACGGAGTTAAACATGGTAATTAAACATATATTTTTTTTCTTTAAATTTGGATTCATTATTAACCGTTTGTTCTTTTTATTAGGTTCAACCGATCCGGGAACGGGATCAGCGCATGAATCAACCATTTGATGTACTAGGCCCTCGACAGGGGATATCCGACTTTCACTCACTTCCCTACCGACAAGCAGCATCTGTGGTTTCGTCAGTTTGCGGTAAGTATTCTAATTTTTTACTTATATTTTTAATCTTTAATATAAATTTTCTACTAATTGTGTTTTTTTTCAGCAAGAGTTCAACTGGAATTCCGATGAGACGCTCTTTATCTATCACTACTTCGTCCATAAAGTTATGGACAACTATTGGAAGCAGATCCACGAGTGGAAGAAGAAGCGGGAAATCAATAAGGTTCGATTTAATTTATTAAACAATTTTTTAATTTATTAAACTATTTTTTTTTTATTAAAAGGTCTCAAAGTCGATGAACGACACGGTCTGGAAGGAGTTGTGTGCGCATTGGGATAAGGAAGAGACGAAAGAAACTTCTTCCACCAACTCCACCAACCGTAGGAGCGACCATAAAGGGAAGGGCATCTACAAGCATAACTTGGGTGCTCAATCTATTGCCACACTGGGAGATCGCATGGTAAGTTCAACCGCTTTTTCTTCAATTATTTGAGTTTCAGAATTTTAATTTATTGTGCATTTCTTCTAATTTCTAATGTTTCTTTAATTTATGTTTTTTTTCAAGGCGGAAGAAAATGATGGCGAACCGGTTGATGATCTCGTCCTAATAAGGAGGGCGTATACCAACAAGAAGACCGACCAGATTGATGACGGTCTTGTGAGGGACGTGGTCGACCTGGTCCAAACTCAGGTGGTAGACGAAGTGTCTCAGCTTCAAACCGAGGATGACGCTTCGACGGCTTCGACCAACTTGTCCCGGTTTTGAATCAACGAAATCGTTGAATCGGTAAGTTCTTTTTTTTTTAAGTTCAATTTATTTAGTTCTTGATTTTTATTTTATCATCAATTTATATTATTTAAATTTGGCTATTTATATTTCAGTCGGTTCCAAAGAAGAAATGACGTTTGGTCGGTTTGGGTCGTCGCTCCCGGTCGGCTGCTCCTTCTTCTGCACCACCGCCATATGTTGATCCAGAAGTTCTTACGGCTCAGTTGAAGGACAAGGATGATCGGATATCTGCGTTGGAGACCCAGATGGCAGCTCAACAGGCGGGCTATGAGACACAGAAGAGGCTGAACGAGCAGATGATGGAGATGATGAAGAGGATGTACCCGAACGAGGTGTTCCCGAACATTCAAGACCCGTAGTTTTTTTTTTTTTACCAAAAACTCGGAATGTTTTATTTTTATTTGTAGAACTTTGAATTATCTAATATGTTTTCAGTTTTAATTTTAATTTTATATTTTCGAATTTAAATTTCACAAATTTTAATTTAAAAAAAAATAATTTTTTTTAAAAAATTATTTTTTTCGAAATTTCGGGGAAAAGCACCCTCGGAAATTTCCGACGATCTTTTCCTCGGAATAAGTCGTCGAAATTTTAAGAAAAAATCTGAGGGAATGTTCCTCAGAATTTTCCGAGGGACTACGTTCCTCGGAAATTTCCAAGGGCCACGTTCCTCAGAAATTCCCGATGCAAATTCCGAGGAAGATTTCGTCGGAACTTTCGAGGATTGGACCATCGGAAATTTCCTCGGAATATACCGAGGAAGTCCTCCCTCGGTATATTCCGAGGAACTTTCCGAGGAACTTTCCGACGATCTAGTGGTCCTCGGAGTTTCCTCGGAAATTCAGTTCCTCGGAATTTCGTCGGAAATTTCCGAGGGATTTCCGAGGAAAAATGAATTTTCGAGTAGTTATTTCCGACGAATTTTTTCGTCGGTATGTCGTCGGAATAACCTTATTCCGACGATATACCGACGATTTTTTCCCTTAGTATGCCGCCGTTTTCTTGTAGTGTGAACTTATTGTTTGGTCAACAACTAATCTGCCGAAAATTATGATGGAAATAAAATAGCTTTTCACACCAGTCGAGAAAAGTGAGCATATGACATAATGCAACACGTTCTTTCACATTATCCATGAGATAATTAATTTTACTGCTTCCTGTTTAACGCATAAATACCCGTGATAAAAGTATCCATCTTAAACATTTTTCTGACTACTAAGGTCGGAATGAATAAATGAATCAAGCATTGCGGTCTTTTATAACTCGATTGCTCATATAGTTTAACCTATAACAAGAATAAAACACACAAATTTACTGACACATTTTTGGATGAACTTGTGGATGTTGCAGGTTAAAGACTAAAAATTTGCAGAATTGAAAACAGTGAAAAAGAACACCGAAAGAATTAGAAGACAAGTACAAACAATTGCTTGGAAAAAGTTTATCTAAAGTGGTTATGTTCCCGGGGCCTATCAAAAAAATAATCCACTAAATGTTTACGATCTTATCTATTAAAATAGAAGTTGCAATTTATATTCTTGTTATTCATGTGTGATTTTTCAAGTTAGACTATCCATTAAAAAATTTATTTAATAAATTTTGTTTTTTGATATCTTTGTAATCTTTCATTTATGCATTATAAGATTCTCCATAAATTTAGAAATATTAAAAGTTAAAATATAAGGAAAATTTAGAAAAATAACTTTAGATGAGATTATATTTTAAAAACTACGCCATATCTAATTTTTTTTTGAAAACTACACTTATTTATAATTAAGATGACTAAACTATCCAATTTTAATGCTTATACTTATCTGATATATTAACTAATAATTTTAATTTTAAACATAAAACAGTACGTTTAAATTTTTATCAACAATTAATTTTTTATTTTTTCCTTTTCATAAAATATTCTTATATCTAATATATTACAGCAAATATAAAGTAGAGAATCTTCACTCACCATTTCCTAAACAAACGTCACAGCATATATCATCACAATTTAACCATATACCTTTCCATAGGATCCTTTAATTAACAAAAACAATTAGTTAATGATGCATACAACTTATTTACTAAATAGCTAAATGATCTCTTCTTTTGCCCAGAAACGTGTTTTTGTTTTGTTATACTCGCATATGATATACACACATGAAACGACCCAGATAAAAAAACAAAGGTGCGAGAATCAAATAATGCATGGATGTATTTCTTCTCTCTTTATCACAATTTATTATTTACTGTAAATTTCAGTTTGGATTAAGACTAGACAAATTTTTTAAAGAGATGATCTTTTGCAAATTTAAAGCACAGAGAGCGCATATGAACCCTTATCGTAATTTTGACCGTTCTTATAACGTGAAATTGTGTACTTTAATGATGTAAAAATGGATGAACAGACAGAGAAAAGAGATTCAATTTATTCATCATCCTCTGTCATAAAAATACTAAGTGGCAGTAACTTCAACAATGGAAATACCAGCAAAGATCACGAATAATAGTTGAAAACAATAAAACTACTAATATAATAACTTTATTTCTATTAGTTTAATTATAATACTATTTTCAAATTTTGAATTAATTAATAAATTTATAAATTAGAACTTAAATTAGGGTAAAAAAATCTTATCACATACAAGAAAGTGTACTTTTCAAAAATGGAAAAAAGAAAATGTATTTTTCAAAATTTAAAACATAATTAGAGTATTTTCAAATTATCCCTAAAATATATCTTTTACTAAGTAATATCTTAACAAAACTAATATAAAAATAAATATTATTTGTTTCCTATTTTGAAGTTGTTACGTATCCATTGATCAACCTATATTCAACATATTTTCCATTTCAATCACCCTTTTTTTTAACGCTGATTTATTATGATATTACAATTATGAGAAAAATTACATAGACGATTCGACAACCGACCTTATGAGGATCTACGCCTAACTGCATCACCTGAACCGTCCTACGAAGACCTACAACTGACCGGATTTACTTGCACCATGTTGAAGATCTCTTGTAAGTCTTTCTCTCGTAGTCTGCATAATTGTTTAATAAATCGTTTTCTCCGAGATTTGAAACATAGACCTCCTATAAAGCGCAATCTGAAAAAAATTATATAGCCTGAGATTTGAACCTCAGAACTTGGACGTAGAAGCTTGAAACCTTAACCACAATCACACTTTATTAGTATGTTTATTATATATTTACTTTATTAACTATTTTTTCCAAAACATTACTTTTCCAAAAATGTTTGTATACGTGTTCATTGTTATTTTGTCATGCATAATAGTTTATCAATGTTATGACATGTTTATCAATGTCATATTTGAGAAATCTATATTATTAAATCTGAATTATCTTTAGAAAAAAAAAATCATTTTTCATCTTATAAATTACAATTTCTACCTCTGTATTTAAACCATTTTTAATAATATCAATCTAAGGTAAATAAAATCATTTGTATCTAAACATATTTATTTTATAAAATATGCTATCAATTTAATGGAAGTAATTAAAATTATTCACTCTTGCAATCTAAACATAGTCGTGGACTGAATACTATTGTTATGATTGGCGACAAAAAAGCGGGACGTATTTGTGCTATGGAGAGAGAAGTAACGCACATGGTGCCAATCAAGAAAATAATTAAGTAACGAAACAGTAATTTGTCAAAACCGCACTTGTAAAATCAAAACAAAAAAATATTTATGTTTCTTCTATTTACTACAAAACCGCACATTACTGTGGAACGCTTCGGTTTTGGTGCGGGACGTGCGTTAATGTGCGTTTTAATTACTCCCTCCGTTTCATAATATAAGCAGTTTTGGCTAAAATCACGAAGATTAAAAAATATTTTATAATAAATAGATTAGATATAATTTAACCAATAAAAAATAAGTCTATTTAATTTGATTGGTCACACTGTATTCAATAAATGTAAAAATTACCTAGAAATACGAAAATTATTTACATTTTGAAACAAAATTATTTCCCTAAAACTACTTACAATATGAAACGGAAGGAATAAACTATTTATTTACTTTTTAGTGTTACAAAGTTTTTCAGATATATTTAACTTTTAGTATTAATATAGTTAGATGTATTGATAAATTCTTCAATATTTTAACTAATTTCTGACATTTTAACCAACACTAAAAAATCAAACCAACTTAAGAAACAGTGAACTAAATAAAATCATAAATAATAAAATAAATTACATAATCTTTGTATCTAAATATTTTAACAGAACAAAAAATGAATGTGTATCTCAATACTCACAATAAGATTTATAGACCTATTTTATGTTATTATTAGTCAATTCAAAATACTTATTATTAGAAAAAAATCTTACGTATCAGCTTAATTATTTTAATATATATTTAAAAATGATTGGTCACCAAAATGTTAAAAATAATACAACCTTGTATTTTATATAAATTATCGAGAAATAAAATTCACAGGTTAAATAATAACTTGGATTTTAATTCGAGCTAAAATTACGCAGTAGATAATAATCAATTTAATTAACACATGTTTCAATTTTCAATATAGCACAAAGTCTACGTTTCAAATATCATCGACTCACGTACCACTATTTAATATTAATGAAAAGTACCCTACATTACTTGTTATGCTTTTGATATGATATAATAATATTTTGACTTGCATTGTGTATAACTTTTTGGGTTACAAGTTTCACTTGATTTATTTTTTAAATAATATAATTTACTTTATTAATTTACGATTCTTTTCCAAAATATAGATTTTATTCATCTAAAATACTTTATGAAATTAATATTTATTTTTCTTTTTATAATTTTAAATCCAAAATATTTTACTTTTTATTTAATTTCTTATTTAAAATTTTTTAAAAAAAACAGAAAACAAACTAACTAAAATCATATATATTAATAATATGAAAATAATTACAACAAAATTGAACTAGAAATTTGGTCAAAAATCAGTTAAACTCATTACAAGCCAGTGATTTGGTTCAATATCAAAATTCAGTTTTTTTATTTAAATTTATAATAAATCATGTAAACTTAAAGATATTTGTTAAGACTTAGAAAATTTAGTTATGTTAGTTATATTGAAATATTTCTTTTGTATTATTTATATTCTTTAACCTTTTCAATTCTGCAAATTATATTTTCACCAATCAAACACAAATCCGCACCGCTAATTTTATCAAAATCGCACTTATCCCGCAAATCGCACGAACCGCAGTTGGACCATACCGCACTTCAATTCCGCACCGCTTTTATTATCAAAACCGCGGTTACCATTCGGATCCTATATATATCAATATGCTTACGATTTTGTTTATTTAAAAAATAAAATATGATCTTATACTTTTTATGGTATTGCAAGAATATCTACACTTTTAATCTATTTTTAACGATCCATATATATTTTTCATCCGTTTAGTAATTCATGATTATTCTGCAATTCATATAAAACGTGTTTAATCCAAAAAGTATATCCCTTCTTAATTAACCACAAATTCTTCATTTTGCTAGAATGTTCTCTAACCAAACTTACTATTGTTCTCTAACCGGATTATTTTCTAGCCAATTTTTACAATAACCATTGATTTATCATAAATGTTATATATTACAAATAGAACAAACACCCGTATGAACGTATGTGTTTTCAATCATTACATTTTTGTGTTGTAAAAATTTTCATACATTTATTCTATAAAAATAACACCTATGTGGATGCATAGATCAAGTTCTCGTAAAGAGTAGAACACTTTTTTACTCGAGATTATAATTTGGCATACTTACATAAGAGAGAATTACTTACATAAGAGAGAAGAGAGTGGAAACCCCATTGGTCCAGTGGTTTGAGCAAGTGTTCGTTAATGCTTTTACACGAGGAGATCTGAGTTTTAATTCACGGAGAAGGCGAAATTATGCGAATTAAGGGAGAATAAGCATACAAGAGATCTGCAGCATGGCGCAAGGAGTACCGTCGAGCATGGATCCCTGATATCTTGCATATTTCCATTATCTTATCCATTCGTCCATGTGCATTTTGATCATATAGACTAGGATTTAGCCATGTTTAGGTTACATTTTGCATACATGAGTCTTTATCAGGTGTTGGAGTGCCACATGGAGTTCTTAGGGACATTTGGATGCATTTGGAGCTCAAAGGAGGTGAAATAGGTGTTCATTGGACGAGCAGAGGATGGGAGCGAGGTTCCGCAGCGACGTCATGAGGTCGCTCCAAAGCACCTCTCAGAGCGACCTAGCTGGAGCGACCCCGTGAAGTCGCTCGCCATATTCATCCCGCTGGAAGCCCAGAGCGACTTGCCCAGAGCGACGCACCGAGGTCGCTCGCATCTCACACCCCTCTCGGAGCGACCTCCCAAAGCGACACCCCGAGGTCGCTCGCGTCTCTATGGCGAGACGACACGAAGCGAAGCCCGGAGCGACCTCTCAGAGCGACCCACTGAGGTCGCTCCCGAAGGCCAGAGCGACTTGTCGGAGCGACATGCCGAGGTCGCTCCGCGTCTATTGTTGGGTCGATTCCTATTTTACTTAAGGCCCTTTTGGTCATTTCATTATGCACGTTTTACATTTCTAAAACCTATGTTTTAAACATCTTGGGTAGCCAGCAGGCAGATGATCTTTTGGATCTATTGAGAAATACACAAAAAACTCTCTTGAGAAGTTCATCTCTTGGATTTTGATTGTTATGTTCTTGTGTTATTGTTGATTTCTTATCTATTTCTCTACATGATTAATCTGAAATCCAATATGGGTTTAAGAGAAATCATGGAGAATAGTGAGTAATCACCTTTTGAATTCATGGGTTAGGGAGATCAAGGGTGATTAGGTTAGTTATAGGATGTTTTAGTGTAGATCATTCTTGTTCCTTGCTAGTAGAGTATTCATAATGCATCTTCTGAGTTGGCCACTCAAAAGTTGATCAATAGACATTTCCCACCCAAAAGGTGTTTGATGAAATGCCTGAGACAACTCTCCTAGGCTTTTAGTATACTTTGCCAAAGACATTTGTTGTTAAAGGTGCTAAGATAGCTAATACACTTGTTAGTAATGATTGCTTTCATATTATTCAACCAAAGACATTTGATGTTTGAGATATGTTAGCAAATGAGCATTCATCTAGACATAGAGCTTGCTTAGAATTGTGTCTAGGCTTAAGGTCGATAGTTTGATTGATCATTTGTCATCCTTAGTTCGAAACTTGATCACCCAAGGTCTAATCCCTATGCCCATGAGTTCTCTTTTCCCTTAGTCAAGAAAGTATCATTCTGTTATTGTTTTTTTAGTTTTAGTCATAACTTAAAACTCATCTAAATCATTGGTTGCACTTAGATTAAGTGAGCACTTGCATTCTCAGTGCTTTGATATCCCTCAGAACTGGTTCGACAATCATTTATACTACAACATTTGTCTTACGAGCCTTGAAAACTCCTAATATCAATCCCATAAGGCGGCCAGGTGATGCAGTCAGACGTGAATTTTCATATGGCATGTAGAATTGTCGGCTGTAAAATCGTTTGTAATATTTTTCATAGTTGTAATAACATTATTATCCAACATTAAAAAAAAAAGAGAAGAGAAATATATACGAGTTCCTATTATATATATAGAAAGAGAACCAATTACATTAACTTGCTTGCGTTAGAGTTTCTCACACATTTCTATAAACAAATGAAGAATATGTTCAAAATACATTCAAAACTTCCATAACCGATGAAAGTAATATTTTCTTTTGATAATTAATATGAAACATGTATCAATACTTAGGTCATGAAAACCCACGTTTTATCAGACGACACCGATGCTACTTAGTTATCGGCCATACCGAAGAAATCCACCGCTTCTTCAAACTTCTTAATAGGAGCTGCCTTTATTAAAATATCAGTATGATTTTTTCAAGCATATATCTTCTTCACACTTACAATATCTCTGACGTAGTGTATCTTTCTACTGATGTGGTTTGTCCACTCTTGAACATTGAGTATCAAACGATATATTAATTGTGTCTTGCTTGAATGCAAACTCTTCCCGCTAAGCCCCTTGATCACATTCTTTATTTCACAGCTTCATCCAATACTATATACTCTAGTATAGACATTGATGGATCCACTACACTTTATAGATTTGATTTCCAGCTTATTGTATTACCACCGGCCATGAAAACATAATTAGATATCAACTTTTTCTTGTCCAAATATGAATCAAAATCTGAATCACAAAATGCTTCAACTTTAAACGCTTCATTTTTCATGAAGCACAAAATGCTTCAACTTTAAACGCTTCATTTTTCATTATTATGTCACTTTGTTTGTAAGCATGGTTGAATCCTCTCTGTAGTGAAAATTATGTACTATCAAATTAATTAGTGATAAGTTGTTTAAGGCAAAAACTTAAAGATAATTTGTGTGCGTAATTCGTCGTTAAATCTTGATGCAACTAGTTTCAAGCTTAAGAGCATCTCCAACCCTTCCCAATATTTGCCTCTAAATGCTATAATAGAGTAAAATCAGCTCCAACTCACCCCTATTTCTTCCCCTAAAATAGAGACTGCTATTTTTTCCTCTATATTTAGGGAAAAAAATAGCATTCCTCTATAATAGAGGCAAACTTTTTTATTTACAAAATAGTCCTCTAATATTTTATGATTGTAACTAAAATACTTATGTATGAAGAAATACAATTCTTACATATAAAATCACACCTTTTTGGTTACGTACTAATTATTAATTTTTATAACTATAGTTATAATTAAAATTAAAAATATTATTTATTTAAAAGTCAATAATAATTAAAATAAAATAAAAAATTATTATTTTATTTAAAAGTCAAAGACTTTTTATTTAAATATTAATCAATACAACATATTAATATGGGTTATTACTTGGCCGATGGTATATATCCGAAATGGTCAAACATAGTGCAAACTATTCATGAGCCAGTAGGTCCAAAGAAAAAATATTTTGCAGCACAACAAGAAGCATGTAGAAAAGATGTAGAACGTGCATTCGGAGTTTTACAATCACGTTTTGCGATTGTGAAAGGACCGGTACGTTTTTGGAAAAAAAAAGTACTACATGATATAATGACTACATGTATTTTACATAATATGATTATTGAGGATGAGCGTGATCTCGATGCACCGATTGGAATTGGAAGAGAAGCTCCACCTCCGGAAGTCCAAATACCAGGTAATGAAGATAACCGATTCCAAGAGTTTCTAAGTCGATTCAGAAAAATCAAAGATAAAGAAGCTCATTTCTCACTTCGTAATGCATTAATTGATCATTTATGGAAAAAATTTAGTAATAATGATTGTTAGATAATGGTACTTTGTTTTATTTTTTTTTGTCTAATGTATTTTTGTAATAAAATGTTTAATTTAAATATTTTTGTAATATTATGAAAAAATTTCAAAAAGTATAATGAATGGGTTAATTTTCAACATTTACAAGTTAGAGGTGTAAAATGTAAAATAAAAAAAGAATCTTTCAAAAATATTCCTTTTTAGGAGAAAAAATAGAGGAATACATTGGAGAGAAACTCACCTCTATTATAGAGTTCCTCTATTATAGAGAAAAAAATAGAGAAATACATTGGAGATGGTCTAATAGGAATAATACTAGATTAGTTTTATGGCTCGACGTCTTGATACAAGAGAATAATTTCTCGATGGGATAAAAAAGAGAAAATGTACAGAAAAATACATTTAACTTTTAATATTTTTGTTAAATATCAATAGCTTACAAGAGTAGAGTGTAGACTAATAGAGAGTGATTAGCCCTACTGTTTTAGAGAGAGAAGACATTCGGACTGTCTCTACTTGCTTTTTGAGCTGTTCTGTGGAATAAGATTATAACTATATAATATTAGTTTAGATTTACGTTTTTACGATAACTAAAATAAGGAACAAACTTTTTTAATCAATGCAACTTATATGCTCTGACTTGGACTAAATAAAACTTGCAAGTAACAGTTTCCAGTCCTTTTGTTTTAAATTTTTATTTTGTATAACTTTTAAATGCTTTCCCTACGACTAAAGATTGATTCTTTAAAATCATGTGTACTCCGGTGTTTTTAAAACCGGACCGACCCGATGGTTAGACCGGATTCGACCATGAACCGATTATATAGCCGGGTTGGTTTAGTAATTGGTTCGACCATGAACCGGCCACATAGCCGGATTATATTTCAAAATTATTAAACCAATAAAAACCACTAAAACTATCAAAAATCTATAAACCATCCATATAAACAAAAAAACTAATTTATATTTATAATATTTTATGTTCAAAACTGATTTATATTTTAACTATGCATCATGTTTACTAATATTATTTTTATATTTACATACTAAAAAAATATTAAACCATATTATTGAACCAGGTTTGACTTGGTTGAACCATATTGAACTGTGACCCAAAATATTACCGGTTCTGCTTTCGATCCGGTTTTTAAAACACTGGTGTACTCCATTAGTTACCTCCTTTTTAAACCATTGTTGACGAGAATAATAATCATTAAAATATTTAAAATGGCACTAAAACTTACAGTAAACTAGAAAATGGCAAATACATGTGCCCTATTGATTTGTTCTAATAATGCAGTATATTGTTGAAATGTTTATCATGTTTTTACTTACTGTTTATCATATTTATAAAACGTTTTTCATGTGTACTCCATTAGTTACCTCCTCTTTTAAACCATTATTGACGAGAATAATAATCATTAAATATTTAAAATGACACTAAAACTTGCAGTAAACTAGAAAATGGTAAATACATGTGCCCTATTGATTTGTTCTAGTAATGCATTGTTGAAATGTTTATCATGTTTTTACTTACTGTTTATCATATTTATAAAATATTTATCATGTTTTAAAATTTGGTTTTATCATGTTATAAAATAACTATATATAGAGAACCTATAAATTAATCAAATTATAAGGTTTAACAATTTTCAAAATTAACAAATTTACTCTATATAATTGGTATAACCAATAACAAAAAAAAATCTTTGAATGTTAGTATTATTGAGTGCAGAAAATAATAAAAACATTTTGTGTTTTTTGGCCACACATCATCCTCATATGTAAAAATCATTTATAATATCATCGAGGATAGATCATCGATAATATGTTTTAATGTATAACTGGTCTATGAATTTTTATTTTGTGGGTTAACACATTAGTTTAGTTGAAAATTGATCTTGCATGACCCAAATCTACAATAAGATGTGGCCAAAAGTTATATTCAGGGATCAATTAACCCAAAAAATAAATTATATGCAGAAAAAGGACCATATTGCAGTACAAGACGACCGGAGTGTCGTCGGGACCGCCTCGATACCGAAAACCTAGCATATAGTCTGGTTCGACTATTAACATTTAACTAATGATAAAAATAATCTTTTCACTAATGATAAGTGAATAAACGAATTAATATTTTTTATAGAGAAAATAGTTAGCTTATCGTTATATAAGCATAAGAGAGAATGGGAGCACAATTCTCCGAGAATTCGAATGAAGTCAATTTGATGAAACCTTGTGTTGAATCTTAGGATCTATTTAGCTTTCTTTAAGAATAACTGATTGAATCTTGCTTTCTTGAGCAGCTTAGATTTAAGTTCAGCTGTATCTCCTCGCTGAAATGAAATGAGTTCACATTCTAACACAAAAAAAAACTCCCCGAGAAGAAAATAAAAAGAATCCAACCAAACTCCCATAGGAGTCAAGTACCACTTCTCCTCCGTAATCGTTTCCAAATATCCAATACACAATCTAAAAATGAGAGTTGTAGCGTATCTTTAGACACCATTATGCAATAGTAACGACCACAAATTTACAATAAATAAGACTTCCAATCTCTAGACTAGATTCCTCATGTAATCCACTCGCACTTTCTATATGCCGCCTCTAGTAGAAAACGTTAATTATATGTTGTAGTTTGTTAATGTTAGTAATTAGCTTCGTTTAGTAGTACTTACAATTGTGCAAGTATTTAAAGAATATTAGCATCACCTTGCGAGTGATACATCCAAAATCGCTTTTTAGTAATGATGTCTTTTCACTCTCCTTCCAATATCTACCACTGTTGGATTATTTGTCCTATTATATAAAAGAAAATATACCCTCATCAATAATGTAAGTAGTAGTAGTCGTCTTAAATATACGAGTATGAATTATGATTAAAATTTGAAGGGTATG